>NC_058414.1:71206951-71522159 GCF_002201575.2 Neomonachus schauinslandi | reverse complement strand
CGCTTAACCAACTGAGCCACCCAGGTGCCCCAAAAGATGCTATTTTTTTTTTAAGATTTTATTTATTTATTTGAGAGAGAGAGCACATGAGAGGGAGGAGGGTCAGAGGGAAAAGCAGACCCCCCGATGAGCAGGGAGCCCGATGCGGGACTCGATCCCGGGACTCCAGGATCATGACCGGAGCCGAAGGCAGTCGCTTAACCAACTGAGCCACCCAGGCGCCCTTTTTAATTTAATTTTTAAAAAAGATTTTATTTATTTATTTGAGAGAGAGAATGAGAGAGAGAGAGAGCACATGAGAGGGGGGAGGAGGGTCAGAGGGAGAAGCAGACCCCCCGCCGAGCAGGGAGCCCGATGCGGGACTCGATCCCGGGACTCCAGGATCATGACCTGAGCCACCCAGGTGCCCCAAAAGATGCTATTTTTATTTTTTTTTAAGATTTTATTTATTTATTTGAGAGAGAGAATGAGACAGAGAGAGCATGAGAGGGGGGAAGGTCAGAGGGAGAAGCAGACTCCCCGCCGAGCAGGGAGCCCGATGCGGGACTCGATCCCGGGACTCCAGGATCATGACCTGAGCCGAAGGCAGTCGCTTAACCAACTGAGCCACCCAGGCGCCCCTTACTGAGAGTTTTTAAAAAGTCCCGTTAGCAGTATAGTTGAAATTTTATTCATTTTTCTTAAGGAAGGAGAATTTCAGGAAAAAGATGTTTATAAATACATTTTCAAAGGATTAGTTAGAAAAACAAAGCCTTTCATGTCCATCCTATCTTCTCTATCTTTACTGTTCCTATTTTTGGAGGCCTTTGTCAGGATTCCAAACATGTTCTTCTCACTGGACTACAGCATTCCTTTCTAATGCATCCTCCATGCTTGTCACTAGAATGAGCTTTCCAAAACGTTGTTCTCAGTGATACTGTCTGCAGTGATGGGAAGTTCTGTGTCCGGATGGTCCAGTATAGTAGCAGCTTAGATACATGAGACTATTGGGCAGGTAATGTGTGGCTAGTGCGATTGAATTTTTAATTATATTTAATCTTAATGAAGCTAAATTCAAACAGCTGAATGTGGCTGGTGACTACAGAATTGGACATCATAGTTCTAAAATATATGTACCTGTTGATGGCTCCCCAATGTCAACAAGTCCTCAAATTTTAACATGTCTGAATAAGCATGATCCTCTGAATAGCTTGTTAGGAAAGTAGATGCCAAGGTTTTATTTTTTGTTTAAAGAAGAAAAGGGCCGAGGGCCTACTGGACTGTAGTCCTTTTTCCCCAGAGACTGAAGGTGAGGGGCAAGATGAGTTGGTCATTTTCTTTCTTCTTTAAAGATGGATAGAACCAACAGAGGACAGTAATAGCCTCAGCTGAGACTCAGACAGATGGTTGACACAGGGCTGACCCAATTTCCACCATCTCCAAATTCAAAGGTTTATTCACCTCATATTTAAACAAAGGGCTTTAAGTACTTTCCTGCTCCTCAGTTTTACGATTTTAAAACTCAGATCTAGGAATGATGTCCCTTCCCCACCACTAATTTCAAGGGCAGAAGTCAACATGGCACATAGTATTATTATCAATTCTATTGCATTAGAAAAATTTGTTTAAGCCACATGGACAGGACAAATCTCTGTCGGTAGGTCCTGTGAATATGAATTCTCAATCTCAGGTGATGCTAAGGGAATTCTGGGCAAAAATTTAAAGTACAAAAGTACAAATTTCTTCCATATCGTAGAAAAAAATGTTCATGATCTGGTCCTTTTAATTCTCCATTTTCATCTTCTGTATTACCCCATGTTTTCCCACCATTCTGTACCCATTTTGCCAAGCCATGTGAGCTACTTGAAATATATTGAGTGTTCTTATTCTCTGGGAATTTATGTGCTAGATAACTGTCATACATTTTTCATGTAATTTTTTACACAATTTCATGAGGTAGACGTATCATCCCCATTTCACAGATGAAGAAATTAAAGCTTAGCTTAAGTAATTTACCCATTACTATATCACCAATATTTAGTATGATAGCAGGAACTATATGCCAGAGCAATGGGTGAGATATGCATAAAGCAGCATGGATGGATCCCAAAATCTTGATCTGACTAAAAAGAGAAAAAAATAATCCAATGTGCAATATCATTTACTAAAATTAAAAACTATATGCAAGAAAACTTGACACATTTAACAGAATATATGCACACACACCACATGCATATGTGTATATATATTTGTGCATATATTAAGATGAATGAGTGGGGCAGATGGGAGTGGGGGACATGGATAAAAGACAATGAATGAGTGGATGAATTGATGAATGAACGAATGAATGAAACTAAAGAAGGGTCTTGTTTGAGCCAATTATAATATGCCAGCAGGACCTGGAGATACAGAGGGAGAGACAGGGACAGAATAAAATAATGTGTTATATCAAAAGGTTTCCTTTATACAGAGAGTACTAGCATTGGAATATGTTAATAAGCGAATTGCCCTCTGAAGTTTTAAAAACAAATCTATCACACTGCATTACTGAATGAAAAAAACAAAGTTGATATTTTAGCAACATACCCGTTATTACTCATAAATGCATGTATGTTTCACTATGGAGCTACGAGAGCAGTTAATGTCATTTTATGGTTTGTTTGCCCTTTATTTTCCAGGTATCTTAGTTGTTTACTTCATGGTCATTTTTACACAGTGTTTCTCTTAGAATAAAAATTTCTCAAAAGAGTTGTTAGCTACTTAATTTGCCTGGCATATTTCTTCTTGTATTATATTTAACAGAATTATATTGATATCTATATCTGTCTCCTACCATGTGCCAGAAACTATGCTAAGTTCTTTAGTGAATATAAAATACTTCTGATGGAGCACCTGGGTGGCTCATTCGGTTAAGCGTCTGCCTTCAGCTCAGGTCATGATCCCGGGGTCCTGGGATTGAGCCCTGCATGGGGCTCCCTGCTCAGTGGGTAGCCTGCTTTTCCCTCTTGCACTCCCCCTGCTTGTGTTCCCTCTCTTGCTGTGTCTCTCTCTGTCAAATAAATAAAAATAAAATCTTTTAAAAAAAATAAATACTTCTGATGATTATTAAATATGAAGTAGATAGCCTCCCAAAGCTTGAATTTTTTTTCTTACCATCAAAGCTGATCATGTTTAGTATTAAATTTAGTTCTAATGTCTAGAACAATCAAATTTATGCTAGCACATGCAGATTGTTTTAATTATATAATCCCAGCCAATCATTCCAGGAAATAATATCAAAGAAAGATTAAACTGCAGCCCTGAATAGCAGAATGTGATACAAGAAAGATCTTATGTGCAAGAAATTTGATCCATATTAAATTTTTCTCCAATATGTTTGTCAATATTTTGCTCCCTTTTGTGTTCATCTGCGTACATATTTCTCACCAAAATGACTGGCATAAGGAAAATATTTAAAAAGTGACATGTAGTCCAAAAAAAAACCCAACATTCTTTCTCTTTGTTGTTGTTGACTGACTAAATCTGGTTCTAATACTGAGTGGAATTTCCAAACATGACCCTGGGGCAAGAGAGAAAGCAAAAGTCAACATATCTCCCAAGGTATTAAACCTATCAGAAGGAAGTTCTAGTGTTTCCTTAAACACACACAATGCAAAATGAATCAAGATATGATGTCATGCTTTATTGAAGTATTTATTTTCATTACAATTCACACAGTTCTTCAAGGTCAGAATGACACTGGTCCTACAAGAAAATATGGTATTTGTGTTGCATAAATCATTCTCTACTGTTTAGAAAACAAACCATGAATTTTCACGAATTTGGGACCTCGCTCTAGGAGCTAGATGATATCAAAATTCAAAGATAAGGGACAGTGTTTCTTTTTTAAAGGCTTCATTGGAAAAAAGTTTAACTTTTGCGGTTATGCTGAAAAAAAAAAAATGCAAAGACCAGTACAGCCTATCCTTTTTTCTTTTAGAAGTTGTGGAGGTCTTTTTTTCAGCAGTGTGATTCCCTGACATCCCCCGACTCTGCCATTCTACTCAATTTCCTCTCACATCTTCTGTACAGCCCCCTCCCACATACACAGGACAGAAGTGGGACAAGTGGAGAAGAAAATGATGAGAGTAATGCCGAGGGAAGACAGCAGTGTGTTTAACATCACAAGATCAGAGGGAGCCCAGAAGCAGAACCTAGAAAAATCCTTTCACAGCATGCAATATAGAACAAAAATCCCCAGAAAACTCAAATACTACTATTATCATGTTTCAAAACAAGAAAGCTAAGAAAGGTGACAAAAGGACCCAAGAAAGGCTAGCACATACTTTTAGCCACCTGTGTGTCAGGTGGGAAGTTTTCATCAGAACGCTTTAATTCTTGCCTTTGATGTATGAGCCCAATCAAGACAATAATGTGTCCTTGAACCAAAATGAATCCCCTTGATAGGCTATATCACTCTGGGTGATAAACAAAGCTTTTAAAGACATAAACTAGCTCCGTAGGTGGCCCTCACTCACTCCAAGAAAGCTTTTGATTAAAATAAAAATGTATGGAGGAGCAAAGTTGAATGAAGGCCTACAGAAAGTTTTATTCCATTTGGAAGAAATAAACATGAAAATGAGGCCTCTTCAATAACTCTACAAGGGTAGACAAATGGATGAAACCAGACCGTCAGATAAGAAAGAACAACTTCGCCTCCATGGCCTCAAGATTTTTACTTTGAGGAGAGAGAATAACCATCGAGGGTTGAGCTACTACCTAAGTAATTCTTTTCCACAGTGTTGCCTCCCTAGCTCAACCACAAATAGGAACATCTGCTCAATGGGCTTAGCTAAGAAAGCTGAAGAGCAACCTACAGGAAGCTTGGGACTTCTGACCTACTAGTGATCTTTTTGGTGGCAGCCTTCACAGATGAAGAGATGAATCCTGTGCAAACGAGTGAAAGAAGCCAAAAAGCAAGAGAGAAATGGATGAACAATGGGAAATAAAAGGGAAAGATTGAGGTGAGATTTTTCAGCATTAAGAGAAGTTCTAATGGAAAGGAATGTCTCCTGGTTTACATCTAGAGAGCTACAATAAAAATGGAATGTCTGCTGCCTAGTAAGAACAAAAATATGAAAGCACTAGTTAGTGGGTAAGTCACAAGGAAAAGCAATTATAGTAAATGTAATCACCTAACAGTAGTCTGTTGGCTACTGAGTGTTACCCAAAACTTTCTAGAGACAACTCTCACAAGTTTGGGCACAATCACTAGAAGTACAAAAACCTTTTAGGCTTTGGAGCCGGTCAGGGAAATGGAGAAGTGAGGGTACTGTTAGTAAACTCACCCTTGAATTTCTCAGAATGCCAGAGAACTTAGGCATGTCAGTGAAGAGTGCCAACTCATTCACTTTAATTCTCTGAAAGCACAGTTTTTAGAATACCTACACACCACTGGGGTTAGAGAGAGGGTGAACTTGGGTAAGTTTGGTTGGATTCAGTGAGCTGCTGTTTTTATAGGAGAAATAAAAGAAATGAAAACTGGATGCAAACGAACATTTCTAAAGCTACTACACAAAGTTCTGGCAGATTTGACGGTTTGAGAGCAAGGATGTTACAATCAGACTTCATTGCAGGAAAGACATAAAATAGGATATTTTATTTTTTTCATTTTTAACTTTTCAAATTTAAATTGTTAAACATTATGGGAATGTTGCAATGCTAACATGTCAATAAGAAGATAAAATTTAAAAATGAGTTCAAAATGTTCATTGTTATTAATCATCTTGTAGTGAAATAAAAGTGAATAGAATGAAAACACAATGAACTAAGCTTACTTTATTCTACAATTCAAAGTATTGGGCCACAACTTCAAATCATGCCCAGATAGTAACAATTCTTAAGTTGTCTTCATAATAAGGGACTGGTGAGATAAGAAAACTTTAAATCAATATTTATTACCCAAACATATTTAAACCAATATCTTTCATTTTTCTTTCATCAAATCTATTTTTTTTCAAATTAGAACCGCTAATAATCAAAGACATTTATAAATTCACCTACAATTAGAATTGTTTTTGACAGTTCTATATTTAATTGTTGAAAAAGTGCTATGTGCTTGAGGGAAGCATCAAAATATAATTATTAATGGCCATAAGCAAACCACGTACTAATACATTTAAGCAATGACAACTGTTTTACTCAAATAATTTTAAAGATTCAGGATGAATGATTTTTGGTTTTGCATAATACAGAATTTCAATATAAATGCATCATTGGTTTTTTGTTTTTTGTTTTTGTTTTTTTAAATTTTTATTTATTTATTTGACAGAGAGAGACACAGCGAAAGAGGGAACACAAGCAGGGGGAGAGGGAGAGGGAGAAGCAGACTCCCAGCTGAGCAGGGAGCCCGATGCGGGGCTCAATCCCAGGACCCTGGGATCATGACCTGAGTCGAAGGCAGACGCTTAACGACTGAGCCACCCAGGCGCCCTGCATCATTGGTTTTAAAATGATTTTAAAATATCTGGCCTTTAAACATTGTTAGGCTTTTTTTCCCCTGGCATAAAAAGTAGAGAGTTTGGAAATACAGATTATTAAAAAAAGAAATTATTAAAAGGATTCTAATCTCACTAATTAGGGACAACCACTGTTAAGTATTAGTATATTTTCTGGAGGGAGGGAGGGAAGGAAGAAGGGAGTGACAGAATATATTATCCTATTGAGGATTGGCTAAAAAAAAAAAAAGAAAAGCAATATATTCTTAAATAAAAGATAGTGAAACTTTGCTTGTAAATATTTGTTGTAACAATTTGCCCAATTAGCCATTTGCTTCATGTGTTTTTGTGTTTCTGAGTAGTAGTCATTTAAGTTTTTGGAAATTCACATTAGTTGCTCTTCCTCTTAATGATTTCTTCCATTGCTTTTAAACTGGGAGTCACTAAAGATTTACATAAAATATATGACCTGAACGGAATTTTTTTTTTTTTTTTTTTTGAGAAACCATTCTCAAATGTTTATTTTCAGGATCCTTTTACTCTCTTAAAAACTAGTGTGAATTCCAAAAAACTTTTATTTGTATTGGTTATCTCTGTCAATAGTTTCTGTATTAGCAATGAAAACCAAGGCATTTAAAAAAAAATCTGTATATTCATTCAAAAATAGCATTAATAAACTCTTCATATATTAGCACAAATGGCATGTTTTTGGGAAAAATAATATTTTTCAGGAAAAAATAATCAGGAAAAATTTTTCATTAATTTACATTTTTGCTGATCTCCTTCATGTCTGGCATAATAGAAAAGACCCAGAGTCTAATGTCAACTTTTGTATTCAATCTGTTGCAACATGGTTTTTTGGCTGAAATATAGGAAGAAAATTCAGGCTCACAGGGATATGTTGATGAAAAAGGAGTATTATTATTATAATAACCTTTTCAAATAATCATGGATATTCTTTTTTGATCATGCACACACACAAATCTGAGGCATGTCAATAAACTTTTTGTACTGTTGCATCAAAATCCATTGGCCTACCTAACACTTTGCATGGTCTTTTACCCATACATGTTTTTTTAACATCATTCCTTGGTCTTTGGAAAACTTTGTTCCTTGAGCTATACAGACCTTTTGAATGTTGACATTTTCCTTCTAAAATATTTTTAAAATCACATTGATTGATATCTTGGCTGATTTCATAATTAAAAAAAGATTTTTTTAAATCTTGTCTTTAAAAAAAAAAAGAGTACAAGTTTTCAAAAACTCTAATTTTCACTTGAACGCTTATGCGGCAGCAGTATTCCTTGAAGTGAGAGATCTCCTTTGTCCTTTTTCAAGATAATGCCTGCCAGGTACCCAAGTCTGAATAACCAGTTTGTCTATTAGTAATTCCTTCATGTGGAAAAAAAAAAAAAAGGTGTACCAGGAAACGAAGTGGTTTGTTCAGCTTACGACTCAACCATGCACGTTTTTTCTCAAGACCGTCATTGCTGCCTGCAGAAGTGTTTGTCCAATTTTGTCAAAGTTTATTTTAAAAGCCTTGCGCCTAAGGGTTGAGATTCAGTATTAATAATTATTACTGCTTCCTGAAAGATATTCTCAAGTGAAAATGGCACCTTTTTTTAAATTTATGGGGGTTCATTCCAGAAAAGTACACTGTAAGCAACATGGCACTCTCCCCTTGTTTACAGCATCAGCCTCCCAGCTGTCTCCTTGTATCTACTCTATTCCCAAAATAATAATCAAATGACCCTTTTAAAACATTAAATCATTCTTCCAAAGCAGAGTCTAGGAAGGCAAAAAGAGTAACTTTAAGGGGGGAAATGTGGTGAATACTACCATAATTAAGTGATGAATGCTAATATTATAAAGGTCATGAAGATATCCTAAGAACTGATATGACATGACTGGATAGGCACTTCACCTCTGTGGTGTTCTTGCCAAAACCCCCAAACTTCAGTCTAATCGTGAGCTCAACATCAGACAAACCCAGAGTAGGGGACATTGTGCAGGATAACTGGGCCACTACTCCTCAAGACTGTCAACATCATGAGAGAGAAAGGAAGATGGAGAAAGAATCATAGGCCAGAAGAGACTGTGAAGCCATGACAACCTAAAGTAACTCAAAGCATGGACTGGGTCATGGAACAGATAAAGGACATTGATGGAGAAACCTAGGAAATCCAAGTAAGTCTGGAATGTGCCTAACAGTAATGCACCAATGTTGGTTATTTACTTTTGACAAAGATGTCATGTAAGGTGTTAACAATGGGGGAAACTGAGTGATACACAAATGGGAACTCTTACTGCTGTCTCTGCAACTTCTCAGTAAACCTGAAACTATTCTAAAAAAAAAAAAAAAAGAAAAACTTGAGGCAGATCATTTTACTCTTTTGTTCAAAATTCTCCATTTGCTACTCATCTCACTCAAAGTTAAAGCTTAAATGCTTAACAATCCCTGTATAATCTGGCCACCCATGAACTTTCTAATATCTTTTCCTAGGTAGTCTTACTGCACCTCACTTTGCTTCAGTCATGCAGGGCTCTGTGCTGTTTCTCTAACACATTAAGCATTCATCTGCCCCAGGGCCTTTGCACTTGCTTCTTCCTCTGCCAGATAGCAGCATGATTTATTCCCGGACTTGCTTCAGATCTCTGAACAAATTTCACCCTTTTAAAGAGGTTTTCTTTGACTGTTTTGTATAAAATAATCATCTGTCCCACTCTGGCACTCCTTATCCCATTTACTCTGCTTTATTTTTCTCCATCTGATTTAACATCACCAGCTGATATGTTTACTTGTCCATTTTTTAATTTCTTCCCTCAGGAATGCAATCTTTTTGAAAATAGGGACTTCGTTTTGTTCACTGCTATCCTTTAGCATTTAGAACAGAACCTAGTATATAGTCAGCTCTCAATAAATACTTTTTGAATAATAAGTCAACAATAAAGTATTCATGGGTTCAATTCAAAACAAGTAATGTAAGTAATAACTATTTGTTTTGTTATAAAGCTGCCAACCATTATTTCTTGGGAAAACCAGTAACTTATTCTGACACTATGTCTTTGATTAATTTTGTGTGTTAAAATCTTTTGATGATATTAACTAGCAGAGTTTTTTAAAATGTCTCTTCTCAGCAAAACAAAATAGTTAAAAATCTTATGTTCTCAAAACTGTTTCTGGAAATTTTAGTGGTCAAAGAATTCCAAAAGTTTGGTTTTAAACTTCCATATACTACAAGGTTCTAGAGAGATTCAGAAAAAAATATGCTCTATATCAGTATGGAAGTACATTTCAAGGGACACAGTCATTCATGTAAATATAAGTTCTGTATCTTATAATTCCGGTATTTCTTTCTAGAATCAGGTGGGGAAAAAAAAACTTTTCAATAAATCTTCTCAAAGGTCATTATTTATATGTATCTATAGAACAACAACAACAAAAAAAAAAAAACAGGCTAGGAATGGATTCTAGGTCTTTTTCTAAGAAAGTCGTAGTTAAAGGATACATTTTTTTATGTTTATCTAATTTTTCCCCATATGAATATGTAGGTCTACTGTTTTTAAATATATATATTCCTTATTTTAATTCACATTGGCACTAGGTAAGTGACAATCTAAGTAAAAAGTACACAATATTAGAGAAAAAGTCCTTTAGGGTCTGATTGCATTGTCCTTCACTAATTGTACCTACCAATTTATTCAAATTTTGAAACGCTTTTTTTTAAAAAAATAGGCTTTACACCATTTATAAATAACAATAGAAAATTAAAGGCTGTGTTACTGTATTTTGAGTTATTGTATTTCTTAAAAGACAAATCATTTTCTTTAGACATTTTTCAGACTTCTGAATGATACGAAGCTTTCCCTGGATTCTGAGCTTTATTCAAATGTTATTTTTTTTTTTATTGTTTCTATTTGGGATCCATGGATGGTTACAATCGAGCTGAAGAAAAAGACTGTGGTTCAATTTTTAATATTTATAGAACTGATACTCTTCAAAAATTTAGCATACTGGCTCCCCATCCCTCCTGCCTCCATTGTCCCACCTCCTAAAGAGTTGGGTCTAGATTCTGGATAATTGTGACTTGGTAGGCCTGACAGTAGCATTTTTTATATATGGTAAGTAAATATGGCTTAGAAGGTAATCAAATTATTGGGGCATGGAAGAAAGTTCTGAGGTTGGAAATAATATCAATAAGTTGCTCTCCTAATAGGACTTCATTGATTTAAATTCAGCCCAACTAATCCTAAACATTAGGTATCAATGTATAACCTTGTGAAAGACTAACAACATACTCATTTCCATAATTCTGTATAAATCAGCTTTTTTCTTTTTAACTACAACTTTGTACCTTTTGACCACCTTCACCTGTCTTGCCTACCCCCAGTCCCTTGCCACAGGCCACCACCAGTCTATTCTCTGTATCTGTGAGTTCCGGTTTTTTTGGGGGGTGGGGGTTGAGATTTGGTGTTTTTTAATTCCACATATAAGTGAGATCATATGGTATTTGTCTTTCTCTCTCTGGCTTATTTCACTTAGCATAATGCCCTCAAGGTCCATCTGTGTTGTTACAAATGATAGAATTTCCTTGTTGTGGTTTTTTTTATGGCTAATTAATATTCCTGTGTGTGTGTCCCACATTTTCTTTATGCATTCTTCAGTCAATGAACACTTAGGTTGTTTCCATGTCTTAGCTATTGTAAGTAATGCAATGAACATGGAGGTATAGATATCTTTTTGAGTTAGTGTTTTCATTTCTTTCGGATAAATACTCAGAAGTGGAATTGCTGGATCTTATGATAGTTCTATTATTAATTTTTTGAGAAACCTCCATACTGCTTTCCATAATGGCTGTACCAATTTACATTTCCACCATCAGCACACAAAGGCTCCCTTTTCTCCACATTCTTGCTAACACTTGTTATTTTTTGTCTTTTTCATACTAGCCATTCTGACTGGTGTGCAGTGATCTCTCGTGGTTTTAACTTGCATTTCTCTGATGAATAGTGAAATTGAGTGTCTTTTCGTGGACCTGTTGGCCATCTGTAGATCTTCTTTGGGAAAATGTCTGTTCAGATTCTCTGCCCATTTTTTAGTCAGATTGTTTTTTTGCTGTTTGAGTTGTACAAATCAGCTTATGTGATATTTGCGTCCAGTCAAGGTGGCATTTTAAGTTCATCCTTTGAAGTCCTCCTTTGCTTGAAATACATAGCAATGTGGAAAACAAAATATATTTTTTTAGCAAAAGAGGCGAAATATAATGAAATCGTGCATGTGCGTGTGTGTGTGTGTGTGTGTGTATACATATATTAGCCCAAAACAGGCTAAATGCCTCTGTTGAATAGACTTCTGCAACAGGTGCACAAAGTAGTAAGTGAAGCCGCAGCTGTGAGCTTGTTGGGTTCTGGACCCCGACCCGGTCAAGGTAGCAGGAAGTTCATTTACTGTGATGTAATGACTATTCATCAGCCTCAGTTCTTAAAACAAAGGTCTGGAATATTTTTTCCGACTCCTTGCCCCATATCCCCCTTGTCCTTTGAAAGGAGAATGAAAATAGTTGCTTTGCATCCCTAAGGATAGTGTGGTTTAAATGATGGAATATACCTTGAGAGCCAGGAGGGAGGAGACTCAGATTTGAAGCCAAGCCTGAACCCAACCCAGATACTGGCTCAATGAATCAATCTGAAATGTCCTCAGTCCAGAGTCACTAGTCATCAACTTAAGACCTGGTTCTGACAAGGTGAGGCCAGATGGAACAACTCAAAAAGTTCTAGACAGTAGAAAGGGAAACCTGGAATTGAGAGAGGAACAAAATTAAAAATGCATTCAAGAGGAAAGGACAGAATAAGCATTCAAAACATATGAGAAAAGCTATCATTATAGAAGATAACCAACAAAATCAAACTTCAGAAAATGAGTTCACATCAGATAAAATAAAAAAAAAATGAACAGTTTGTCAATGACTTTAAAAGTTTGGTTCATTCAGTAAATGAGAACATAACTGAGAAAGCAGAACTTGTTCTACCTTAACCATTAATGATCATTAACAGGAGAATGGTTGAATGGCATTTATACTATGAAATTGTATACCCTTGTTTGCTGGGAGACAGACAGTCCTCCATGGCACCTCTTACATTTCTGCATATCTTGCAATAATGTTTGTCTACTGAATAGCCTTGGAAGATGGAGCTCTGGGGCAAAGGCCATGTTTACTCTCCAGTATAATAAATATAGTATCTTCCTCTAGAGCCAAAGTAAAGCTGGTCTGCTGACTGCCAGTTAGTAACGATTTGGGTTCTCTAAGCTTGGGTCACTCAACTGCATATGCAGCCATTGCTTGTCCTTCTTTATGTTACCCTGTGGTTACTGGAGCTTAGGGATTTGGTATAAATGCTAATACCCCTGATACTGCTATTTCTGTTAGTATAAAACTTCTTTGTCACTAACCCGAGAGTCTCATGTCATCTGCCAGCATCCATGAAGCTGTGGCAGGCTAACTTTCAACTTGCAAATAGAGTAAAATCTCAGACGCTTCACAGCTGTTGAAATTGTTAGAAAGTTGAAATCTCTATGATATGAGATGGAAAGATCACCAAGGCATGCTAAGGGAAAAAAAAATCAAAAGCAATAATGTATTCTGAATATACACACATACCACACACATATTTGAGCCCAACATACACAGATAAGTATGTAAATATTTAAAGAAAATTCTGGAAGGATACATACCAACTAATAAAAAATGATTACTTCTCTATTGGAAGAGAAGGATGCTAGGTACCTGAGTTAGAGGTGGGTGGGACAGGGAATAGGATACTGAGGAGAGAAGTATTCAAGTGGTTGGCTCATGATCCGTTCAGTCTCCCTGGGGGTTGGGAGCACCACTGGGAGAAAGGAAATACGGAAAAGTGAACTGATCTTATCTCCTTGCCAATTGGACTCATATATATGTATGTATATATATATATATTACATATATATATACATACATATATATATGTAAACTAATAATATTTGGTAGATGAAAGAGACCTTCTCCACAGAATTCTTCCAGTAGGGAGTCCCTGACTAAAGGATGACTATAGTAAATAAACTCACAATCGATGGATTTATAAGGCATGACTCCTTAGAGAATGTTCCATAAATTCTAGAAGTCTTTTGGGTATAAAATGTAGATGTTTCGTAACTTCAGTGTTCCTGACTTGGTAGCCTTAGGGAGGGACAATCATGGATCTCTCTGTAACAACAGCTTGGTAGCTGGTTTCACTTTATCCCTTCTGTCTCTGTCCTTTCCAGTGTCTTCCATTCTCTTTGCCCAAATGACCTCTCTCAAACACAAATCTGAAACTATATTCTTGCTTTAAGTGACAGCACATAGAATAAAATCTGAATTATGTGGCCTGGCAATAAGAACTCCCCTTGACCACAACTTCTATTTTTGGTCTCATCTGCCGCCCTGTCCCTCCTGTTGAAGTCATTGTTGAGCCATGTTGAACAGGCTCTGTTGTTAGGCCACCCCATGCTCTTCACAGCTTCAGCTCTTTGTGGATGCTGCTCCTTCTGCTTGACTGCCCTTCTCTCTTTGGTGGCTTGGGAAACTTGAAATCACCTTTCAAGAACTGGCTCAAAAGAATACTTCAACAGAATTCTTGCTCCTGTCAAGCCTCAGTCTTGTGCAATCCCATACCATGTTCACATTTCTGTCTTCTGACCATGCATTTTCACACTTTGTTCCCATCTTTATTTCCCTCTTTCTGCTGTGTGCTCTGAAAATGCAGGAGCTAACTCTGATTTATCTTGTCTTCCCAGTGCCCAGAAAAAGTGGCCACTTACGTGCACTAAATTTAACTGAATAGTACTGAGAACATCAAGAGAGAATGAGACGTTAAGGAAATGCACAGGGAAGGAAAGATGATGGACTTAAGAGGGGATGTCTATCAACAGGCAATCGAGGAGAAGAAGGTGAAGAGTGATGAATGAAAACAGAGTTGGAATGTAAGAGGAAGGCCAGAGTCATGAGAAGAAAAAGGTGTGCAGATAGAATGCAGAGAGAAGAGACCTACCAACGATAGAGAAAGATGCTCAGGTTCAGGGATATTACTCTAGTTTACAAAAAAAAAAAAAATCCCACAGGTTATTAGTGCTCAGTTTCCTAAGTACTGTTATTTATACCCACGGCTGTACTCTCCGGATTAATTTAATATTACAAATTATTCTTTAAGTTATTGCGTACATAAAGGCACCATAATGTACAAAGTAATGTGAAGCAATTTAAATGATAATTTCTATTTGGAAAATATTTTACAAACTGAAATTTGCCTTTTGAAAATCTCCATGCTCCAGGCTTCTTTTTTTTTTTTTTTTAAAGATTTTATTTATTTATTTGACAGAGAGATAGACAGAAGAGCAGAAGCAGAGGGAGTGGCAGAGGGAGAGGGAGAAGCAGGCTCTGCACTGAGCAGGGAACCCGATGCGGGACTCGATCCCAGGACCCTGAGACCATGACCTGAGCCGAAGGCAGACGCTTAACCATCTGAGCCACCCAGGCGCCCCATGCTCCAGGCTTCTATCTCAGAAAGAACGTGGGGCATCGATTTCCAAGTGTTTCCTGTTTTACCTGATCTAAAAGCCGGAGAGGGTGCCCCAGGAGCAGTGGTGTCTGCCTGCCAAACACTCTGAAACTCTCAAAAATAAAAAACTGGACATGCTTCATCACATAAGTAACTTCAGAGGAGATAGATTTGATTTATAGTGTTAATTCCCCTTGCTAAGCTATGGCAGGCAAGTAGAAAAGATGAGAAAACTATTTTTGATTTTAATATAGAAGATATGCTGGAAAGATACCAGTCCTGTTAGGATGTCTGAAGTTTCTGAATTCCTACGAAAAAGGATTTCCCATAGTTCTAATAAAAGGAAATTTTCCCTATGAATGCAGTGTTCTTTTTCACTGTCCTGTAGACATAGAATTAGAATATTCTGTTGTGCCACAATTTGGTAGTCTTATGAATCCTTTTTTTTTTTTTTTTGATACATTGCCAATAGTCTTCATACTTTCTTAGGAGATTATAATTGTATATATCTATTCTCTATCATGTCTTGTGTTTATCTGGGCTATTTTGCCATGGGTTTCTCCTCTTAGACATTTCTCCTCTCTTTTCATGTCTATATTATAGTCAGATTTTACTAGAGAAATATCATTAACCCTTCTTCAAATCAGTTGTTCTGGACATTCTTCCAGGATATTTAAGTCATTACTTCAAACAAGGATACACACACACTAGAAATGCATTCTTTTCTGGGATCTTTTTATACTTAGATCTTATTTTTTTAATACTTGGCTTACCTGAATGTGATAGAAATTTGTATTTCTAGCTGAATTGAAAGCAATCAGAAGATAGAAAAGGAAAAGTGGAAAATGATATAAACACACTTTCTGGACTAAGTAAATACTATTGACACATTGCAACTATAAACTTAGAGGCTGTATGATTTTTATTCTCCCTTTATGAATTTAAATATGTTATTAATATTTCTGTCAGATATATATATGGGGGGTTTGTATACACACACACACCCCACACACACTCACACACCAGTTTCTCCCATTAGTTGGTAAGAGTTCCTAGACCATAAACTATCCCTGCGAATTGATTCCACACTCCCTCAAGCATGACTTCTCATAAGCCAAGTCCTTTAAAAATATAACATTTCATATATTTCTCAGACTACATGTCTAATCAGTATCATGCAAACATAATACTTTAACTACTTTCTTAGAGCCTGGTTTTGAGAGGAAAAAATTTCATATATCTGTACTACATCGACATTAATGCAATGGAGCAATATTGAAACTGCTTTTATCTACCACATTTCTCAGATGAAAGTAGCAGCTAAATTTTATGGTAGTTAAACTGTGAACCTTGCACACAATCTTGCCTATGTGGATGCGGCCCTTTGGTATTATTAAAGCAGGAGTCTTTATTCTGCATCTTAAACTTTAAAAGTTGCTAAGGACATAAGAAGCCCATCATGTGGTCATGTCTAAACCATAAAATCTTTCCAGAGTGCGCAGCAAATTCTTGGCAGAATTCTCAAGCCTTCCAAGAAATTAGAGTAAAATTCCACCTGGTATTTGTGAAGCAGGCAGCAGAGGAGATTATGGTCTACCTTGGCTCCCAAAGACACTGGACGTGAACTTGTCAATAGTTCTTGAATGGTTTTGGAATAATCTGCCAATTGTTGGCATCTGCTGCTGTCTGCCTATCTTGTACCTCACACACAAGAAAAGTGCAGATTCTACTATTTAAATGAACGATGGCTAAGATTAAGTATTTTGAGCCAAATATGATTTCTGTTAGAGTTTTCTTCAATCTTGCAGAGAAGTTTACCATTAAGCAGAGAAGTGGCCACAGATAAACAACTTCCCATATGAGTATGTTTAAATGGCTTAGAAAGGGATTATGTTTTAAATATCCTTATACTTTTTTAATAAATGGAGTGTGCTGGAATCCTTGCTGTGATTAACTCCTTGTATCACTCACTGATACAACTCTGATAAACTCCTTGTATCACTCACTGTCATCAATACCTTTTCTTGAGCTGTTCTGATTAAGTGAGTGACATTCACTCTTGGCAAATCCCTCATGGAGTAACCTGGGCTCAAGGGGCCTAGCCACGGTACCAGTAATGACAGGATTCTGAGGGGATTGGAAACCCTACCTCAATAAATTTATTTCTGTTTTTCAACATACATTCAAAGCAATACTTTGGCATTGTAATGCGATTCTTGACAGGGCTAAGGTAAATTCATCATGCTAAACTGAAATGTTTCTGGCAGATGTCTACTCTGTAACAATCAAATTGTGTGTACTGTGATATATGACAACCACAGTGCTACTTCTGGTTGTAAAACTTACAAGTGGAATACTTTATTCATGCAAACTTGGAATGTAATTATGCAATGTATTATCCCACCATGTTTTTTCATTCAGAAGAACTTTTTGAAGACAATCTGCCAACTTCCAAATAATGGGAATATTTTAGTGCACATAGAAAGAATAGAACTTTTTCATCACAAAGATGTGCAGGCATTTCGATGCTTTGATAGGATACAAAATCATATACTTGTTGAAATTTAAGAAAGCATACAAGTAAAGTGTTTACTCTTCTTAAATATTAACTTTTCTCCCCATGGAAATAGTCGGTTGTCCCAGGCAGATGTTCTTCTTTAAAGAAGAAATGATTGGGGCACCTGGGTGGCTCAGTTGTTAAGCATCTGCCTTTGGTTCAGGTCATGACCCCGGGGTCCTGGGATCGAGCCCTGCGTCAGGCTCCCTGCTCAGCGGAAGCCTGCTTCTCCCTCTCCCACTCCCCCTGCTAGTGTTCCCTCTCTCGCTGTGTCTCTGTCGAATAAATAAATAAAATCTTTAAAAAAATAAAAAATAATGATTACAATACCAACAGTATGTACCAAAATAGTTTAAAAATAGATGTTTTGGGATAGCCGCTGCTTAATTATATGTATCACACATACACTCACTGCAGTATAATTTATCATATTTTAGGTCAAAGAACCTAAAGTTTTGTTTAAAGGAAAATGTAATCAAAATGAATGACAACTCTGACTTTAATGATCCATGAAAAGCATTAGCACATAACTCCTTCTATTCTATGACATGATCTCTGAAAACAAAAACACCCAAGGAATTGGAATAGGCAACATTTTTTTTTTTTAAAGATTTTATTTATTTATTTGACAGAGAGAAACACAGCGAGAGAGGGAACACAAGCAGGGGGAGTGGGAGAGGGAGAAGCAGGCTCCCCGCTGAGCAGAGAGCCCGATGTGGGGCTCGATCCCAGGACCCTGGGATCATGACCTGAGCCGAAGGCAGACGCTTAATGACTGAGCCACCCAGGCGCCCCAGGAATAGGCAACATTTTAAGAATCTGGCAAATATCAGTGTTTATACTATGGTTTGGATTCCCATTACCTTGTCCTCCATACTTTCAACAATTATAAAAATATTCTGATGAACAGATAGAAGCCCTTGGTTCATGTTTTAGGATCTAGTTGCCAGACGCAAATCCCACTACCGTCTGGGCAGTTGCGTTGGCCTTCCCTTCAAGAACCAGCTTGAACCCAAGTGGCTTCCTTTTGCCCTCGTGGCTCCCTTCTCCCTATTATTAGTAAGCACCTATATTTTAAAGACCTCCTTGAAATTTAATTAGTATTTGCAATGTGAATTTAAATATTTACATTTTAATGTAATTATTTTTTAAGAAAATAGTCTAATTCTATGATCCTTTCACTATTTTTGTTTTTTTATGAAGAATAAAATAGTTAAAGTAGGTTTGGGTCTTCTTTCTTTTTTTTTTTTAGAACTAAGGAAACATAATGTGTGATGCACAGAACTTAAGACAAATTAGGCAACCTCTGGGGGCCAGTAAACACCCTCCCAGACTAACACAAAACTTGGAACCTGCCCAATTGAAAATTTGAATCAGATTGTGCAAAAAGACAAAGGCTGGCAAGAATATAACTTTGGAAGATTTACCCACTAATTTTAGAGCTGCTGGAGGCCCACCAAAGAGATTTGGGTCACGCATTACCTAAGACTTATGATGGGAAGTAGACTTACTCATTAGGGCAATTAAAGAATGACTCATTTAAGCAACAGTTAGGAATCAGTAACTGGGTAGTTAGATCAGTTTAGCTAAAAATGATCAAACCATTGTGTGTATAGTCAAGTGGAAATTGCCCTTTCAGTTGTGCTTATAATCATCATCCAGTGTGTTGTGGAAATACATGTCTGATTGTGTGTGTTGTTATTCATGCCATATATATATATATATGGTTCTCATATATATATGGTTCTCATATATATATGGTTCTCATATATATATCTATGGCATGAATAACAACACGCACAGACATGTATTTCCACAACACACTGGAAATATATATATATATATATATATATATATATACACACACACACACATACACACACACACATATGTATTCACTTATTCATTCATGTATTAATTTAACAAGTATATAAATGAACACCTCTTACCTGCCTGGAACTCCATAGATCCTTTGTCCATGTCTCCTTAATGCCTGTTTTCCTCATATTTCCTCCCTGCAACCCCTGGCTACATATGGTATTTTTCTCACTGGCTCCCCACCAGAACACCATGTATACTACCATTCCCACCATGTAGAACCTAAATGGAATTCTGAATAAGTTTCCTAATATTGGTGACACTGTTGATAAGCACTTTCAGGCCCATTATCTCACTGAGTGAAAACATGACATTCGTGGTCTTTAATGGACTTTAAAACTTCTGTGAACTTGACTTTTGTACAACATTCATGCAGTTGGTTTTGTATGCAAGCACTGGGCACATGTAACATGTCCATTCTCCTAAGGCTTTCAGTTCTCTTCCAGAAATGTATTTAATTCAGTCCCTCCCCCACCCCCATCTGTTCCTACAGTCAGTGCCTTAGTTCAGGCCCTCAACCATCTTTTGTGTAAATGCATACACAGTCTTTTAACTGCCTCAGGTCATCTTCAGTCCCCTCTAATCTATCATTCATACCGCTGCCCCGATAAAATTACATCAAAATATAAATTTGATGCCGCTTCTTTGATTACAATCCTCAGAAAGTTTCATGTTGCCTACAAGTCAGAGTTCAGAAAGCTTCAGCAAAGCATTTGTGGTACTACCTTGTTGGACGCAGTTCTTCTTGCCCTCACCTGTACTCTATCCTTTTAATATTATTGCAACTTGAGAATGAACAGATAACTATTTACTCTTTCTCTAATCCTGGTTTGAATAATCCCTCCTCTGGGAAACCTTCCTGGCTCTTCCAGGGAGCCTTAGTCACTCCTACTTCTCTACTCTCGCAGCAATTCTACCTGTCTCTTAACTCTTGAATTCTATCAATTTAATGTACATTATCTGAGAACTCATTAATGGACACCTTGCAGTCACTACTCACAGCACAGGGTCTGGGACACACAGGTGACCAGTAAATGCTCCTTAACTAATTTGCTGAATATTTGAGGTACCAATTAAAATGTTGTCATTTACCAACCTAGGGTTGAACTGGAAAACTAAGCCTGAGGTTGGATCTACTTTAGCTTAAGAGTATCTGACTCTGAAGGCATACAGATGTCAAATTAAGTGTTTTATTATTTTTGTTTACATTCATATGGAGTCTCTAAATAAGACCTTTCTGGAGGGACTGATTTCCTGGCTAATTGTGGGTCTGCTTACGTTGATAATGATGTTGAGTCATTTCAGGTTGTGTGGAACAAAGTTAAACCTCATCATCTTTAGGGATCCTAGAGCTCTATAAACTCAATCATAAATATTGGATCACTCATGGTAATAATACCCTGTTCCTTTCCCTCTTCCACCGCCAGCTTGTTACAGTGTCAGATGTTAGCATGAAGATGGGTAATCACTGAACCTGAAATTGCTAAGTTAATTTCTGGAGTATCTAGTGTAGTTCTTACAATACTAGATTTGACTGTCCATGCTAAAGAGACAAATATCGAAGAAACCACCAGAGTTTACATTAGTTTGACAAATCTGCGAAACACAGGATAACAAGATCGGATTCAGACAACATCACTTTTGGATACCATCTTATAAAGCTGGTCCCTGAGTATATGCTTGCAATCATCACATCCTTTCTCTTGACTATCCTTCCTCCACACATGGAGCACTTCACTCAACTCCAACTTAAACAGCACATACAAAGAAAAGATAAGCAGTAAGAAAATCCAAATGTGTTGGCAATATCGCTGCATGTTAACAAGAAAGAGCTAGGTTCACATTGAACTCCATTTTCGTGGTGCATAACTCTCCTTTCCATAGGTCCTATTAACTTCAAAGGGAGCTCCGTGCATGCAAATGATTATATTTATTGGATGCGCCAACTCCTTATCCTCTGGGCACAATTAGAAATATCATAGAAAAATTAATGTCAGAGACTTGGATCCATATTTGATATTCTGTGGGAAATTTCCCATAGTTACAGATGTTAAAAATCCTGCCCAATGGTCCAGTTATGAATGTGTACTATTTCTGCTTCTATCATCTTTGGAATTATTTTTTCTCATTTTAGAATATTCTTTTTTACATTAAAGGAAAAAAAATCTTCTCTTTAGGTCCAGATAAGCCAGTGATAAAATCTTGGCTTTTACAACTTGGTGCGGTGATAAAAATTTGGACAGCCTGGCCCTGCTCTTTCAGGGAACTGTTAGTGGTTCCCTGAGATTCTATCATTAATACTTACAACAATCCTGTTCCTACTTCAAGTTCACCCTGGCAACTAAATTCCTGGATGCCCAGTTTAATATTACATCCACGAAACTATGCTGTCATTTCAGGATTTGTTGTAAATTCTGGCCATTATTAATATCCTTACTAGGTAGCTATAAACTCAGGTTTTCTCCAGTTGAAATCGCCACAATGAGAACAGATGATAGGTGTGTGAAGAGCTGCACTTTTCACACCTACTTGCTGTTTGTTCTCTTTAAATTCAGTGGTCTAGGGGCGCCTGGCTGGCTCAGTCGGTGGAGCGTGCAACTCTTGATCTCGGGGTGGTGAGTTCGAGCCCCACGTTGGGTGTGGAGATTACTTACAAATAAAAATCTTAAATACAAATAAATAAATTCAGTCGTCTAGTGGCTCTTGGTGGAAGTGTGTCTCTGGAACCATTTCTGAGAAATAACTTCTGTCCTCCGCCCAGACTCCTCGGTGAACGTAAGGGCCTTGCAAGTGGTACAGATTCGGTTCCTCGGCCATATGTATTATTATACGTTCTGTATTACATAAACAGTATGTGTTTTATACATCCAAGAGGGCAGGTTAAGGCTTTAACTGTACATTTCTTTAAAGTGACAGAAAAAGGAGAAAAAGGGAAGAATCCCCTCAAATCAAGTATTTAGAACGCTGATGAAAGAGAAGATGTGTACTATGGAAAGATAAAAACCTTTACTGGAAATGGACCCACCCACATGAGGGGTGGGGTGACCAATACAGAGACTCATTTGATATTGTGAGAAGCAATATGATCTACAAAAGAGTCATTCTAAGTAGTGTCACAGACAAAACCATATCCACAAAGTAATTTGGATCCACTGTGAATTACTCATAAGGAATACGTAAGCAAAGGGAGTCTAATTTTAGTAAATATTGATAGAGCAAAACAATCCAAAGTATATATAACAATCATATTTCTAGTGAAAATGTGTGTAAGTGGGTTTATTTTGAAAGGAAAGTCCTACTCCCAGTGTCATAACCAATTAAATTCTCCAGGTAATGACCCCATTTGCATAGTGAGCGGAACCCACAAGTGGGAATTTTAATGGGCACACCACCTGAGTACAGTAATTGAGAGTGACAGAACTTGAACTAGTTTTGTGCTTACCCCACTGAAAATTCTACTCATATTATTTTTAATGTCAAGCTACAAGTCAAATTTCAAGATGATGGATTTGTTCTTTTTTAAGCACCCGAGTTTGAGTAAAAGAAATGCTTTAATTCTGTTATGCATTGCATATTTTTGCTTTAACTAATCTGTAGTTCTGATTCTCACCATTGCTTCATTTTCTTCAGTGATTGGAATTTAATTTTATTCATTAATTTGTGAATAATTAGATAAAAAAAATAATGTCCCCAGCAGCCAAATTGCTTTTGGATTGCCATTTAATGTACTTTTACCAGGATATGTATTCTCATTAAGCTGGCATCACAGTTTACTAAAATGTAATTGTGTAAATATGCCCAATTATTCTTTCTGATGATCTAAGAAAATCTAATAGAATATGTATTCGTGGGTATTTCCCTCCTCCTTCGCCTCAACACCAATAAAACGCCCTTCCTGCAGAGCTGATCACAGATGCCTTGTCATCTGAAGGTGTTACTTTTAGAAGATATTCTCCTTATCTCTCAGGCACTATTCATGTCCTTGAAAGAATTGTGCATTCTGATTGAGGGATCATATGACGTCCACATTAAATTATATAATAAAGGTGATCTCAAGACTGTCTAAGAGTCAGACACACATGATGAACTGCGCTTTCTAGGTTTTGAGATGACATTTTAAAACTTCTTTTGTTTCACTCTAAGATTGCTTAAGATCCTAACTATTTGTAGGTGTTTGACACCACTCCGCCACATCTGTAATTGGCATAGCATCCAGCAGACAGGCTCTGTACATCTTTACACTGCAACCTACCAAGTTAAGAAATGTATTGGTTCAATATAAAACAGCAGGCTGTTTTTAGACATAGTTACTAGTGCACAAGCTTTAATATGGCTTGGCTTCATCCTATAATGAGATCTTTTGGTTCCCTGCTCAACAGGCTTTTATTCCTTTGCAAAAGGCTATGAACTATGTCAAGTGGATCAGCTGCTTTTATACACCCTCTTTCTTGGCTTTGGAACGTAATTCTTTTGCTTCTACCCCTTTATGCATCAGACAGAACTTAAGAACCTTTTCAATTTTTCAAGCTAAACTTAGAATTTGTTTGAATTTGCTTTTTACTATTTTCCTAATAATTACATTCTCCACCGAACCTCACACAAAGCCCTGCCTGGAAGTGAGCACTTAATTGCAAAGCTACACTTTGTCTTTAACACATATTATCTATACCCCATGTCGGTAATGTGTCAAAGGATGGTTATCTACCGTGATTTCTTCCCGGTCACCTCACAACTGAGTGCAGCACTCTGTTTTAGCAAGCACCGAGGTGAGGGCTCGAGGGCATAAATAACAGACAAACAATGGAACCAGAACTAGTGGCCACAGTTCAGTATGAAGGCAGGAAACTACTCATGTTGACATTTGGCAGCTTAGGAGCTATACTGACTCCATTAAAATTTGAACATTTACAATGTATTTTGATTCACAGCCCTTTTACGGTCGAGGGAGCAGTCATTGTTGGGAATTTTGGATTTAGTCACCACTGATCGTTTTTGCAAAAACCACCCTCCACTTTAGGGCTGCATCGTAATGTTCTCCCATCTCCATACCCCCTTCCACAAAATCTCTAATATTAAATAAGCAAGTAAACACTAACAGTTTCTCACGAGAGGTGCCAAACTTCTTACCTAGGTTGAAACTGCAAGAGGGTCCCGACTCCGTTGAGGTACCTTGAGAAAATGGGCACACTAGAAATTTATTGGTAATAGTGGGGCATGGAGAGGAAAGGTTAAAGGGACTGACTCCCTTGTAAAAACGCTTGATCAAAAAAATGTAAACAGTAAGTGTGGAGTAAGCCCTATCAATATCTTAACCACTATTTAAAACAAAAATGGTATGATTTAGGGGTACCTGGGTGGCTCAGTTGTTAAGCGTCTGCCTTTGGCTCAGGTCATGATCCTGGGGTTCTGGGATCGAGCCCCACATCGGGCTCCCTGCTCAGTGGGGTATCTGCTTTTCCCTCTCCCTCTGCCCCTCCCCCCTGCTGGTGTGCGCACTCTCTGTCAAATAAGTAAAATCTATAAAAAAAAAAAATGGTATGCTTTACTACATTAGTGTAAAAGGAAAAGAAAAATGGATAGTGTAGTATTTGATGAAATTTTATCTTGCCTGTCAGATTAGATGTAATAAACCTGCAGGCCTACAAATCACAAGTAATTGGAAAGGGCATAAAGGTCTTGAATAATTTGAAAAATAATCTCATTAATAAATAAACTTATTCATTAGGTGGTTGGGTAAATCTAGCATTTAAACTGGAATTCCAGAAGGCAAGCCACAGACTCAAGACTCCAGTCTTATTTATGTTAGGCAGTGACTTTGACATTTATAACATTAGAATCTAGGGCACTGATAGAGGTTGTATGGGTAAAGAATGGAAAATTATTACATAAGGTTGCCTTGGTTACTCCTTGAACTGTTCAGAGAAATCCTGACTACTTTAGGTGAGGAAAAAGGATATAGTTGATAGACTATAAGAATATAAAAATAAAATTATATTCCTAAATAAAAAGCCTTCTAACTAAAGTGATTTTGGAGGGGTTAAATACTAACTATAAAACATTACTAGTGCACAAGCTTTAATATGGCTTGGCTTCATCCTATAATGAGATCTTTTGGTTCCCTGCTCAACATGCTTTTATTCCTTTGCAAAAGGCTACGAACTATGTCAAGTTATTGTTTGTTGGTGTAAAAATTGCACCACTAAAAACCCGAGATGAAAATACTTCTGATGATTGAACTTTTGGATGAAATTCATTAAATCTAATACCTGAGTTCATAGATTTTTTTTCTGTTTAATCTCAGTATATGTATTAAAAATAGAATTACCTTTGTTTCCATTTACTTCCTTTGGAATTATCATCTCCCAACTTCTAAAAACCCTTTAGTTAAGACTATGTTTTAAACTCCTATACTAACTATGATTTGCAGTATAAATGGATCTGAATCTTTCATAGTTCATTTAGGGGCATGAGTCATGTGATTTACGTAAGGAAATTAGGAAATCTTTTTTTTTTTTTTTTTAAGATTTTATTTATTTATTTGACAGAGAGAGAGATAGCGAGAGCAGGAACACAAGCAGGGGGAGTGGGAGAGGGAGAAGCAGGCTTCCCGCCGAGCAGGGAGCCCGATGTGGGACTCGATCCCAGGACCCTGGGATCATGACCTGAGCCGAAGGCAGACGCTTAACGACTGAGCCACCCAGGCGCCCAGGGAAATTAGGAAATCTTTAGAGAGGGAAGTAACAAGACAAAAAAGCCTCAAGTTTTAAATGACAGTCAAATTCATTCAAATACCAATGTATCAGTTAGGTAGAAAATAAGCTAAAGCACAATAGAGAACATTTTTTTATTTCAAAATAATGTATTCAGGATAATACAGGTCCAGTTTAAAAATATTAAAGGTAAAGTTTCCACATTTAAAAAGAGACCAAATCTATAACTGTAAACTGTAGCACTTAGTCATCATGGCCATGTAATTCAACAAAACATTTTACATACAGAAATTCTAATATATACTGAAACTATTTTCACATTTTCCTACTTTGGTTTTTTTCATTTTTTAAAATTATACGAGATACTTTATGGAATGACTAGAGTAGACAACAGAGGAAAAGTACTGTGAATATAAATATGAAAAAATTCTATAATTAATGTTCTCTGTTATGGAGAAACATTACTTTAAAAGTGCTAATATTTTCATTGCAAATAGTGGCAGAATATATTTAAATATTAGACAAACCACTTGGTTGAAAAATCTTGCAAGATAAAAAGTGACACATTTTAACAATTCCAGGTCATTAAAAGGCTTTATATGTCAATACACAGATGATATTCCTCTATCCTAATAGATACGCATAAGTTAACTTTGGGTATAGGTAAATATTCAGATTCTGGTTACTATGAAATAGTACAAAGATGTTCTTATATTTAATGTAACAAAGACACTCTTTAGACAAGAGAAAGACAGTGGTTTCCTATAATTCTATTTAAACCCAACAATTTAAAGGGTGTGTGTGTGTACATGCACAAAGCACTGAAAAGGGGATTCAGGAGTTTGCTTTTTTTTTTCCTTTAAGTCCTTTAAAAGTAATGACGGAAGTAGAAGCTAGGTTTTATCTCAAAGGAAAAACCAGAGGTGACATTCCTATGCTTTAGGTTTAAAACCTTTCTTAAAAGGCTTAGGTTTGCCAAAGGCTTCCTACAAATATGAATTTGTTTTCACTACCAATTTGAATTTCATCTGGAAGAACTAAAAATAACTATTAATCCAAAAGTATCCTTCCAGAATTTCTACAAGGAATTACATTAAATCAAACCAAACTACAATTCTGGGAAGAGCAGACTTAGTAGGAGAGCACACAGTAGGGAAATTTACTCCCACTTTCATCTGGGCCACACAAAGTGTCTATGTCTTACTAACTATATGTTAAGTCGATTATGAGACTATTTCTTTACACTTGCAGCATCTTGATAACCTGCAGTGTTGGTTTAATTTAACATAAAATTGCAATACTGAAATCTGGTCACAGTAGTGGATGTCCCACTGCACTGGAAGAAAGGGTTTATTTACATTTAAGATGAGCCACGTTTATAAAACATCAGTTACGAAGCAAAACAAACAGCCTCCGCCTCCTACAAAAGACTGAAAGCTCTCAAAAAAAACCCCCAAAACAAAACATTTTTGAATAAATCAAAATCAGAATACTGAGATTTTAATAGTTAAAAAATCACTTAATTTAAACGCATTTTGTCAAAAGTATTCCACATTCTTTATAAAATAGAGCTATTTTAATAAAGCATTATATTCTTATCAAAAATTTTATCATAACATTGAAATGATGTGTAAAAAACTGCATATTTTTAGTTAAATTTTATAGTTTTCAACCAAAAAAAACCACTGTATTCCTGCAACTAAAGAAAATACATACTTAAGGCATTTTTCTTTTAATGGCTTAAGGGCACACACAGTTCAGGCTCCCCACCTAAAGCTTGGTCTCACTAAATCTAATTCATCTAAGCCATAGATGGATCACTCATCCTAAAAGCCTCCTGAAATGCTACCTTCTCCTTGAAGCTTTGTGCATATTCCAGTAGGCAAGAGCTATTCTTTTCTGTGTATTCCTAGAGCCTTTTTAGTCTCTCTCTCTCTCTCCCTCTCCCTCTGTCCCCGTCATAATCCTCACTTCAGTATGCCTTGAGGAATGGGGTTTGTACTTGACAGGTCTCTTTCCTCTGCTAAACTGTATACTCCTCTGGATGGGAGTTCAGTGGCATTCGTCTCTGCATCTGAGCAGGCCATTACACACAGTAGGTGCTCAATGTCTGATGAACAAGGGGAGAAAGGGAGAATCCAGCACAGAACTGAACCCTGGGTCCCCAGCTATGGTGTGGGTTTGTTTCCCAAAGTTCACTTTAAAAGAAGGGATGCTTACTTTGAACCATGAACAGATAGACATCAAAACTAAATTGTCTGTTTTAAATACCCACAGAGAAATAATACATTTGGAGCAAGAGGCTCCTAAGAATGGTTAAAAGAAACAGAAACATGCATAAAAAGGAGGAGACATTTAGGTTTTTTTTTTTTTTTTTGGGGGGGGGGAGGGTTCAAAATGTCCCTCAGTCATTGTAACTTATTAAGTTTAAAAGTAGTTAAAATTTCACATATTAAACCACGTAGATTCGGTTAGAGAGAAACAGGCTTGCAGAGATTTCTTGAAATAATGAGTTAACAGTGCAAATAAAGGGTTGCTTCATGAGAATCTTACCATGTGCTTTTCTGCCCCCCGCCAAAGAAAAATTTTACAACACTCCAGTTTTAACACAAACAGAAGATAAATACCTACGAAGGAAAACAAATTCCACAGCATTCCATACAGATTTCCAAACAGTCCGATGATTCACAACAGGCATCCACGATGCCACAATCCGTGTCACAGGGGCAGTTACAGTCCTCCCCCATTTCGTCTCCACAGCAGCAGCAACAGGTTTCGGAGGTGCAGCTGCCACAGGGGGCCTGGCCCAGCACGATATTGCAGAGGGTGAGGAATTCACAGAACAAGCATGCCAGGATACAGTGGACACAGCAATCTGCATTTTCAGTTGGGAAGAGACCCCGTAGTGAGGGGGGGGAAAAAAAAAATGAACACAAATAGAGAAATCCTCAATGGACTGAATGATAAGAATTGATCAAACTAATCCAGAACCCCATGCCATGCGGTCTTAGAAGTCTTCCTGTGGGGGACACCTGGCTGGCTCAGTTGGTTAAGCGTCTGCCTTTGGCTCAGGTCAGGATCCCAGGGTCCTGGGATCGAGTCCCACATCGGGCTCCTTGCTCAGCAGGGAGCCAACTTCTCCCTCTGTCTGCCACTCCCCCTGCTTGTGCTTGTGCCCATGCTCGTGCTCTCTCTCTGACAAATAAATATATAAAATATTAAAAAAAAAAAAAAGAAGTCTTCCTGTGGGCTGGGAGCTCACAAAGAAACTTACATTTTAGAAGAGCAATCTTTAGAAGCGGGTATTGCATTCAGGAAACAACCAGCCAACCAACCGACCGAATAGGTGATGGTTGTGTGTGTACAGGTATGTGCACGTGGCTGAGATTTTAGGTTATTCGCACATGCTGTGCAGCGGTCTTCATCCTAGGTTCTACTGTGCCTCTTACCCATCTTCCCTATATCCTACTGCTCTCCATCGCACAGGCTCAACACTTCTGTGACACTGAAGTCCTTTAGAAATAGACACCTGACGGCTCCACCCACCTGCTCCAAACTGGAAGGAAGAAATATTCAGTATGATACATTCAGTATATTACCGAACTTCTCCAGGGTTATACTGTCATCATGGTTTGTAAGGTAATTGTTATAAAGATCCTGTTACAAAGAGCTAGATTTATTATCATATGAAGAAAATAGAGTTACCTGCCAGATAGGCAGTTCTGTTCAATATGCCTTCAGAGACAGACGAGTATCAACTAGTTCTGACACATGTGACCTTAACTTTCTTTTTTTTTTTTAAGATTTTATTTATTTATTTGACAGAGAGAATGAGAGAGAGAGCACATGAGAGGGGGGAGGGTCAGAGGGAGAAGCAGACTCCCTGCCGAGCAGGGAGCCCGATGCGGGACTCGATCCCAGGACTCCAGGATCATGACCTGAGCCGAAGGCAGTCGCTTAACCAACTGAGCCACCCAGGCGCCCAGCTTTCTACTTCACTAGGGAATGCTTCTATTTCAAGGCTGAAAGGGGAATCTAGAAAAACTCACTTGATGTTGAAGAACATTTAATGGAGTACTCCTAAAGCCCTAAGAATCTTCTTGAACATAAGATTCTTTATATATTAATCATAGAACACATCATACTCAGAACTATCTGTATTGGATCTATCAGTTTCAAGGGGGGAAAGAATGGCCATCCCACCCAGCCTTAGAAGGAGAAGCTTACATCTTTGAAGGCTCCTTTGGTCCCTTCCTAAGCAAAGTTTCCTCTCCCAAAATATAATCAATGTCTTGAATTTTGACTGAATCTTTCCCTTACTTTTCACAATAGTGAATGTGGAAACATCCCTCAATAACCTATCAGAAAGAAAAAGGGTACCTGAGGAATTCCTGTGAGTAGCATTTTTTTTGCTCAATGCTGTTAATTTACCCTCAATGATTCGTGTTGCTAAGTTCACTTATTTTCCAGGTGTAGAGTATCCCAGTTGATTAAATATACCATAATTAATCCATACTATTTATGAATATATTTGTCATTTCCAGTATTTTTGCCATTCCAAATAGTAGTGTTTGGAACAGTTTTGTGCAAGTATCCTAGAGCTCACGTGCCAGGTCACTAGCAGAACTGTTGGCTCACAGGATATGCAAACTTGTTTCCAAAGCCATTGCTCCAAATTTTACTCCCCTCAGCCCCCAACCAAGTTTGAGAATGCTCAATACCCACAACCTCACCAATCTTGGAGACTGTCCTACTTCCATAAATGCCAGTTAGTTGAGTGTGAAAGGGCATCTCATGGTGGTTTTACTTTGCATTTATGTCTTCACTAGTAAGTCTAGATATCTTTTCGGGTTTCTTCTTCTTTGAAACAGGTGTTTAGGCCATTCATGTTCCCCCCTCATTTTTCTAGTTATGTTTTGTTTTCTTACTGATTTGTAAAAGTTCTTCATATATTCAAGATACCAGTCCTTTCTCAAAAATGACTGTTTGCTCTCAATATGTGGCTTTTCTTAGGTTAAAATAACGAGATAGATGAGTTAATTTTTAGACCTTGAGAGTTTAAAGTAATAAAAAGAAATCCAAATCAAATCTTGCAGTTAGCTAGAGGCCCGTGATTGATTACATGGCTGAGGAGGCATTAACAGGATTTGGTAGCAGAATGAAATACAAAGTTTTAATGTCTGATTCAGAAGAAGGGACCCCAGCCATGCCTATACACAGAAAGGAAGAAGAAACCAATAATCAGGAGGGGAGAGACTGAATGTGATTGTTAAGACATCAACAGCCCTCAAGATAAAAAGGGACGGGAGTGACGCTCCAAACTAAACAGCTCATCCCCACTCAAGAGGACCTAGCTATTCATTGGAAATTAAAAGCTCTTCCAGGGGCGCCTGGGTGGCTCAGTCGTTAAGCGTCTGCCTTCTGCTCAGGTCATGATCCCAGGGTCCTGGGATCGAGCCCTGCATCGGGCTGGCTCCCTGCTCGGCGGGAAGCCTGCTTCTCCCTCTCTCACTCCCCCTGCTTGTGTTCCCTCTCTCGCTGTGTCTCTGTCAAATAAATAAATAAAATCTTAAAAAAAAAAAAAAAAAAGCTCTTCCAGATTTTAGATAGCGACAGTTGTCATACAGAAAGGAGGAGCCCTAAATCCAGAGCAGGATCTGTCCAAACTCCTACTTTTAGCCAACAAGATTCACAGATTAATTTAAGTCCATTAAACTATTTTTAGTAAACAAAATGAAAAAGACAAGTTCTTAGCTGTCAATAGATCGAACACTCCTTTCTAGCCTATCTTCTATAACACGATGTGATTTTTTTTTTTCCAAAATGTGATTTCTAGAATAGGTATGAGTGGTTGTTTTTCATAGAATGGGAAGCCTAGTGTTAATGAAGGAAAATTATTTATTGGCTGTTTTCAGAATTAAGGAATATGTTACCTTAGGAGAGAAGACGTTTTCATCGCTATTTTTTTTTAAATATTTTATTTTTGAAAGACAGAGAGAGTGCGCACGTGCACAAGCAGGGCGGGTAGGGGTAGAAGGAGAAGTAGACTCCCCACTGAGCAGGGAGCCTGATGTGGGACTCGATCCCAGGACCATGACCTGAGCCAAAGGCAGATGCTTAACCATCTGAGCCAGCCAGGCGCCCACACTATTCCACTTTTTAAAAACTATTTTCGATACTTACTTTGTACTAAACTCTGTTTAAGGCTCTTTTCAAATATGAATTCCCTTAATTCTAATAATATTTTCAAGAAGCAGTACTGGTATGATCCCTGTTTTACCAATATAGACTTAGAGAAATTTTTGAAAATTCGCCCCAAGTCCTAGAGGCCAGCAGCAGAGTCAGAGTGAGAAGCCATGCACTTCGCCGGGATGGGCCAGGCTCTAATCCAGCATGCTGTGCTGACCGCGGGGGCAGAGCACTTGGTTCATCTTCCTTGGGGGAAGATCAGTTATAAATCCAAAACTTTCTGATTTGTCTTGATCTGTTTTTAGCCTTGATTCATGTTCCTTTCCTTTCTAAAGATGATTCTGAATTTCACTTTTAATGAAGAGTTGATAGTAAAGGTTAACCCGCAACAAGAGCAAAGTTTATGAGTTGGAGAACTGATAAGCGGCCGGTCACACTGTGGAAATAGAAGACAGTAGGCAGCCAAGAGAGATGTCTCAAAAGAAACAAATCTGTCAATTTAAAGCATAAAAGTTAAGGTCCATACATACATGAACAAAAGCAGTGAGCAGATGACATAGGAATTCTAGTCAAACATGGTAATGACGCACGTCTCAAGAGAGTAAGTTCTTTATGTAAATACTAAAACTTAAACATACACAAAAAGGACATCCTCTTAAAACACAGGTTCTAGCTAATTGACTAGAAAACCACTTTGGGCTACTCTGAAAAACCAGTCTATTCAAGGACACCTAAAAAAAGCCACAAACCAAAATGCAGTTTAGAGATTACAGTGATAATAAACAAGGTGCATCTACAGAGACATGGACCGCAGATACAGTCATTCTCTGTCCTTTAGAAGTAAAGAACTACCTAGGTATGACAACAACAAGAAGATCCCTAAATTCTCTCAAATCAACTTATTTTTCTTTTTAGTTGTGCTCTAGAAAGAGCAGTTGGATCAAATTGTGACCTGAGGTAATGAAAAGGTTAAAGTAAGACCAAAGAGCTGACAGTTTCTACCACTGGCACCCCACCCCCTCCAGGGGGATCAACAATCCTAAACAGCATTACGATGTTGGTTTTATGTGAAGCAGAGAGAGGATTAGAAGTATCAGCAAACTAAGAAGACTAAAGAAGAGGAGTTCTCTGCATCGATGTAGTTCACAGTCAGAAATAATTCTTCCCCCCCCCCCCCGTTCTGGAGGTTTTTCATTTTTATGGTTTTATTCAGTCATATTTGCTGTTTTTGCCAAAAGTATTTAACCTCTGAGAAGCCAACTAGGTTCTGGGAAGGATGCCTGTCTCAGACTGGGCCAAGCAAGAATTGCACAATTCAGCGTACTATTGAGAGGGGAGCTCAGCACAAGACTGACAGCTACTGTAAGTTTAGGAAAACAAAGGAACACACCAGCAGTCAAGTACCTTGCAAGAAGCCATAAAAAGAAAGCTTTAGCACAACGTTTGATTAAAAGAAACCAAAACTGTTATGAATGACTGCAGACAACAAACCCAAACAAAATCTTTTGAGTCCTATGAGAGGTCATCGGTGTTAAGCCCATGCAGCTGGTCTATCTGGAAAGCGTCTAGCTGTCCCATGCCATGAAGGTAACACCTGAAACCTACACAACCAGCATCTTAGATGACTGGTGGAAACATCTGTGACCAGTCCAAGGGGCTTGGTTCTGTTTAAAATGAGACTGGAGACTCATTTTTATAAAAACACATTAGTTTAGGGGGCACCTGGGTGGCTCAGGGGTTAGGCGTCTGCCTTCTGCTCAGGTCATGATCCCGGGGTCCCAGGATCGAGCCCCACATCCGGCTCCCCGCTCAGTGGGGAGCCTGCTTCTCCCTCTGACCCTCTCCCCTCTCATGCTCTCACTCTCTCTCTCAAATAAATAAAATATTAAAAAAAAAAAGAACACATTAGTTTAATAACGAAATGATCCCAAATTGATTAGCCCAATCATATGTGACCCAAAATGCTAAGAAAATACGAGGGAAGCAGTTACAGTGAATGGACCCCTGACTAAGAGCCATCAGAAATCTATCTGCACAGTAAACTCAGCTCTCTTCTAAAGGAGTCTCTTACATTTCTTTAGTTTTCTTTTTTTTAAGATGTGGTATGACAGATGCTCTGAATTTCTTGGAACAAAGACCCCAAACAGCAGAGTACTGGGAAGCGCAGAGCAACAAATTCTGAGAATAACCCACAAACCATTTTTGAGTGCATGCAGATTTGTATGTGTTTTATCTCGACTAATCTCTAATAATGTTTCCTATGACTTATATGCTTGAAACTACTTTCCTAATCAGGTCCCCAACAAGTAAACTATATACAGAGAAAAAGAGGTTTGTTACCATTTTTAACAGACCAACAGTATGCCAAAAAGCAATTGTAGATAAAAATATGAGCAGTCAATTATGCTTAATTAGTAATTTAGGAAATTGCATGGAGATCAAACCTGACTTTACGACCAAAGCTACAGAGAACCCACAGGTGTTCCCATGTCTTTGGCTGCTAAGGCTCACATCTGCCCGGTGGGGGTACAAAGGGGCTCATTGTACAGAGGATGCCTAATTGGGTGGAGGCATTCTTCTTCCCAGACGCGGCTTCACTGCGACCGTTGTTTCTCAATGCAAAATAAAAAAGCAGGCTAGAAGTGGGTTTTAGTAATCCTGAATCACAGCCAGGATAGCTAAGTATCTGGCCTCTGTGAAAAGCCAGCTGTGAGGGATGAGACACAGACATCTCCAGGGAGTTCTCCTCAAGTGTTCGCAGGGGCAGGAAATATTTACGAGTAGAGCACGGTAGCTCAGCTCCAAGTAGCCCTGTGTCTCCAAGCCAGAGGACACACAGCATTCTGGCCTACAGCCCTAGAATGACCTGCTGCCTGCATAAATTGGCCCAAAGTGTCCCTCCTACACAGAACTCTCTGGCACACTGCTGGCCCCGTGAGGCCATGCATCTCAGCCAGAACACAGTCAACATTTTCCTAGTGGGGAAGAAAGTGAGTTAGGTCAGGAGGTAAAAGGAGAGAAGAGCTATATTTTCCACTGCACTACAAAGAAGACCACACTTAGGAAAACTGAGCAATTATATTTACTATTATCTTTCCTCTCAGCAAATTCAAAAGAACCTTGAGGAAAAAAATTGTTCTCCCACATCCCACAAAGGGACTCCTTGATTTTCCTCCCACCTGTCCAAATCCTGGATTCTATCCTGCACCTATGAGAAGTGCATTTGCATTTTAAATTACAGTTAAGTGAATAGCAGATTTTTTTTTTTTTTTTTTTTGCTTTTCTTACTCGTTTATCCTGCTGCCTGTTCCATGGTTGATTCATTAAATATTCCAAACTCTGAGAGATTTGATCCAGTAATTGTTAGTCATGACTTAACTGTAGCACTGAGTCAAGGAATCCTTTCTAAAGAGCCACATCTTACTAAGTCTAGGAACAGAGCTTATATACCAGAACCCCCTTTCCCCGCCGCTCCCCCAACCCCAGGAGCTGTACAAAGAAATCCGAAGAGGCATAAACACTCAGTTAGTAGAGGTATTTATTTAAAATATTTCACATGTACAGTTAGTGAGCAGAGAAGAGAGTAAAGAAAAGCTTAAAAAAAAAAAAGGCTCAACTAACATTTACATTACTTTAACTAGATGCCAAATTGGATAGCTAGTAATAACAGTACTGTCCTCAGAGGGTTGCAATGAGGATTAAAAGGGGCAATGCCTACAAGTACTCAAGAAGGGACTTATCGTGGAAGTACTTACTAAGTACTGGTTACTGTCATAGCAACAAAGATAATGGAAGATTTATTCTAGGGAGGTCACACCGCTTTACCTAGCAAGATTTCATTCACTCTGATCACCCCACCAAAATCGGGCCATTCCATTTTAACCGAAGGAGGTTTAAAAAGGCTCGGGTCATAGTTGAAACACTTGAAAAGGGAGACCCAAAAAGGCAACTGCAAGAGACAGAATCTGCAGAAGAATGAAGCACGCAGAAATCGGCCTAGGAAAAATTAGGAAATCTTATGCTTGGCTGCAGCAGAAGACTTAAAATAATCATCTTTTTCCACATTTAAATTACGTTCATTTATTTTTCTCCGGAAGCTGGAAGGCATAAACAGAGAAATGCTATAATTTACCTGAACTTAGTCAATGTTGACTTCATTCAATTGGCCAGTTGGAAAAGCTCTAATCCGAAAGGTTTAATTAATAAAGTTGAATGTAACTTTTGGATAACAAAATCCACTTTAGATCTTAGAAGCACTTTCCTAGAAAGAATATGTTTAACGGCCTGCTTAGTTGGTCACAATGCCATGTATGGCTAGGAAAAAATATATTTTTTCATTAAAACTAGGATTTACATTCTTAAAACTGTACAAAAATGATCTAAGAAATCTCTCCCCAAACCTTAACGTTTTCCCCATTTTTCACAACTGTGTCTCTTTCACAATTCACATTTCAGTTTCTCCTCTTCTTATTTGTGCTCGTCTAAATACTGTGCAGGGTACATTCAGAAATCAGCTTTTTCTTTTTTTTTAAGCCAAATAGTGCCCAGTGGGGGTGACCCTGCAGAAGGTGGTGGTGGTGATGATGACAGTGAAATAACAAGACCCTTGTCTTATCAGATGCTTGTTATGTATTGATATTTATAGAGGTATAATTAACATGTAACATTAGTTGCAGGTGTACATGATTCAATGTGTTTGCACTGTGAAATGATCACCACAATATGTCTAGTTACTATCTGTCACCATAGTTTTCTCAGGAGAACTTCTAAGATCTACTCTCTTGGCAACTTTCAAATAGTCAATATGTTAACTATAGTCACCATGCTATACATTACATCCCTATGACTTACTTATTTTATAAGTGGAAGTTTGTTGCTTTTGGACTCCTTCATCCATTTTACCCACCTCCACCCACTGCCTCAGGCCGCCACAAATCTAATCTGTTCTTTTACCTACAAACTCTGTTTTTGGATGCCACATGTAAGTGTGATCCTAGGGTATTTGTCTTTCTCTAACTTACACACTTAGCATAATGCCCTTAAGGTCTATCCATGTTGTTGCAAAGGCAAGATTTCCCTCTTCTTTTTTATGGCCAGATAATGAACACACACACACTATATATATATATATATATATAGTATAAAAAATTATATATTTTAAATATATGTATTGATCACATCTTTATCCAATCATCCATTAAGAAACATTATTTCCATATCTTGGCTATTATAAGTAATGCTCCAGTGAATATGGGGGTGGATATGCCTTTTAGAACTAGTCTTTTCAGCACTAGAATTACGGAGTCATATAGCAGTTCCTTATTTTTTTTTAAATATTTTTTAGATTTATTTATGAGAGAGAAAGAGAGGGAGAGGGAGAAGCAGGCTCCCCACTGAACAGTGAGCCTGATGCAGGGCTTGATCCCAGGATGCCAGGATCATGACCTGAGCTGAAGGCAGACACTTAACTGACTGAGCCACCCAGGCACCCTGATAGTTCCATTTTTAATTTTTGAACAACTTCCATACTGTTTTTAATAGTAGCTATACCAATTTACATTCCTAACCAACAGTGCACAAGGGGTCTCTTTTCTCCACAACCTCAACACTTGTTATTTCGTGTCTTGTTGATACTAGCCAATCTGACAAATGTGAGGTGGTATTTCATTGTGATGTTGATTTGCATTTCCCTGTTGATTAGGGGTGTTAAGCACCTTTTCATGGGACATGCTGACCATCTGCATATCATCTTTGGAAAAACATCTATTGAAATCTTCTGCCCATTTTAAATCAGATTGGTTTTTTTTGCTGTTGAGTTGTATGAATTCTTTCTATATTTTGGATATTAACCCCTCATTTGATATGTTTTACAAATATTCTCTCCCATTCGATAGCTTGTGATTTTGTTTTGTTGATGGATTCCTTTGCTGTGCAGAAGCCTTTTAGTTTGACGCAGTCATACTTGTTTATTCTAGGTTTGCTTTTGGTACCAAGTCTAAAAGATTGCCAGCAGAGTAGAAATCAAGGAGTAGCTTACTGCCTATATTTTCTTCTGAGTTTTATGGTTTCAGGTCTTATAGTCTTTAATCTATTATGAGTTAACTTTTGTGTATGGTATACAATAGTGGTTCAGTTTCATTCTTTTGCACTTGGTTGTCTAGTTTTCCCAGTATCATTTACTGAAGAGACTTTTACTCATTGCATATTTCTTGGCTGTCAAAAATTAATTGACCATATATGCATGGGTTTACTTCTGGGCTCTCTATTCTGTTCCATTGATCCATGTGTTTGTTTTTATGCCAATACCATCATGCTATGATTACTACAGCTTCGTAATATAGATAAAAATCAAACAGTGTGATGCCTCTAGCTTTGTTGTTGTTTCTCAAGATTGCTTTGGCTATTCAGAGTCTTTTGTAATTCCAAATAAACTTTAGGATTGTTCTATTTCTATTAATGCCCTTGCCATTTTGATAGGGATTTCATTGAACCTGTCAATTGTTTTAGGTATGGACATTTTAACAATATTCTTCCAGTGCATGAGCACAGAAATATTTTCATACATGTTTGTCTTGTCTTCAGTTTCTTGCACGAATGTCTGGTAGTTTTCAGGGTACAAGTATTTTACCTCCTGGGTTAAATTTATTCCTGGGTATTTTATTCTTTGAAGCAAATGTAAATGGGATTGTTTTCTTAATTTCTCTTTCTGATATTCTATTAGTATATAGAAATGCCACAGATTTTTCTTACTGATTTTGGATCCTGCAACTTCACTGAATTGGTTGATTAGGTCTAAACAGTTTTTCTGTAGGAGTGTATAGGGTTTTCTATACATATTATGTTATCTGCAAATAGTGATAGTTTTACTTCTTCCTTTCCAATTTGTATGTCTTCTATTTATTTTTCCTGCCTAATTGCTTGGGTCAGAATGTCTAATACTATGTTGAATAACAATGGTAAGAGTGGGCATCCTTGTCTTACTCCTGATCTTAGAGGAAAAGCTTTCAAGCTTTTTACCTTTGAGTATGATGTTAGCTGTGGGCTGGTCTAATATGGCTTTTGTTATATTAAGATATATTCCCTCCATACACAATTGTTGAGATTTTTAATCATAAATTTATGTTGAATTTTATCATAGTTTTTCTGCATCTATTGATGATCATATAATTTTTATCTTTCGTTTTATTAACATGGTGTATACATTGATTTGCAGATATTGAACCATCCTTGCATCCCTGGAATAAATCCTATTTGATCATAATGTATGTCTTTTAAATGAACTGCTGAATTTTGTTTGCTAATATTTTGTTGAGGATATTTGCATGTATGTTCATCAGGGAAACTGGCTTCTAATTTTCTTTCTTGTAGCATCCTTGTGTTGTTTTTGTATCAGGGTAATGTTGGTCTTATAAAATGAGTTTGGAAGTGTTTCCTCCTCTTCTATGTTTTTGGAAGAGTTTGAGAAGGATGGATATTACTATAAATGTTTGGTAAAATTCACCAATGAAGTCATCTGGTCCTGACTTTGGTTTGTTGGGAGATTTTTGATTACTGATTCAATCTCCTTACTAGTAATCAGTCTGTCCATATTTTCTATTTTATTATGATTCACTCTTGGTAGGTTTATGTTTCTGGGAATTTATTTCTTCTAGGTTGTCAAATTGGTTGGAATATAATTGTTCATAGTAGTGTCTTAAAATCTTTTGTATTTCTGGGATATCAGTTGTAATGTCTCCTCTTTCATTAATGATTTTGAGTCTGCTTTTTTGTGTGTGAATTTAAAGGTTCACCAATTTTGCTTATCTTTTCAAAGAAACAACTCTTGGTTTCATTGATCATTTCTATTGTCTTTTAAGCCTCTATTTCATTTACTTACACTTGATCTTTGCTGCTTCTTCCTTCTACCAACTTTGGTCTTCATTTGTTTTCCTAATGCCTTGAGGTATAAAGTTAGGTTGTTTTTAGATTTTTCTTATTTCTTGAGGTAGGTAGTTATCATTATGAACTTCCCTGGTAGAGCTGCTTTTGCTGTATCCATTATTTTTATGTTGTACTTGTACTTTCATTGTCTCAGGGCATTTTTTGATTTCTCTTTTGACCCACTGGTTGTTCAATAGACTGTTGTTTAATTTCCACATATTTGTAAATTTTCCATTTTTATTGTAATTGATTTCTAATTAAAGACAACTGTGGTTGGAAGAAATGCTTAATATGATTTCAACCTTCTTGAGTTGATTTAGTCTTATTTTGTGGCCTAACATGCTCTATCCTGGAGAAAATTCCATGTACACTTGTGAAGAATGTGTATTCTGTTACTTTTGGGTGTAATGTTCTGTGTATATTAAGTCCATCTGGTCTAATGAGCTGCTTAAGGACAATGTTTCCTTATTGATTTTTCTGTCTGGATGACCTATTGACAAAAGTGGGGTGTTAAAGTCCTGTTAGTACTGTTAGTATATTGCTATTTCTTCTTTTGGGTCTCTATTGTTAGTGTATTGCTATTTCTTCTTTTGGGTCTGTAAATATTTGCTTTACATATTTAGGTGTTCCTATGTGGGTAAATATTTAAAATGTTATATCCTTTTGTTGGATTGCCCCCTTTATCAGTATGTGATTATCTTGTCTCTTTTTATAGTCCTTGTTTTAAAGTCTATTTTGCCTGATCTAAATACACCTACTCCAGCTTTCTTTTGGTTTCCAATTTGCATGGAAGATCTTTTACCATCCCTTCACATTCAGTCTGTGTGACTTTACATCTGAAGTGGGTCTATTATAGGGAGCACACAGATGAATCTTGTGTTTTCATTTAACCCTTTTAATAGAAGAATTTAGTGTATTTACATTTAAAGTAATTATTGATCGGCATGTACTTACTGCCATTTGTAAATTGTTTTTTTGGCTGTTTTGTAGCTCTTCTGTTTCTTCCTTTGTAACTTAAGATTTTCTGTAGTGGTATGATAAGATTAATCTTTTTCATATTTTGTGGGTGTATCTGTTATAGGTTTTTGCTTTGTGGTTAGTAAGAGGCTTACATATAATGACATTTCTAACAGTGTATTTTAAGTTTATAACTTGTTTTTTTAATTTTATTTTATTATGTTATGTTAATCACCATACATTACATCATTAGTTTTTGATGTAGTGTTCCATGATTCATTGTTTGCATATAACACACAATACTCCATTCAATACATGCCCTCTTTAATACCCATCACCAGGCTAACCCATCCCACTACCCCCCTCCTCTCTAGAACCCTCTGTTTCTCAGCGTCCATAGTCTCTCATGGTTCGTCTCCCACTCCGATTTCCCCCCCTTCATTTTTCCCTTCCTACTATTTTTTTTTTTAACATCTAATGTATTATTTGTTTCAGAGGTACATGCATTCTAAAGCTCTATATGTTTACTTTCCCCCTCTTTTTTGATGTCATATTTTACATCTTTTTATCTTAACTACTTATTGTAGCTTTAGTTATTTTTACTACTTTTCTAACCTACATACTACCTTTATAAGTGATTTAATCTGCCATGTTTACAACATTATTCTGAGTTTTACTATATATTTACTTTTACCATTGAGATTTATACTTTCATATGTGTTTCTGTTACTAATTAGTACCCTTTAACCTCAGTTGAATGAAGTCCCTTTAACATTTACTGTAAGGCAGGCTTAGCTTTTGTCTGTCTGAAAATGCTTTCTCTCTCCTGAAATCCAGAATGAAAGCTATGCTGGAGAGTGTTCTTGGTTGTGAGGTTTTTTTTCTTTCAGCACTTGAAATATATCGTGCCACTCCCTTCTGTCCCAAAAAGGTTCTGCTGAAAAATCTGAGGATAGTCTATTGGGGTTCCCTGCTGTACATATGTTGTTTTTCTCTTCCTGCTTTTAAGATTCTCTCCTCTTTAACTTTTGACATATTAATTATAATGTGTTTTGGTGTGTGTCTCTTTGGGTTCATTATATTTGGAAATCTCTCAGCCTCCTGTATCTGGATGTCTGTTTTCTTCACCAGGTTAGGAAAATTCTCACCCATTACTTCTTCAAATAACTTTTTTGTCCCTTTCTCTCTTTTCTCCTTCTGTGATCCCTTCAATGTGAATGTTGGTCCACTCAATGTCACATAACTTCCTTAAAGCTATCTTATCCATATTTTTTTTCTTTCTGCTGCTCTGATGAGGTGAGTTCCACTGCCCTGTTTTTGAGTTCACTGATCCTTTCTTCTGCTTCAAACAGTCTGTTGTTGAATCCTTCTAGCATATTTTTCAGTTTGGTTTTGTATTCTTCAGCTCTGTGACTTCCATTTGGTAATTTCTTACATTTCTTTCTTCTCCCAAATTTGGTGAACTTCTTTAAAACCATTATTTTGAACTCTTTGTCAGGTAAACTTTTTCTTGGGTTTTGTCTTGTTCTTTCTTTTAAAACATATTCTTTATTCATTTTTCTTGACTCTCTATGTTGGCTCTTATGCATTAGATAAAACAGCCACCTTGCCCAGTGTGAAGGAGTAGAGTGGCTTTGTGTAGCAGATAAATCTTATTGTTCAACCCTATCCTAGCTCTTGGTTGTCTCTCAAACCTTTGTGATTGTCCAACAGCCTACTTTATTTTTAGTGGCTCACAGTGGTTGAAGAGTGTGCTAAAACTTATCAATGTTCCAAAAGGAAGGATCTCAGTCAGCACCTAGATTCAAACTGTTTAGAAGACAGACCCCTCCCCCCCCAACAATAGCAGTTTTTAAAGTATGCAGCCCACTGCCTTCCAAGGCTAGACAATCTAGAGGTGTTCACTGGGTGGCACTTACAAAAATCAGGGCAGCAGATCGGTATACAGGTTCCTTTTGGGAGGATACTGGTAATCTGGAACAAGGCAGAAGGAGAGCTTAAAGAAAGCATCCATAGGCCCGTGGAGTGCCTATCAATAGGTCCCTAGATATATGCCCCACCTGAAGCCTGCCCAAAGTCAAAGCTCATGTTAAGCAAATAGGCTTCTCTTGCAGAAAACTAGGGGTATGTTTCAGTCTGCTATTTGTCCAATGCCCTAGGAGTGGCAGCTGGCCATGAACAGTCTCTCCTCTGTTAGTCTGTGGGACCCAGGAACACAGGCCCTGCTGTCCACCAGAGCTAGACAATCAAATGCTGTCCCTGGGCAACCAGACACAGGTATAAGCTCATCTTCTCCCAAAGACAGTGGCATTCTAGATGACAAAGATAGTGCCCCCACTGTGAGATTTCTGGAGAGGATTAGAGTGGGTTAGTTGGAGGGATGCAGAGGGAAAGCAACCTCCCTAAGGGGGTACCTGCCAGCTTCAGTCCTCAGAGTACTTCGACGACCCCTAGATGTGTATTAAATTAGATGCCTGCCCCTCACTTGTTTATGTTTATGTTAAAAAGTATTTGCTTATCTTAAGGTTTAGGTCTAACCTCTCAATTAGCTGCCTCTATACTGAAGCATGGGGGTCCAAGAGCACAAGCCCATTAATAGCCTTTCCTCAGTTCAACATAGTCTTTTTTGGGTCTTAGATGAGCCCCCAAACTTCTAGCTTTGTAAACCAAGGGGGCTTGCATCCCTATCAGATGCAGTCTTAAAGGTTAGGGTGCTGAATGTGGGGTTCAAACCCTTTGCTCTTCAGGGAGAAGTTCCACGTTTTGAGTTCCCTCTTACTTGTAAATCACTGCGCCATAGTGAGCTTTATGGCAGGACAGCTTCTCAGCCTCTCTTGCTTGCTTTGGATGTGGGTTTTTTTCTTTGCCCTATGTGAAGGGTTCCCACAGCTAGTTTTCAGGTTCTTTTCAGAAGAAATGGTTCCATATGTAGCTGTACATTTGGGGTGTCCATGGGAGGAGGTGAGTTCAGAATCTGACACTGCCATCTTGAACAAGCCCTCCCTCTATCAGATGCTTAGTCACCGGTTATTAGCCTGTAACTGAACACACAGGATGGGCCAGGTTACTTGTGACACAAGATCTTATGGGAGCAAACACACACAAAAAGAGAAGCTGACAGTGTTCACAGGGCTGGGATCAGGCACCCTCATTCTCCAAGCACTTGCACCTCTGCGATCCCAAGGGTCTCTCAGTTCCTGTTGCTGCAAGCTCCTATGGAGGCAGAACTGCGACTCCAGCAGGGGGCACGGGCCTCCCACAGGCATGAATAGCCTTGCCTTGAGAAGGCCTAATGACGTGCTCCCTGGTCCTGATAGAAGAGCCAAGCCCCAACCAAAGAGGCACAGCAGTCTGACAGACACTCCAGGCAAGATGAAGAGGCACAAGCCAATGAAATGAGACACCAAAGCACATTTCAAAGTAGTGCACAGGAGGTAAATCCTGTTATTTATGGAATTAATTTGTGAATCAATGATGGCATTATTACTCTTTCCACATCCCTCCCTCTCCACCCATGTTATCTATTAATACCATTTGGGTTTTTTTTTTTTTTTAAGCCTCAGATGAACAGGACAGCATGACATTGAAATTATAAGGTATAAATACCTCCACCTTAATTTAGTGTACAAACAATTTTGGAGCCAAGAAAATCCATGAACATGTTGTTTGCAAGTACTCTAATACTGACACCTGGTTTTCTCATCCAATAAAAATTCTGTAGCCTTGTTATTATAAATGGTAGAAAAGAAGATAAAAAATAAAACCCCTCTTACTGCGCTGCCTTTTTCTGCTCTGCACTTCATCAGCTGCCCCCACCCCCCCCAGCTGAGGTTTCCGAGTCACAGCTCATTACCGAGGGTGGCCATTCAGGCCAGCAAATGCCAGAACGACTGGAAGAAATGCCACAAGTGTCTGTGGTGGTTGTCTGTCTGTCTGGTTTTGGTGAGGCTTCTAGCAACAAGGAAATGACATTCTTGGGGGCACAAAAATGTATTTTCTAAGTCTTGACTCTGTCACTAATTGGCTAGATGACCTTGAACACATCATTTCACTCACTGTCTATATGCACATAATGAAGGAGAAAATAATCTCCAAATTCTTTCCAGGCACTAAGTTTCTATGAAAGTCTAGCTCATGGTCTTTTCTTGGCCTTCAACAGAGCCATTACTTGGCTTCATTGATATTCAAAGGACAATGGAAAGTTAATTAAGGCTGAATATGTGTCGGCCCCAAGTTGGCTAAGCCCCAGGAGCAGGTGGTCCCATGGTATGTGTTAGGTGAACAGAAGGTAAAGGTGGCTCCAGCTAGTGGGGAGGTTATTCAAAGGCACACAGGCAAGAACAAGATAGTTTTAGAAATGCCAAGTGGCTCAACATTGTTAGGGCAGGGAAAACCAAGGAGAAAGCCTTCAATTTTCCATTTTGGAAAGGAGGAGGCAGGAACAGCATCAGTGATAATTATATGGTGTCAGGAGTGTCAGGTAAGGTGACTTTAAGGAATATAATGGGGGTCCTCGGATTAGCAGGAGTTAGTAAGACAACGGATGAGGCAATCATCGGAAGAGAATAGTTAAGTATGACTCCCTAGTTTCTGGAGCCATTTACCAAGAAAGAAACATGGGAAGAAAAATAGTGTGGTTTAAAATACTTTGGGGAGGCACCTGGGTAGCTCGGATCTTTATCGTAGGGTTGTGAGTTCAAGCCCCACACTGAGCTCCATGCTGGCCATGGAAAGTACTCAAAGGAACCCACTTAAAAAAAAATAAGACATGGTAAGTCTGAAGATACTCGAATGGAAATGTCAAAGAGGTGGCTGGAGACACTGGCCTAGAGCTTAAGAGACAGATAGATCCAGGGTAGGAAGTCACAGGTAGCTGAAATTCTTACAGTGAATAAAATTATTAAGTTGTCCAGGGAGAATGACATCATTTGAGAAAAGGACTGAGAAAAACTGAGGACTTACCAAGGACGAAGAAACTCCAGGAAAGGGAGGTGACATGGAAGCAAGAAAGAAAAAGATTTCAAGGAGATTGTGTCAAAGACTGTGCTTAGCCAGAGAAATTTCAGTGATGTGATAGGGATGAAAGTGAATAGCAGTGGGAAGGAGTAACTGAAAAACGAGGAAGTAGAGACGGCAAATGCAGATATCCTTTTAAGAAATCTATGCAGAGAAAGCGTCTTCTCCCCCTGGAGAGTGAGGGAAAGCTTCCGAGAGTTTCATTTAAAGAGAGTGGCAACCGAATAGAACAGCCATTGTGGAAAATAGAGCAGGTCCGTGTAGTTCACTGCAATGTCCCAGTCCCCAAAAGGGTGCCTGCCCCTGAGCAAGCTCGCTAATGATTTGTTGAATGAATGAGGGGCACACCAAAGGTTTGCTGAGGGATTCTGAAAATCCAGTTGAGACCCAAGACCACACATGGATCATGATGGTGATTTTTATGGAGGGCCAGGTTTCCTCAGTAGTGCTCAGCTCCCTGGTACGGAGAGCAGTTGAAAAAGACAGTCTAGATTTTGGTTCTGAAAGGCAGGTATGCCGGGAGGACAGGGTCTCAAGCAAGTTAAGAGGTTCAGCAAGGGATCCAAGTATCAATAAAGAAGACAATATTTGGGAGGCCAGATATATATAATGGGGTCAACTGGTGTTCAAGAGCCAGTATGTGCATATTTTTAAAAAATTATACTTTCAGTCAGAAGTAAGTACCCAATTTATCAAAAGCACTAGATTAAAAAATAGGACTGCTCTGTAGACTCTCTTACACAGGCCTGGGCACAGGGCAGATCCTTAAATACCTGTTGACTTCATGAAATTCATTTGTATGGCCTGAGACAGACATTACTTTGGGTTTTACTTCATCTTCTCCTGTCACTCCACAGAACACATTTTCCAGGAGCCATCTACCCACAGATGTTGAAAAGTTCTTTCTAAAATAACTACTCTTCTGTCATTCCAAAATGCAATTTCTGCATCCCTCACTGAGCATAATTATTAGGGAAAAAAATAAACTCCAGCTTCTAGTGTCAACTTTAAATTATGTTATGGGGATATTATTCCCCAAGAGGTCCAGTTCTTCCCATCTGATTTCCCAAGAGAACTCAGAGTAGAAATTTAGGCAGGTTTAATACGTCTTTGGAAAACTAGTATATTAATCCATTGTGCTCTTTTCTTTCAATTATCTTCACATTTCCCCCCCAATTCCTGGATTTCTCGATCTTCGAGGATACAACTACTATTTATTTGTATGAATATTTTCCCTTTCAGAGAAAGGAATATCAGTAATTTCCCTGAGCAAACTGTTTTCTAATTATTCCATTTTATTCTTCTAATTGCCTCCTCTACCTACCTGAGCCAACTTCCACCACCTTCCATTTTCGCTTGGGTTGAGTGTACAAGAAGTAGGGAAGTCAATACAAACTACCAGGGTCCTGTGCTGGGAAGAGGGCCTGAAGCCACACTAATCCCTTAGGAAGAGTTGCCTAAGACCCCGGGAACAAAATTTTCACCACGTTGTTGACTTTTGATATATTTCTTCTGTTTTCTCCTGTATTTTTATGGAGAGTTAAATTAAGATTACCCAAACTATGGCACGCAAAACCACAGAAATAATTTTCTCCATGCTTCTGTATCCTGATATTGCTGACTATACTGTGGTTAAAAAGAAGTAATTTTACAAAAGTATGCATGAAAAGGTAAACGTGAGAATGGTTACTTGGGAATTTACTATCTAACAGTTTCTTAAGGTGGAAATTTGGATATGTCTTTTATAAAGCTTATTTCAATTTCATATGAGCAAAAAAAAAAAAGCTATTAAAAAAAAGTGTTCTCTGCATTATGAAAACTACACCCAGAAATGTAAGGTTACAAAGGAAATTACACTACAAAGAATGCTGAGGATGTAGCAAAGCAGGGTAGAGCAGGTATTGGTTTTTTTGCGTCACAGACAAAATATTTTTGAATGTGTAAAGTAAAAATGATTTCAAAGGAAACCAATTATGTTGAAAAGTTATTAAAAGTTGAGGTAGAATAAAAATATTATAAGTATGTGCTTTTTCTCATACATCAATAATAAGATTCTGTGGTGATCTGATAACTACCATAATTTTACAGTAGTGATTAGCATAAACAACATTTCAGGATTTCTGCAACAATGGTAATAGGAGATGAAAATATCAGTGACAAAGTCAGAGGTACTACTCATGCTACTGAAGTTTAGCATTTCCTTCAATTATAAATGGAAATAATAGATACCACGTATAGAAGGTAAGGAAATGAAGTTGTTGTTTTTTCTCTCAAAGTCACGGACCATTCCCAAAGCTAAGAACCCCTCAACTGGAGGATCCTAAGTGAATCTTTCAAAAAGGTTCCTAGTGTAGTCAACTTAAACCTTCTATATAAGAAAAAATTTTACTTGGCGAGAATTTTTCAGAAATAAGGCAAATTCATACCATCAGCTCCCCCTCTATCCCTTTTATACTATACTGAGAGTTATACAAATTATAAAAGGTCCTCAAAAACTGTACTAATTCAACACTATATATTGGTATTAAAATTAGTGAAAACATTTCCAAGAGAAACTGTATACATTTCTGTTACTTCACTTGATTTTTTAAAATTACATTCTCAAATGACCCTACCTAACTCCAAGAGTGAAGCAACTATGTATTCTGAAAGACATCAACTCAAATATCACGAGAGTTTAATTCATTGTTTAAAAAATCTTGGGTCTTAGCTTAAAAGAAATAGTCCTGAAAATCTCCATGTACCCATACTCACAAACATACAAGCTAAGAATACTTATTGGAAAATAACATTAAATCATCACTATTGAAAATGTCATGAATCACTGTCACTTGGGTTCCTCTAAATTGCAATAAATTGTTCAATGAAATCATGCAAAATTTCTGAGTCAGGAGGGAGAGAAAGTAAGAAAAAGAGAAAAATAAGGGGAGAGACAGATTGGGGTGGGGGGGGGATGAGAAAGACAGGCAGATGGACAGAGATATGGAAGGTATACTTTGGAGCAACAACCAAAATGAGCCAAAACTTGGCTTGCAGGCCAGATCTGCAAAGATAGAAGCTTCCCTAGGGACAAAACAGACCTATTCCTAGAGATGAAGGACACCCTTTTGTTCCTGTTCCAAATTAATTTCCCCCCAAAATTACAATTCTCTATTCTGAAACATTTTAGTGTGTATTTAGCCAGTGAAACAATAGATCTTTTGAGTATAAAGAGATGATGGTAGGGGCAAACAAAGGAAAGAACTGAAAGAACATAGTAAAATATGGGGCAAAAAAACGCCAGGAAATTTATGAAAGCACCAAGACAAAAAACACACAGTAGAGTATCATCAAAAACGGTTTTAGTTGAAGTCAAAGGAACATGAATATAACCCAGTTAAACTTAACATTTTGACTTTTCTCTTTTTTCCAGATCATCAGTGGGCAGACCACATGATATTTGGACATAAATTAAGGTATGGATTACACATCAGTATTATCTTCAGTTCATTAGCTTTATTTAAATTTATTCTTCAAACCTCAGAAACTGAACTGATTTTTTTTTTTTTTTTTTACAACGTAAATACTGTAGCTAAATTTTAGGCTAAATTTATCGTGAGCATCTGAGATAAAGTTTTGCTGTAACTGGTCACCTCCGATATGTGAAGACAAAAATTATATCCAATGAGCAATACTTTGGTACTATTTTCCCTCTGTATACTTCACAAACTGCAAGAGACTCATGAGTCATCAGCCAGTTTTTGTCAGAAGATTCAAAACATCCTGCACATTCTGTATCTTTTCCCAAAAACTTCCTCCTTTGAGAATTGTAGTATTACGCAGTGTCTAGTGCTATTATTGTAACTATGAAATAATTTTTTGTAGTCCCTCTAAGACGAATGGAAACTTTTATCATAATTAACATCATTCCAAATGATAAAATATTTTCTTAAAATGGAAGGTTTCCAAAACTATAAGTCCATGCCAAATCCTACTGGCCATCTGAGGGATATCCGGCTAAATAAATGTATAGGGCCTGCTGTATGTATTATAGTGCTTATATGTAGGAGGCACTTTCTAAGATCACCTTTAAAGCATGGCTGCTTTAACACTCTAAAACTGGTGAAGGATATAATATAGATACAGATATCAATAACTACAACTTAAGGCATTTTGTAACATCTCCTCCTCTCTCTCCTACTCCAGGACATCCTGCTCTCACCTTAAGTAACTCATTACCAGTAACACAGTATCTCCCATTTCTAAAAACATTCCCCTTCAGCAAAATTCCTTGAACCAGAGTAGCCTAGACTTGCCATCTTTAATTCTTCTCTTTTGAACCAACTTCGATCAGACTTTTGTCCCCATCACAACACTAAAAGTATGAAGGTCACCAATGACCTTCACAGGAAAATGTCAAGGGTTACCTCTCACTCATCCTTTTGGATTTCTCAGTTGTATTTGACTCTTGAAACACTTTGTTCACTTGGCTTCCAAGCTGTCCCTCTTTCATGGTGCCTTCTCCATCACCAGTTACTCATCCTTTTTTTTTTTTTTAATGGTTCCTCTTCCTTTTCTGACCTCTCTATGTTGGAGTAGTCCAGGGCTCCTGCATCCGGAGCAGTGGTTCTTAACTCTGCATGCATACTGAAATCCTGTGGGGAGCTTCTAAAGGAGACTGATAACTTAGCCACCCCTACCACATTCCAAATGAATTAGAATCTCTGGGGACAAAGTCCAGAGAGTAGTAATCTACTTCCTACTCCTTTGGCCCAGAAGCTCTTACTCCAAATACTCAGGGCCAGGATGGAGAACCCCAGCCCTAGGGAGTGCCCTCCACCGAACATTCTATACCTTGATGACTCATAAAATATATCTCAGGCTGCAGACCATTCCTCTGAATTCCAGACTCCTCCTTTCACATCACCACTTAAATAAAGGGTATCTCAATCCACGTCCATGACCAAAATCCTTACCTTCCTCCACCAACAAAACCCTGTTCTTCCTATAGCCTTCTCATCTCCATTAATGACAACTCATTACTTTAGACTGTTTCGACCAAAAAACTTGGGAATCATCCTTAAATTTTGTCTCTCACACTGAAATCTCATCATTCAGTAAATCTTACCCTGCCTTCAAAATACATTCTGGTGTAACATCTCCCCACCTCCACCACTGCTACCCTGATCCAACCCAGCCATCTTCCATCTGACTTCTTACAAGAGGCACACAGCAGGCTTCCATCTTCGGCCCTCATGTGCCTGTAGTGGACTCTCAGCCCCAGAAGCAGGTCATGTTTAAGAATGGTAAGTTAGATCATGTCCTTCATCTGTTCAAAATCCTTACACTAGCTCTTCAGCATCCCCCCTCACTATTCAAACGTCTTAGAGACATTTGATCTTAGAGTAAGAGGTCTGAAGGTGCCCAATGTCTTTACTTCTAGGAAAAACACAAGAGGTAACAGGATTCCATTACCATCTTTATTAAAAACTTGAGGAAAAGAATCACATCTTTTGTCAGATTCTCAAGCCCATGAACCAAAAATGAATCACTGTGTAAGAGACCATCATAATCAATATTCCAATTTATTATAGGTTAGGTCTTAACCTTTTCAAGCTTTTGCTTGCAACACTAATTCAGTCAAGAGTAGGCCATATTAAAAGATAAATTTACTTTAAATATATTTTAATATTAACCTGTCTTCTATTTTTCTGGATTATATAGTAGTTTCCTTACTCATTGTTCCTGTACTTCTCTTGTAACTAACTCTTTAACTGGTTTTTTTACTTGTTGATGTTATTTCCTTTCTTATACTATACACACACACACACATATATAAACATACATATATAAGCTATGATTTAAATTCAATTCTAAAGTATAAGAAGCTCTAAACGTCCATCAACCTGTGGTCCAAAATACAACAGTCAGAAATGTGGAATCCAGAATCCTAACTGCCCACCCTGTCAATGCCTTCCATTCAAATGCCAGTTAGTGTTCGTGGAATGAGGTAGGAGTGTGGGCTTGAGATAGGCTTTTAATCACTTGAAGTTAATTTCCTCTTATGCAGTCATTCCACAGAAGTTACTCAGAAGGCTTCTAAGATTAATCAACCACACAACAGAGTAGAGTCATCTAGGTTAACAATTCAGTAAATGCTTCTCTGGTGGCTCAATTCTCTTCTTTGGTGATGGATATACAACCACACAATTCAGTATCATTGAACTCAAGAGCTGAACTCTGAAGAACCTATATGCCGGCTTGTCAAGAAGTTAATTACCTTTTTATATATTCAAACTTTTCCTCTCTCCTAGATCCTTTCCATTGAAATGTAACACATTCAAAGCTTTCCCATCTTAAAACGAAAGAACACCTAACAACACAACCTCCCTGGAGCCACACTTCCACCCTGGACTTTAGCCTTTCTAGAACTATTGTTATCAGTGAGTTTCCTCAACATTCCACAACCCACATCATTCAGGCTTCTCTGTGAAAATGGCTCTAAATTAGGTCACCAAATGATATCCACAATGAAATCCAACAGAATTATTTCAGTATTCATCCTGCTGAACCCGTCAATTATCCGGTGCAGTCCTTTTCCTAAAACATTCTTTCCATGACACTACCCTTTCCAATTTTTTTTTTTTCCCTCAGCAAGATAATCGTCCTCCTCTTTTTGCCTCTGACCTCTCCCGTAGGTTATCTTATCAGGGTCTTGGCCTCACTCTGACTTACTCTATTGGACATCACCTGTGGAGAAAAGTCTGAACTTTCCATGGGATTGTCTCCTAAGCACGCAAGCTGAACTCCCATTCCCAACCCACCAAGCTGGCGGGCCTCCAGTGATCCCTGAGTCACTTAGTTTTCAGCCATCTGATTGTTTCTCTTAAATCTCTTGAGAAAACTCATCCAAATTCACAGTTTCAAATATTCTCTCTACGAGAATATAAATTAGCATACCTGGTTCTAACTCCTCCCAAGCTCCAAGTCTGTATTTCCAAATGCTCTTGGATTGTATATCATCATTTGAAAGCGACAAGGTCTAAAACAACTCCTGATCCTCCTCAAACTACACTGAGCTATTCATGATTTCCTAATTTCTGTTCATTTTCCCAACTAATTGAACTAGAAAATTAATGACAGTCCCAATCAGGATGGATGTCTGACTGCAGTTCAGTTCTATTCACTTTTAACCCTGGGCTGGGACCCAGCACTTAATCCTGAAACCCTGAAGAAAATCTCAGGTTCTGGGTGGGGGCACACAGCCTTCAGAGGGGATTTAGCATAACATTGCTCACATTCAGCACAAGTCACGGGGCTGAAAATAAAGTTTCATCCTAGAGCAGCCTGGCTGCTGTAGCTACTTAGTGCTGTCTCACATATTAAAACACCACCGAAACTTTTCACTACGAATGCAAAAATTAAAACGATGGTGTATTAATAGGGTTGTGAGATTTATTCAGTTTTTCCATTTAGCCTATTATTTTGAAGCTGGGTTTCTAAATAGTCTCTTCACTCTGCCACCCCACACCCCAGAGCTTCCTGGCCAATCTATCTGTATCTCCATTGTTTTATTTCCTCCCCACCCACCTCCTGAGTGAATGCTAAGTTAATTTAAATTGTTCGAGCAGTGGTCTAAGCCACTTGTCTACAAAAGCCCAAGGTAAAGGAGGTGAAATCCATTACCTAGCTGATGGCTTCTCTCTTCTTTCACTTGGCCTGCAAAGCCTTCAGCTCTTTTAAAGAAACCATCTGAGGTGTTTCAAATGTTAAACTGTATGTATTTCAGGACCTTATAAAATCTTTTCTGTGCTCCTCATCAGACTGATGGGTATGAGAATAATTTACTCCAGCACATAAAGTATAGAGTTAACCTATTTTCCTAAACTCTAAAGGAAGTGTGTTTAAATATTTGCATTTGGTCCTAAAGACACACTTACCATTTATAAATACTTTGGATAGATAATTTTAAAAAACAGCTGACTAAATATCTCAAGTGAGTAAAAATGATTTATATGTGCGGAATGATTTATACTTTGACACCGTCAACTTTGGTCAGGCTTTCTTTCCTCACACACCCATCTCCCTGTGTTACTGTTGTTCCATTTAGTTTGTTAGTTGAGCAGTAAAAATTACTAAAAGCCTGTTTTCCACTGGACTGGCAAATACTGCCTCGGAAAGCAGAATCCTAAACCTTTCTCCCACACGATCATTTTGACATTGGAATGGAAGGCACTGTGCCTGAGAAAACAGCACCAAACAAAACATCATCCAAGCAAATTAACTATTTTGAGGAATGCGGCGACATAGCTTGCCAAAGCCACAGAAAGTTTGTTTCTGGAAGCTCAGATTATGACACTATGGTCATATCATAAAATCCTATTATTCGTCCACTAGAATACTTGTATTTCTATAATTACAGGCAAAACTGACGTTTTTATGGGGGAAAATGAATGTAAGATTTTATAATATGTAATTGAGAATGAACAATTCAATTTGAATTTTACCTTTTTTTTTTCTGGTTTTAGGAGTTGGGAACATGGTGTTGACTGAAAACCTCAAGGAATGAGGAGGAAACGATGGAGGTGAGAGGCAAAAGTTCTGAGTTCCAGTCCTGCCTCAGTGGAGTTTCTTTTCGCCTCTCTCTGACCTCAGATCTTTGCACTCCTATGGCTCCACATTCTCTCCCTTGAGGATTTCGGCCAGTCTGAGGTTTCAACCACAATGTCTGTGGAATGTTAAAGAACAAGTACCTGTGTTCTCAGGTTTATACTCCTTACTTGCTTCAGCATTGACTGAATATTTATTACAAGCCAGACTCCGGGCTTTGCTGGAAATGAGAAGAGTAAGACAAAGGCTTTGCCTTCGGTAAGATTAGGTTTTAGTGCAGGAAGACAGATAAACTTCAGTATCACTGTGTACGTGGAAGGTGCTACGGGGACACGGAAGAGGGCCAGTTAGCTCAAAACTGGGCATCAGTAGATGATGCCCAAGTTGAGTTCTGAAAAAAATGTGCACAGGTCAAAAAGGCAAAGAAAATTATGAGAACATTCCAGGCTGAGGGGAGAGAAGCAGCAAGGGCATTTAGCTGTGCCACTTGATTTCTATTCATTTTCCCAACTAATTGAACTAGAAATCACTGTAGTAAAGGCATACTTTCAAACACACCGAGTGAAATCAAGGCTTGCAGATGGTGAGGAGGGTAGGGGAAGTCAAGGAAGGGGGGGGGGGGCAGGACCTGTCTGACCACCTCCTGAGCTTTTCACACTGTCATGCTCGGTTATGCTAAATCCCCTCTGAAGGCTGTGTGCCCCCACCCAGACTCTCCCAGGCACGCCTCTGCTCCTACTGACACTGCCATGCCCTGTCCCTCTCCTGTATACAGTGAAAAACTACTACATTACGAATAATACAAGGAGAAATACACCGGAAAAGGGGAGGAGGCAGAGTCTAAAAAGGTAGGAAGCCAACAAAATAGAAGAAAGGGAAGCAGAGAGAACCAGTAAAATTTGAAGACTGGGCTTAGGTCCATCCAAAGGTTTCCTAGAGCTTGGTAGCATCCCAGCTCCACAAGTCTAAAGTAATTCATCATGTCACATACGGCGACAGTTATTTCTAACATACAAAAGGAAAGTAAAGGCAGTCTGTGGGTGGGTGCTTACTGGGTAGCCATACTGAACAGGTAAGAAGGCATCTGGTTTTAAAAAATTGCAAGCATGGAATTTCTGCATTAGGAAAAGAATTTTTTTTTTTTTTTTTTTTAAGAAATGCACACTGGATATAAAATGGTGTCCTTCTTAAAGGTTCAGAGGAACAGAACATCCGAGGGGTGCTGTGGATTTGCCCTTTGTCACATTTCCAGTCTTAGTGCTCCTAATTCAGCTTTGACAACAGTGAAATACTGAGGGTTCTCTGAACAAAACACAGTAATTCATAACACCCCTTCAGCCTTGAATGTGTCCCCCTACCCTCACTAGCTACTGAGTCTCCATCCAGGTACTGCTTTCTCGAGGAAGTTAACATTCTTAGGGAACTCGCAGGGGTTAAGTATCACTATTGTCGTTGTCATCATTATCAAATACTTCATCTGGGCCAGACTGCTGTTCTAACTCCAAGGAATTCCATAGCAACTCCTCTTTACAACAATCCTATTAAGTAGGTACGAATAACATCCCCGTTTCACATTTAAGACACTGAGGCATAAAGCCTACCCAAGGACGCATCACAGGACAGTGGTGAAGTCAACATTTGAACCCAAGCAGACTGGTTCCAGCGTCTGTGCTCTAATCACTAGGCCACACAGCATCTGTGTGATTAAAAATGAGACGGATCCAGGGCGCCTGGGTGGCTCAGTTAGTTAAGCGTCTGCCTTCAGCTCAGGTCATGATCCTGGGGTCCTGGGATCCAGCCCCGCATTGGGCTCCCTGCTCAGTTGGGAGTCTGCTTCTCCCTCTGTAACCTTCCCCTTGCTTGTGCTCTCTAATAAATAAAATCTTAAAAAAAAAAAAAGATTCTAGGTACTGCGCTATCCACAAGGCTCTAGACTGTCTGATTCAACATTTATGCTCAATGAGCTTCTGGAGCTGGAGATGTACAAAGGATGGCACATTAACCCAAGGTACAAAGTCTGTTTTAAAAACATCTTTGCTGAAAATTTTTACACAAATATAGAGCTGTAACTGGCACACCTGAAATGTTAGGATTTACAGTTCCTACGATAAGAAAAGTGTTTCGCGTCTAATGAAAACCCTTGGCAATTTGAATATTATATGATACTAAATTATACTATAATTATTTCAAAGGTCAAGAATCTTAAACATTTAGGCTTAAAACTCTCCACCTGGGTGATGCAATCAGAAAATTAAAGTATGTATGAAAATATTTAATTATACAAAACAAGTCGAAATCTACCTATTTAATAACCTTTAAATAAAAGGTACAATATTTTCCAACATGGGTATTGCATAAAAGGAAATTTTTAAAATAACATTTTTTAATGAATATGAGTACAGATTTTATTTTCCAGTGCTAGTTTGAAGGAAGAGTAGGATAAAGGTGTGTGAAATAAAACACCATCACTTATTAACTGGCAGGAAACTATGAAGCGACTGTTCTGGGCACCACACTAAATTAAACAAAACGGACTCATCTGAGTCCAGCCTCTTCAGGAATTTACAGTCTGGTAGGAAAGGAAAACAAGAATAGGGCAAAAGTGTGCAAATTCTTTTGAAAGTTTTAGTAGAAAAGGCTTCTAGAAGGCAAATGTATACGAAGATCCCTGCCTAACCTTCACAGGTAACCCAGTCAACACTAGGATGCAGTGTTGGAATGACCAGTGATTACCTTTACCTTAGGGAACTCTAGTAAGGCAAAATATCAGGGCTTACGAGCATAGACTGTGGAGCCAGAATGTCTGGGGTTGAATCTCATTTCTACCACATACCAACTGATGTCAGCGGGTTCACCTGACCTGTCTGTGCCTCAGTTTCCTCGTTTACAATGAGATCATGTGAGTGCAGCAGGAACACAGAATGAACTAACTCACGAATCAACATAGCTTAAAAAAGAGCATTCAGGCCGTACCCAAACCACAGTTAGAGCTTAAAAGATCTTGCCAACACACGGACTCAATTAAGGGGTGGGGTCAGTCTTTAGCTCTGTGTAAGCACGGGGCCCCCATCTTAGGGTTTTTCCAAACTTGGTCAGCAAAGAGGCCCCTACTTCTCTTAAGCAAAATGAAATAGTTAAATATTTAATTCCATCATCTGAGCCAGAAAAATGCCCCTCTACTTGACATTCTTATTTATGTGCAACACAAAAACAACCACAAGCGCCGGTTGTCCAGAAAAAACACACACTGTCAAACTGTGGTTAGCTGATTTGAGGTTTAGGGTGAATATGACTTTGCTATTCATTTGCTCATTTTACTGTGAGAGGAACAGACGTAGACAATAAAGACTGAAGAAAATGAAAAACAAAAAAAACAAAACCGAGAAAACTATTAAGCTCCTCCTTATTTTTTGAAGAATTTTTATCCATTTTTATTCATGTCCTAAATCAAGGCTGTCCAAGACCTACTGTTGTGACCTACAGACCTCCTGAAATCCAGACGCCATCCCTGTGCATCAAATTCATCCCTGCCCTTGCCCTGTCCCACTCAGCAAGTATTACAGTTCTGCTCAGCCTGGAATCCCATATTCTGTCGAGCAAGAAACATGCCGTGCAACGGAGCGGTTTTGCTGTGAGGACAGTATCACAGAATCCGGGAACACAAGCTAACTTGGAAGATTTCTCCTCCAAACAGTTTTATAGAGAAAGCAGACCCAGAGAAACCCAGGTCGCCCAGCGAGCTTGCTGGCCACGCTCACAACGTTGGTTCTTCCACTTGCTATCTGCCCCGTCTGTCCCTTTTTGTTTAGCTACAGCACCATTCAGAGAAGAAACCTAACTTCAAAACTGAAACTCAGGGCTCAACTTTAAATAGCATCAAAAAGCATGAGGATACCTAATTTGGAGACTATATGAACTGGGACAAGGAAATTTTCATGTGGATTTGAGCAATCACAACACCAGGAACATACAATCGGCTAAGTTTTATAGCCTCACAGCCAAGTTCTGGATAGGGCACTCTACAATATATTTAGATCTCTTCGTTTGTGTTTCATATGACTCATACCCCCAGCCCAATCTGGGAAAGATTTTGTGATAAAGAGCAGGATTGTCCTTAATCCTTATCCCCGTCGCACACTCACAGGACTGAATGAGACGGAGACAGAGGGGGAGACTAGAACTCTTTCAACACTACTGATTTTCCTCTTCCTTTGTAGGTTACTTAGGAAGCTGCATTCCTGGGGCGCCTGGGTGGCTCTGTCGGTTAAGCGGCTGACTCTTGATTTCAGCTCAGGTCATGGTCTCGGGGTCCTGGGATTGAGCCCCGTGTCAGGCTCCATGCTGGGCATGGAGCCTGCTTAAGACACACCCTCTCCCCCCTCCCCCCACTCACACTCTCTCCCTCCCTCCAATAAATAAATAAAAATCTTTTTAAGATTTTTTAGGCAAAAAAAAAGGAAGCTGCATTCTTCCACCAGAAATAATTTCAGACATGGTATTAAAAATAAGAAAATAATGAAAATTTTTCTAAAAATTCCATAAGATATTTCAAGTTGGGCTGATATGCACCTTTCCAGTTGGATTGAGAGACCATTCTTTAAAATAAGTAAATATTAAATGGCAAATAAGAGGTTAAGGCTGTAATAAGTAAATTCAAATGTATAAAACAAGTAGATTTCAATTATTTCACCCAATCACCTAGAAGCAAAGATACTCTAAAGAAAATTGCATTGCCTTCCCAACTCCTTGGAGAGCCAGTTTAGTTAACAGCCTACCTCTGCTTCAGAGATGACCATACAGCTTACATGTCAAACTCATTTTAAAGTGTCAATCATGTCCCTTTCAATCTAATTAGTTTGGAAAGTAGTGTCACTGACCTAGAACTATGCAGACCATTTATTATCATATCATTTGATCAACCTAACACTTTACCTCAGTTGAGTTTGAGACACCTGTAGCCAAAATACAATATCCTTTCTCCCACTCATTACTGGTAACTCTCGATACAATTTCCTATTTACAACTCAATTTATCTCTATGAATAAGCATGGCCAACTTCACAGAAGCATTGACAGAATTTGCCTTATTTAAGATTTTATGGTAATTAAAATTGAAAGGTAAGGGGAACAAGAAAAAAAATCAGATATACCTGAACTAGCAGGTGGAAAGATCTATCTACACCTATATTTAGAAAATAGATTTGAGTTTTTGGATCCCAAGAACTGCTAAAAGAGAGCAAAGAGGAAGAACAGAGGAACATGGATGGGCTGGCAGACATCTGGGACCTTACACATGATAGGGAGACTATTCTTTTTTAAAAAAATATATAGGAGCGCCTGGGTGGCACAGTCGTTAAGCATCTGCTTTCGGCTCAGGTCCTGATCCCAGGGTCCTGGGATCGAGCCCCGCATCGGGCTCCCTGCTCCGTGGGAAGCCTGCTTCTCCCTCTCCTACTCCCCATGCTTGTGTTCCCTCTCTCACTGTGTTTCTCTGTCAAATAAATAAAATCTTTAAAAAAAAGTAAAATAGAATAAAAAATAAAAAATATATATAATATGGCAAGCTATTTTTATAAAAGGAGTCTGTGGGTTATAAACCCGTTGTCATTAGATGAGTTTGTGTTATAATAAAGAAAACCTTTCTCAGGTTCATAGTATTTAACCTGACTTTGACCTGGCCAAGGGCAGGATGAAGCCGAACTGAAGACATAGTAACTAGCTCCTGAGAGGTCAGAGAATACCCCTGTACCTCCATGGGAGAAGCTAAAGGCCAGAGCACAGTGAGCGGGGGGCGGGGAGGCGAGGGGGAGGTGGGGATGAGGGGTGGGAGTGGCAGCACAGCTGGCTGGAAGATGCGAGCCAGTGAAGCAACAGAGATCACCTGGCCCACTCTCTGGCAAGAATATGACAATCGCCAAATCTTTTTCTCATTTTAGTGTTGCATATTTAAGAACTCATTTGCAAGACAAACATACAAGCAGGCAATCTTCTCTCTGAACCACAGAATAACATAATGAACCAGGGATAGAGAAAATACATGCATCCACCACCAGCATGTTGCATCCATATTTTTAAACATGGTATTAAAAACAGTAAGTATATCGGTTCTATTTAAAGTAATGACTCCTCACTCTAGAAAGCAATAATCTAAAGCAGGATGTCAGCTGCCAGCACTTCCTTTCCTAGCCTGTGTTTCCCTTTGGAGAGGTTGTATTTTACCAAAACTCCTGTTTGTCTCAAAGATAAGCAAGATTCTTCATTCATGTTTGCTTGATCAAGTAGTTATTGGTGACTATGATTTTACATCTGGTCAAATAAAATAAGCATATATCTCCAACTTACCTTCAGGTGAAGAGCCTGTCTTTTGCGAAAAGACAGCATTTACTTTACTCTTCTTACTGATATCGCTGTTTACAGACAAGCTGGACTGAATTTTTCTATGCATTTTGTGAGAAACAGGTGCTGAAAGTCTTCGATTATCTGCAGATACATGTTTGGCCCCGTGGTGAATTCCATTTCCATTGCTCAGACTTGTGTGGCCGTTCTTTATCTTGCTGGTTTCTTCCTCACTTGGTTCCTGTGAGCACGTTGGAAGCTGAGGCAAGCGCTGGGGTTGAGCTAAACAACAGGAAAAGTTGATCCAGTTAAAAAAAGAAATATTTGAAAATCATCAAAATATATTCAGGAACAGACTTTTTTTTTCCCCCCCTGGGCTTTACCCATGGTTCTACAAAATGGAGAGAAAAAAAAAAAGGAAAATATTAATAAACACGGACACAGAGAAAACATAATTAGTAAAAAAGGGAAGTGGGACAGGGTCATCAAAAGTGACCTTATACAAGGCATATGAAAACAGTGGGAAAGACTGCTTTGTTTTTTAAGAAAATTTAAATTGGAAATCTGAAAAAGTTATTCCATACTCATTCAACAGCAAGTGTTTGTTTTTCTATGTACCAAGTCCCTCTTTTGGGTGCTAGAAACATGGTATTATCTCAACATCCCCAGATAACAGGATAAAATGTTTAATTATCTTTTGAGATAAAAGGAAAAAAAACAATGAATCCAAGTATCAAAACTGGACAATATAGAAAGAAATACAAAATATAGTTGTTTTCAATTTCATTTTAATTTTTTTAAACAGTTTTATCTATTTAAGTAATCTCTACACCTAATGTGGGGCTCCAACTCATGACCCTGAGATCAAGAGTCACATGTTTTTCCGACTGAGCCAGTCAGGCACCCCTTCAATTTCCTTTTAAGTCCTGGAGAAAACTTTTTCCATATTTATTTTTTAATTTGATATAAAAATAAGCCATTTATTGGGAATAAGTTGGTTGAGAATCGAAGAGAGCTTCCTTAATCTGATAAAACACATCTGCCGAAATTAAATGTCAGCACTTTAGAAATGCTCCCATTTAGGTCAGGACCAAGAAAAAGTGGCCCAACTTCACCCCTCTTATTTGACATGACACTGGAGGTACTGGCAAAAGGAATATAACATGAAAAACAAATAATAGGTCTGAAAAAAAAATTTTTTTGAGATGCATACCTAATTGGAATGTTCTAGGGGAAATTTATGAGACTACAAACCCTGAAACACTAAGAATTTAACAAGATATATACAAGATCAACCATATTAAAATCAACAAACTTCGTCTATGCCAACAGTAACCAAACAGCAAATATACAAGAAAAAATAAACTCTTTACAAGATCAAAAAAATAAAGAAAAATAAAGGAAAAAAAGCCCCCAAAACCTCCCATAAGTATCTAAGAATTAAGCTAGGAAAAAAATGGGCAGAGATTTTATGGCAAAAAAATCACAGAACAGTACTGAAGGACATAAAAGAAACCCTACTAAATGTAGAGTGAATATTAATCCTCCCCAATTTATTTACTTAGTGTAATTCCCATAAAATTTCCGACAGGCTTTTACACAGAACTTGAGAAACTGATCCAAAAATTTATAAGGAAAAGCAAACAAGAATCACTAAAGCAATTTTAAGGAAGTAAAAAAGGGTTGCAGCACTTGACTTACTAAATATATAGTCCTATCAAGAAACTCCAGGAACTAAAGCCATGTGTTGTGGGTCCAGGCACAAATAACCAGGGGAAAGATAGAGAGAGCTCCAAATATGTATGTGTTTGCACATCTAAGTGCATATATACCTTATAGAGCTAAATTACAGATGCATTAAATGCCTATATGTGAAAAGCAAAACATTTCAGATTGAAAACAAATATAAGAGGGGCACCTGGTGGCGCAGTCGGTTAAGCATCTGTCTCTTGGTTTCAGCTCAGGTCATGATCCCAGAGTCCTGAGATCAGTCCCCTGGGGCTCCCTGCTCATTGGGGAGTCTGCTTCTCCTTCTGTCCCTCCCCCTGCTCCTGCTCTCTTGCACGTGTGCTCTCTCTCAAATAAATAAATAAAATCTTTAAAAAAAAATATGAGACTTAATACCATGATACTAAGGAGGGACAAATTAGATTCTTTGGAGAACAAATCATAAAAAAAAAGCAGGACGACTACTCATCATTTGTGCTGTCTGGCATTTCTGAACACCCGCACAGAGTTTTGGTCAATTCCTCTATCCCATTCCTTGACTCCTCTGCAGCTAAGGGGCAGGTTTGTGACCTAAGTCCTACCAAGCACAAGGATGACTTACATACAGCAGTGGCCAAAGCAAGACCACAGCCACACCAGGGAGGTAACTCTCAGCACAAACAGTACAGAAGACGTTTACTGGTCTTGGCAGTGGGACGCAGTGTCTGATATCCACTCCCTAGCAGACCATGGGCTGATGGCGCAGCAGTGGGGTTTTCAACAGAGAAGCCCCACTGAATGGATGGGCATGATCTCGGCTGTGTAACTCCTGGGAGGGTCCGTGTGCTAATGAGGGAGCAGAAGGCTAGCTGAGGACAAAGCACAAGCTGACACCCTGCACATCCCTCCCCCACCCCACCCCAACTCTGGGATATGTGTCACATTCCTCCGGGAAGCTCCCAACTGTCTTACTATTAATGCCTTACTAGAGGGAAAAAAAGCCTTGACAATGGCAAGGCCTCCAGTATCTTACGTCCTCTTCAGCATATGAAGTTCTTTTGAAAACTTCCCTTTTCCCTTACCCCCAACTCCCAAGTATGTAATCAGCCACCCCTCACAACCCTGGTACAGCAGCTCTTTTCTGCCCATGGGTCCTGTCCCCGTGCGTTAATAAAACCACCTTTTTGCACCGAAGACGTCTCAAGAATTCTTTCTGGGCCATTGGCTCTGCACCCCACCCCACCAAACCTCACCACTATTCCAAAACTACAGCATTAATAAATTTTTTTTCCATTTAAATTAGCCAAAATGGATTCTAGTTTTTGCAGCTGAAGAGCCCTGACTCCTCTTTCCCCCAGCTGTTATTTGTTTACACTGGTTAAGTAATGAGATTATTAAAATCAATATTTCCATTGATTGAGTAGCCCCTAAGCAAAGCTATCATAGCACTTCAGCAAAAACAACAGAAAAAACAAAAACCACTCATTGCCAAAATTTTACTATTTTATAATTTCCTGGAATTTCAAAATCAAAAACTGCTGTTTTAATTAGTCTTCTTTTCCATTTATGATTATGAACAGTTACAAAATGTAAATTAAATCTGGATACTAAGAACTCAATTTAGAAAAAGGATTGCATGCAAAGCTTAACAATTATACATGGTATTGACAATGTCTAAAAAGGGCCTGATTATCTGTGATCTGGGGATTAGCCAAAACGGTATATATTTTTGACAAAGAAGACAGTTTGCATTTTAGTAGGTCTTTAGCACACATTGTTTACTTCCATTCTTGTTCACATATCTTATGTCTCTTGAAGAAAAACATCTTAACATATCAAAACATTCTACTCATGATTGTGCATATTTCAAGAAAAAAGAATTCATTTCTTAACAAAAGCATGTTTTCCTACCAAATCTGTTACCATTAATATCTGATTTATTAAACTAACCTATGAACTCCTCGTACAGTTTTTCGGGTCTTCAGTGATAAAGGAGAATGATTATCTAAAAATTAAATATTGGGGAATACGACAAAGTAATGGTGTGAAAATATATCAAAAATATTTTGGTTTTGTCCTTAACTCTTGATGGGAAAAAAAAAAAAGGTTACTTCTCTGTTTAGCAGCTATATATGACCTTCTTGTAACAAAAATGGACAAGACATCTGCAAGAGGAGATCTATTATGGGTGTGCAATCATTTGATCTAGAGATTAATCTGCTGCTCCCATAGCTTCTTGTATCAACTAGAATGACATCCTAATGGCTGCTATTGAACATAGATAGTTATGCATATGTATTTAAAGGGATGCCAAAGAAGACAGTTAAACCTAATTTGGTGTTCTTTTCAGAGCACTTACCAGTAATCTCGCCAAATAAATGGAATGTTTTGGGCCACTTTTTCTCTGAAAAGAATATTTCAAGCAATCTGAGAGCTTGGTTAAATTGAAATGTCCAACTGACCAATGCTAAGGAGCTTCTCGTCAATCAAAAATGTCCTGTCATAGTCCATAATCCATATTAAATTTAAAATTACCATGTCATAAACATTCTCAAATAAAAATAAAGGTGGTAAAAGACAACTACGTCTTGCCACCAAATTCTCACACTGACAGATTTGACCTTTTTCTACTATCAAAATTGACTATTTGCAAATTACCGGGTATGGCTGGAGTGGTAGTCAAACATATCCTTAATGATTTATCTACATTTCAATCTTCAAAATGATATCTATTTCTGTTGGCAGAAAAATGATAGTACATTCATTTTTGTTTCACTGTCACCTAATTATTTTTCCTATAGTTTGTATTATGGTCAGGTAACAACCGAGTATTATCTCTTTACGCCAGATTTTTAGCATTAACACAATTTCTTAGTTTTATGGTTTGGTCAGATACACGCAGTATGTAAGTCAAATTAATACTAGATAAACCCTAGATGGATTAGCTATCTTAACATTTATTTTAACGTCACTGATAATTTTTCATGGGTGTGACTTGAATCTTATGGGAAAATTATAAGTAAAACCAAGTCGGAAACATGATTTTATTCTCAAATAAAGAACAAAAACATCTGACTGATTAAACCCCAACTACTTGGCTTTAAACAGATTTCTTTTCCTTACTGCATAAAAGTTGTGTATGGCTTTAAAAAAAAAAAAGCACACTAATATGGGAACGACACAATGCTTCTTAAAACACAAGTGATGCCTAGGGACCCTCACTCTCCCTTTAATGATCCACTGCTCTCATTCAGCTGTCTTTCTTTTTTCAAATCTTTACATATGTGACAGCTCTCAAAAGTAGACCATAGACCATCTGGCATTTTCAGAGGTGTAACTTGTGCAAATTCAGCTCTATTGGGAGCGCACCGCTATCTTCTGCCTGCGTTATAAAGGGACAATAGAATGGAGAACTTATGAGTTGTTTTGAATTATTCATTTTTTTGCCTGTATATTCAAGAAATTTTACAAACTCTGCATTTTGTACTACATAATCACATGCGTTAAAGGTACAAAGAAACTTTTTGACACCTTTTTTCTACAGAAAGCTGGCATTTTGTTTGATATGTGAACATTCAGCATCTGTTATATCATTCTAAACAGGATGGGTGCTTCTACAAAAGACCCCATTTTAAACTTACTCTCTATAAGCAAAAAAAATTTATTCTTGATATTCAGTAACGAATGCAATACACATCAAAATTTCAAATACCAGTTATATGAACATTCAGCATCTTCAAAACTGGATAGCATTGGTCACCCGCTTACCATATGTGTAAAGAATTTTTTTTTTTTTTTTTTGGAAATCACTGCTCACGCAATGCTGCATGATTGTAATTTTCATATCCGTGATGAATAGTTACAAATGTCTTAAGAAATTCTGTGCTTTCTGGGTTCAAATGTTTTCAATCAGGAAGGAAACCAAGAGAATTAAATCTAGTGATTTTCAGTAAGAATAATAAATATGGAAGTAATGAGTCAATAGCATGAACTTCTTTTGATAATTAAAAAAAAACAAAAAACAAAAAAACTGGGTGATACTGTAGCCAGTAATAACCACACTTGAAACTGCAGCTGCTGGAGTGGCAATATAAAGCGACATTTTGTTATAGCCTATAATCTGTTAGCATGTGCAAGTCATCTCCAGTCCCTGGTCTCTTTCACAAATTTAATAAAATTTAATAAATTTACAAAAGAATTCTCCTTACCATGTACCCAATCTAAATGGTGGCGGTACATATACAAAGAAAATTTAAATGCTTAGAATTTAAAATTGTAACAAAATTATCAAAATAGAATACTGCCGGGGGATGACTTGGTATGAACCGAACTTACTCTTCCCAGAGATAGTTAACAAAGCTTTTACCGGGTGCGCAGTACCATGCTACCCTGTGGTCACCCTGAGACAGAGACGAACACGCACATGAGCACACATGCACACACACACACAAATGGTAGAGATTATATATAAATAAAATAGTGTTTTATTATACTTAGAACTTGCACCTATAGGTAGAGATTATATATATGAAAAGCGCAGGGTTTTATTATAAATATGTATAACATGCATCTAGATACAAGAGCTTTAAAAATCACTTCAAGATGCACTACTGTGATAAAACTGTATTTATCTGTTCTAATGTAAATTTAGGCTAAAATCAAGTAAAATAAATGTGCTAATGGCCAACTCTGTTCCTCAGCTTGATGCAAGCCTTCCTGAGTGTACCCTAGAGAGACCCTGTACCCTAACACTTCCACAGTCTGGGAGCCCCTGGCGTTTCCTACCTGTTTCCTCAGTTCCCTTCCAAGGGCATATCCGAAAATTTTTATTTCTCTCTTGAGCCTCTGAACTCTTTCATCACCTATTACATCTTCATTTTATTTAATGTATATATTAACATGGTGAAATCTATTTTGAAACTGTGACCTTTTGGTAACATTGATCACTTTAAGAATCCCAATCAAATTCTGTCTACCTACATGACTTGGAATGCACAGGATGGAGGAGACTGTCTTATGATGAAATTTTTTAACAGTAATTCATCCATAATCAGTGGCAGGGGTTACAAATACTTCTTCCTAAACAAAAGGATAAAACTTGAGAAGTTGTTGGGCACCTGGGTGGCTCAGTCGGTTAAGCGACTGCCTTGGGCTCAGGTCATGATCCTGGAGTCCCGGGATCGAGTCCCGCATCGGGCTCCCTGCTCGGCAGGGAGCCTGCTTCTGCCTCTGACCCTCCCCCCTCTCATGTGCTCTATGTCTCTCTCATTCTCTCTGTCTCAAATAAATAAATAAAATCTTTAAAAAAAAAAAAAACTTGAGAAGTTGTTTGGAGAATCAATCATTTTCTTCATCTGGTAAAGAACATTAAGAAAGTATTTAGACATATTTCAGCAGAGCCTGAAAGAGGGAGGATTGCTAGCTTCTCCCCCAAATCCATGCTCCCCATTGTCCTGGCTCTTGGCTAACCGTTTCCCCAGTGTTCCTGGTGGTTCAAGTTCAGCCATGTACCCATGTTCACTCTGAAAGAATGAGAGCAGAAATTATTTCTGCCACTTCCAGGCCTAGGCCTCAGCCTGGGGTGTGTCCTCTATACTTTCTTTCTCGCACTTGCCAGCAACCCAGCTTTGACCACAGCAGAGGGAAGTATCTTAGGCATGCTGCAGAAACCAAATAGAAGGAATCTGCAGGGGCAGCAGGGAGGAGGAGAGCCTCTCACTGACCTGGAATGCTCATCCTATACTCTTCCATAAGAAATAAACTTTTATTTAGCCCACAGAGTAACACTGGGACTCACTGTTATAAAACACTGATAGCTTCTATCAAGTCCTATGAACAACGATGCACATTATAGATACTTATACGTGAACTGCCCCTAGCACTCATGACCCAAAAGATAGCACACTTCACTAGAAAGAAAGCAACAATACATTGGTAGCAGTAGAAAGGCCACTGCCAAATCCACAGCCTGTGGTTAATCTTAGAAGACAGCAGATAAGCTTTACAATGCAGAAGCTGATTATTACTGAGGGATAATCGTGCATCATGCAGCTCTGTAGGAAAAGGACCCCAGTATTACTCTGCTGTTCGAAGACAATTTGTATCGTCACCACAGCTAGTGGGAAATCTAGTAGAGTGACCAACCATCTCGTCTGATCAGGACTAAGGGAGGTGCTGGGATGCAGAACTTTTAGTTTTAAAACGAGGACAGTCCCAGGTGAATCAGGACAAGTTGGTCACCTTTATATCGGGAGCAATTTGTGCACAATTGCTAACGTTTTCCTCCAAAAGACACCAGATCAGCAGATGGAGGGAAGGGCATCAGCTTTGAGCGAGATCCACTAGGGTTTGAATTCTAGAGTAAGTATTTCCCGGTTCTGTGAGCTTTAGAAAGTTACTTCATCCCCCTGGGCATTAGGACCTTCACTGGTAAAATGAGAAACAGTGACAGATCCTCATGGGTATGGACAAGTTTAACACTTCCCAGTTTCATACCACTGTTTTTCTCTTTCCTTTCTCTTCCCTGCAAAATTTTCCTGTCATTTCTTTCTGATTACTATTTGGCTTTTATTTTTTATTCTGTTACTAGGGGTTTCTGTTCCTCCGTATAAATCAACGCAAAACCTTTTTAGAAATAAACAGGTTGCAAAAAAAAATCACAAACATCATCTTTCATTTTTCAGAAAAATAACAACTTGATTGAAAAATATAGTAAATATACTAAAATACAAGGATTATGAAGGAAAATAAGATTTGCACATTTTTCTAAAAGGCCCCAAGCAGTAAACCAATGAACAACAAAAAATTTGTATTATATTCCCTCCAAGTGTAGCTTTTCTTGAATGCTTGTTTCTATTCCCAAATGAATGACAAATTCAGCCTGACTTTATGCCCGCTCATGCACATCACAGTTTCTAGTTAACTTATATGGATAATAGGAGCCCACCACTCCTACATTTGAGAACAGAATATTTTTCAGTTTAAGTTAGCAGGCTTCCTTATGGATTATTATCTACAAGCTTTATTTATATATTAAAAGATCATATTGTCTTCTGATATAATCCCATCATGAAGATAGGATCTCCGTTTGCTATGGTATCCCCTTGTTCTCGGACTCAATAGGTATTTCCATCACTTGATTCAACTGATAAAGTGACCTCTGCTTATGATTATTTATAACTGTATAATACATATCTAAATAAATGCATATGCACTTATATTTTATAGAAAATAAATAAGCTAAGCAGTATTTTCGGATGACAGAAAACATATGAATAAAAACATAGCACAAAGTCACAATCTTCCAAAAATCTATTTTACATACTGAAATTTTACCTGTTTTCTTTTTCTTTTTTTTTTTTAAGTTATAAAAGGCATTTTTTTGGTTTTTAAAAAACCAATTAGTGGGCGGGCAAGCAGAAGCCTGAAAAATCCTACTATTACTCTGTTAAATTTTAACAAATAGGTTTCCTCAGGATTCTCAGAACAATAGCAAGTATCAGATAGCAACAACTAAAAGCACGCAGCACCCTTAGGTTTTAACTAAGATACACACCGACACACTTGGATAGATGCAGAACTGCTTTCTGACATAGGCCCTAGACCGATCCCTGCCTTGGGGTGCCTTTAGCTCTCCCCCCATGGGATAAGGGCCCTCCAGTCAAGCAAGGATACAAGTTAAAAAAAAAAAAATCTTGAAACCAAGAACTCTGATCAAATATAAAACTGCATCGAGAGTAGGCTGTTACCATGTCCACAATAGACAAACTGTGGAAGGAGCCGAGACGCCCTTCAACGGATGAATGGATAAAGAAGATGCAGTTCATATATACAATGGAATATTACTCAGCCATCAGAAAGGATGAATACCCACCATCTGCATCGACATGGATGGAAGTGGAGGGGATTATGCTAAGTGAAGTAAGTCAAGCAGAGAAAGACAAATATCATATGGTTTCACTCATATGTGGAACATAAGCAATAGCATGGGGGACCATAGGGGAAGGGAGGGAAAACGGAAGGGGGGGAAATCAGAGAGAGAGATGAACCATGAGAGACTATGGACCCCGGGAACCAAACTGAGGGTTTCAGAGGGGATGGGGGTGGGGGATGGTGTAACAGGGTGATGGGTATTAAGGAGGGCACGTGTTGTGATGAATACTGGGTGTTATTGGCAACTAATGAATCATTGAACACTATATCAGAAACTAATGATGTACTACACAGTGGCTAACTGAACATAAAAAATAAAAAAAGAGTAGGCTGTTAAAATGTGCAATCACCTAAGTAAAGCCGAGAACGGGGAGGATGAGGATCAATACATTCTACCGTACAAAATCAGTAGTCACTATGAACTGGTGGCAAAGGGGTTAAAATAAGGTGCCATCAGTTCTTGGAACATGGAGTACGTGCGTACTGAGGCTGGAGCTTTGGGGTACGCTGCAGAAAACTACTCATATATTGGTATATTGGACTTCTTATGGCTTTCCGTAGCTGCTATAAGAAAACAACAAACCCATTCTAACTGGCCATGGTAAAAGCCAACTGGGGGGGAAAAAAAAAGAGAGAGAGAGAGCTGTTCTTCTCTGCAAGCAACAGAGACAAAGCTAGCAACACACAAATAAACTTGCTAGTGTGTAAACCCAAAAACGTGTTCCCCTCTGCACAGACCAGTTTCACAAGCCTTCCTTGCCTGAGACACGCCTCGGTGATTAGAGCAAGGGCAGGGTTTCGGCCTCCACTTGCCTCTGTGCAATTCACAGGCATACAGCCCTAAGCTGCGGCCCCAGCAGCCAGAGAGCTGAGACCACTGAAGTTCAGACTGTCAGATATGGCAACTGAATTTCAGCAGCCAGATTACGTGTTCAGTCAAAATTCAGTGTGCTGATTAGGTAAACATGAAGTGCTAAACGATGGAAGAGGGAGGAGAGCGAGAACTGGGAAGCCTGAAACTGCAGACTCTGTCAGGGACCTCCCACACTCACTGCCCATCAGTAAGTAGTTCCCAGAACTCGTTCACAAGGGATACAGTCTGGGGAAGGAGCAGCCGCTGGGGCCAAGCCTCACCACCCACAGAAGTAATGCTAGGGACAGCAAGCTACTACGTGGAGACAGAGGGAGTCCAGAGCTCCAAAACAGAAGTGGCAAGTCAAGGGCCCAGAGTCAAAGATCATTATGCAACACAACTTTTGATGCCAGTTACCCGAACATGAAGTCTTCCCCCACTACCTCCCAAGAAAGGGTACTGATAAGCAACGAACAAAGATGTTAAAGAAATTAAATTGCTAGTAAAATCTCTAGCCTAGCAAATAAAGGCTTATGACAGTTCCACCCTAAGGCAATCCCTGAATCTAAGTCCTTGTTAACAACAAGAAGAGAACTGCTAAGGCCCCTATGAGGGAATCCTCCCTGAAGCCCTTCTCAGTTACGGCCATGAAGGACACCCAACAAGAGAAATCTTAGCAGAGAATCCTGGCGTGAGCACATCCACTGCCCAGGCCAAGGTCAAGGGAGAAACTCAACAGATGCTTCCGTACTACGCCTCACCAGGGGTATATGGATATTCCCCAGACCAGTACCATACTTGAGAGTTGACACTGCAGCTATCCTATGCTCCCTTCACCATCATACAGCCAGAGATGTTTTAAAACATAAGTTGCAAGATCATGAGGAGCTAACTTCAAATTTGACTGAGGTCACACTTCTGAACCATCTCAAAGGAGGAATGAACATCACTCAGAGGTCTGTAGAACAATGACATGACACCAGCTCTAGATGCATCATCTAAATGTGACTTTGATTTGTCTCTCATTAGGGAGAGGCAGGGTGCACATGTTTGTTCAAAGGATAATTGGATCTCATTAAGAATATTGTGAAATCGGGCGCCTGGGTGGCTCAGTTGGTTAAGCGACTGCCTTCAGCTCAGGTCATGATCCCAGGGTCCTGGGATCGAGTCCCGCATCAGGCTCCCTGCTCTGCGGGGAGCCTGCTTCTCCCTCTCCCACTCCCCCTGCTTGTGTTCCCTCTCTCGCTGTGTCTCTCTCTGTCAAATAAATAAATAAAATCTTTAAAAAAAAAAAAAAAAGAATATTGTGAAATCATATGCACAGAAACAAAAAGTATCTGTGTGTACACACAAGTAAATGTGTGGGGGTCAAGCAAGAACTGGACCATAGCAGACACCTAACCTTGATCCATCCAATGTCACCCACTTTCTTCTGGTGTCACTATGGCTATTCATGAGAGCCGGACCTCAATTTACTAACAAGAACCCTTCAAAAAATAAAGTACTTTTAGTTGCATATGTTTTGTACACAGAGCTTAACACCGGGCATTTACTGACTTGCCTTTGATTGTATAGCGAGTACCTTAAAGACAAAATTCCATCTTCTTAGAGTTCCATCAACCTTATCAGGCACATACCTGCTGACAAAGAACCTTGTACAATGTTCAGCACCTAGTGGACACCCAGTGAAAATTAACTGATGATGATGAATTATACCAGCTTTTAAGCTGTCACTTGATCCCAGTATATAACAACCTTCCTGAATAAATCAAGCAACAGTTTGGCATTCAATACCATTATAAACTTCATCCTTCACCTTCATGAGTCTAGGGAATTGCTGTAAAAGCATAATATGAGGATGGTGGAGCTACAGCAAGGATTCAAGAAATTCTCTCGGCTATAACAAGGGAATTAAAGATTCAGTTACAGATATCATACAATGTGTAGGGAAATGTATCAAAAATACTAGTTAAGTGACCTTCTTGAAAACAGCATTAAAAAGTCAGTACCAAATTATAAATCTAAAAGTTCCCCCCACCCTTTAATAAAAGTAAATCCAACCTAATGTAGTATCTCTTTGAGGTTAGAGCAGTGGAAATGCAAATGAAGTTCCAATTTGAAGAGAGGGAATCAGGTAGAGGAAACGATGTGCTGCTAACTGAACGTTTAAAAAGAAATTTATTTCTGGTAGCTTATACAAGGTAAATCAGAAAAAAAGTAAATTCCACTGTTATTCCCCTGAGCTTTAATATAGGTCATAACCCTCAAAGTTCACTGGTGAGTATTTGTTATTGGGATAGCTTTTCACTCTTCAATAAATTCCTCTAAGATATGGTCCGAGACAAGGAAACCTTTGTGTTTTAGTTCTAAGAACAGTTCTCATTATAGATGATGCTCTCTCCGACATAATTTAAAGATTTAGGACTCCAAGCAAAGTTCTCAGAAGTGACTCTAAGGCTGGGATGGTCCCAGTGATCATATCCAACCCCTGCAGGAGATCCTGGAGACCTTCCTCCCTCAGGAAGTAGTGGGAAGTATATATGAATTTTAAATTCTTTCTTACATGTGAACAACAGATCACAGCTTAAACATGATGGAAAGGTTTAATATGTAAACAAATAGGGAAAAATAACATGATTTTCTCCTTCTCATCTTGTCTTCTCTGAAGATGAAATCTGACCCCCGCTTCCCACCCCCTTACAGGGCTACTTTAAATTTTTAGAGACTGATTTGGAGAATGTGAATTTTAGATTCTTGTCTTCATCAGTGTATCAAGATGATTTTAACATTTATGGGAATAAAATGTTACCCCAAACAGAAGCCCCAAGAAATGGCTTCCATACAGAGGAACAAGTCATTAACCACATTTAAAGATTAACACAATTGAGTCCATTTATAAAAACATTTCTTCCTCTGATTTTGCCGTTAAACCCCACTAAATACATCAAGGTACCTTTGGTGACAAACTAACTTAAATATATTATAAAATATTTGTTATGTATATAGTATAGTGCCAGGGTCTGTTCCAGGCATAAGAGAGATTACAAAATGTACAAACACTTGCCCTCACAAAGCTTACAGATATTTATTATCTTGCATAACAAGAAATCCAAAGATAGGGTAGCTCTACTATTATTAATTTCCTAGGTTCTATATTTTCACTGCCATCCTTGGCATGTCAACTTTCCCATCTGACTATTCTCCTCATAGTTACAAGACTCTCTGAAACACCTCCAGACATCACATTCAGAGATGATGACAGCCCTTGAAAAAAAGACGTGCTCTTTCTTACTGTCTCTTTAAGAATATATTTAAAAAAAAAAAAAAAATCCTTTCCTGCAGGAGATGTCCCTCAGGTTTCGTTGGTGAACACCGGGTCACCTGCTAAAACTAAAGCTCCCTTCTTCTCTCCCCACAAAACAACACTTGTTGAAAGGTCTGCCCTCTCTACCAAACTGTTTGTATGCTTCTCTGTAGAAAGAAACCTGCCATTCATTCATTTGTTCATATAGTCACTTAATGAGCATTTACTAAGTGCTACATTCAAGGGCCAAGCACTTCTGACAACCTGCTGCAGCAGTGCTCACTTAGCAAAACGAATGAAGGAATGACAGAAACAGTAATGTTCATTCTACAGTTCCTAATTTCAATTATTTAAGTAAAACCTTAATAAGTACATATTTCTTACCTAGAAAAGTAAATAAGGAAAACGTAAGCACAATAATTGCCTTTTCCCATACCTCCCTGATGTAATTTGATTTCTACTTAACCCAGAAGCCAACCCTATAGCCCTGTAACAACTAGCCCACACACACTGTGTTATTTATAATGCCAGATATTAGTTGTATTTCAGATGAAATGGGAAAAATGAGAATGTCTAATTCACTTGTCACCATAGACCTCATGTTAATTTCATTAACATTTAGAAGAACGTTGTTCTGCCTTCCAACAGTAGATAAAAACCCATAAATAATAACTGGAGCTGGTAAAAACCACCAGCAACAGATCCTAACTCTTGAAGACCAAGAGTGGGTGGAAGTGCCCATTATATATAAAATTATGTTTTCTTTATGTGTTATGCTTTCTTTTACCAAATACTTAAATGGCATTTCAACAAAGACCTGAAGGGGAAGACGCCTTGCCAAGAGGAGTAATGGGGTTCCAGGCCAGCCTAACAACATGTGCGAAGTTCTGAAGCAGAACAGGGCCCGGAGCATTTGCTGACCCGATGTTAAGCCAGTGTGGCTAGATAATACTCCCACAGTCCTTTGGACCATATACTTATTGCCTAATTCAAATGATAAACATTAACAAATACATTAGAAAAATCAAAGAATGTGCTTCCATCAACAATTCCTGGCAATATTCTTGCAGATATTGTGCTTCTTTACCTTATAAGCCATTACTATAATAAATTATTCACTTATAAGACCACTCTCAGTAAAACTGACCGGAAGCTGACTTACATACTTTACTGTGAATCAAGATACTCCCAATAAAAGACTTCTTAGGAAGTTACAAAAAGGGGCCATCAACTGTATATAAATGTAAAATACAACCACAATTTGGAATATTAGGAAATATTTATAAAAATCTTATCCTTTAATTACTTTCCAAGAAAGAAACACATACATCCATTTCTCTGAAATGTACAAATCTATTTATATTGAAATTGTTCTGGGGCTAGAGAGACTAGCAGGAATTATTTGATGTTCTTTAATAGTAAAATGAATGGTTGTGAGAGAATCTTGCTACTATTCTTAGGAATCTGCTCAGATTTTAGATAAGAGACTATCACTGTGATTTATACTTATCTTCCTATTTTATTCCAATTTCCCAAATCCGATTCCTTTACTTAAAATACAATTCTCTAGCAGTAGCTCTCAACCTTTTTCCAACTCCATTGGGCTTATTTGAGTAACACACATTCTTTAGTAATATCTTGTGTGAGTTCAAAAAACAAACTCCTCCAGTGATTCTCCTATCTCCTGGCTTGCGTGCAGCACTGGAGAATCCGAATTCTAATACAGGAGCCAGAGATAGGTAGAATGCTGACCAAGAGCAAATTTTTATCATGAAGGCAAACTCTTAGGAGAGAACAAAATGGGCAACTGGACAGTCAGTGGAATAAGTTTATCTACCTGGGGTCTTAAAAATTCCTATGAATTTCTAACAATTATTTTCTATTAATAATGCCTTTCAAAGACAAATACCATATAATTTCACTCATATGTGGAGTTTAAGAAACAAAACAAATGAGCAAAGAGGAAAAAAAAAGAGAGAGGAAGGCAAACCAAGAAATAAACTATAAAGAATTAAAAAAAAACTGAGGGTTATAAGAGGGGGGGGGGGGTGGGGGGAGATGGGGGAAATAGGTGATGGGGATGAAGAAGGGCCCTTGTGATGAGCACCAAGTGATGTATGGAAGCGCTGAATCACTATATTGCACAACTGAAACCATTATTACCATGTACGTAAATGAACTGGAATTTAAAAACAATTTTTTTAAAAAGAAAAAATATATAGCCTTTCAAATCCCACATTATAGTTTACAGATTACAAGTGGTAACTATATATTCTCATTGATAATCAAAGCCCATTTTCAACAATTTTAGCCCTGCTTCTGCCACTAACTACTTGGGTCACTTTGGATGAATTGTTTACCCCTTTTCATGCTTCAATTTGCCAGCTGAAACAAAACAAAACAAAAAACACACAGAGATTGAACACACTGATCTCTAAGGGACGTTCCCTAACTTTAATATTATAAGAATATATAGGCCCATGATTCATTTTCAACATGTAGAAAAACAATGTAAACATGGCATATGATATATAGAAAACAAACCGGGAAATATGAATGCAAGCACCCACACTGTTAAGGACTTAACATTCAAAATCTAAGTCATCTAGAGAATATCTATTAATATAATTATTCAGGGCGCCTGGGTGGCTCAGTTGGTTAAGCGACTGCCTTCGGCTCAGGTCATGATCCTGGAGTCCCGGGATCGAGTACCGCATCGGGCTCCCCGCTCAGCAGGGAGTCTGCTTCTCCCTCTGACCCTCCTCCCTCTCATGCTCTCTGTCTCTCATTGTCTCTCTTGCAAATAAATAAAATCTTAAAATATATATATATATATAATTATTCAAATGTCATCTTTTTTTAGAGAAAGAAGTATGAGAGAGTAGAAGGTATGACACCATTCAATGGGAACAGAACCATTCAGTGGGAGCAAGGTTAACCAGAGGGAGTGACAGTTGGGATTGAGTGTTTCGCTGTCCACCTTCAGCCAACAATTACTAACTTAACAAGGTTCGCTTAGCCAGGCGTCAGGAGCTCGGGGCTGCTACTAGCAGCAACGTAACCAGCAGGGGGTAAAATTAAATCTCTTCCATTTTTTTGGTGCAACTTCGAAAACTAGTGACCAAAAGAGAGTATGAACATCAGTATTTTCTCTATATGGTGATAACTGGTTTATGACCATCAATCTTAAGGGGAAAGGAGGCTGAGATTGTATCTGCGACTCATCATTCGAGCAGCTGATGGTCAGTCTGTCCCTCACTCCTGTGCTCTGTTGTGCCAGGCACTCAGGGTCTGGAGTCTCCCTGGTTTAAATTCTCCAGAGCATCCCTCTCTTGAGTCTTGTGAAGGTCAGAGTGGGAATAATATGGTTACTTCGACTCAAGGGGTGGAAAAGACCGAATGGTCTTAGTCATCTGTAAGCAGACTTCTAACCGGCACGCTTCTGCGCTCCCAACTTCATCCCCGATTCCAAGAGCCTTCGTGCCTCCGATCATGAACCTTTTGAGGGGTAGTGCTGTATCCGGTCATGCTAACACTCAGGTTTTGGCTAGTCTGTGCTACGAAGCCAATTCTTACTTCTCCATCAACTTTCTGTCTTTCAGAAAATGTTTAACATCTCTGATCTGCCATTTCCTTGTCTGTTCTTGCTTTCCTTAAATTTATGTCTTTGTAAAATTATCATTAATTTACTATTAATTTCAGTGAGATTTCCAAAGAGAATGGAATATATATGTTCAATCTGTCATGTTGAACCAAACATGATTTTTATTTTTTTTATTTTTTTTATTTTATTTTTTTAAAGATTTTATTTATTTGAGAGAGACAATGAGATAGAGAGAGCACGAGAGGGGGGAGGGTCGGAGGGAGAAGCAGACTCCCTGCCAAGCAGGGAGCCCGATGCGGGACTCGATCCCGGGACTCCAGGATCATGACCTGAGCCGAAGGCAGTCGCTTGACCAACTGAGCCACCCAGGCACCCCAAACCAAACATGATTTTTAAAAACTATCACAAAAAAAAATCTCAAGAAAATGTGGCAAAATGTTAACACTTGTTAAGTCTGAGCTTGGCTGGGGTGTTTTCAATATTCTTTTTTAACTCTCATTTTTAAAGCAGCTAATTTAATGCTAAGAAAAATCAGAATCCTATTGATTAAGCACCTAAGCCCACAAACCAGTGAATTGCTACTGATTGGTACTTAGGTAGAAGCATTGTTTTATCCTGAAAACACTAACACAGTGGGATATTACCAGGTATCGAGGGCAAAACAGTATCTCCTTTTTCTAAAAAAAATAATCTTTTGTTTTGATTGAGATATTTCACTACATTTAAAACTGAAAATGCATTTTAAAATAAAGAGAGGCGTCTTCAGTGCAGTGGCTCACGTCCTTACATTTTTGCAGGCAACTCTGACGATGTGTTTTAGGTTGTATTTTTTTTAGAATCATAAAAAGAGGCCATGCTGTGTGTACGTGACTCTCCCCTGCTAATTCCTGGATAACCAAGGATAGAATCCAGAGACTCACACTCTACTTTCTTTCCTGGTTCTTTGCTTAGTATCTCTGGATCTGCCCGAAAATGGGATAAAGGAAGAGCCTCCATTCTTTCCAAAGCGGAACTCAAAATGGTCCAGCACTTCTTCCTCTAACCCAGGTACTAGTGATTCTTATCATAATGTAGAACAAATTCCACGTAGAAACTTAAGAGTTAACAAAGTATTTCCACTTAGGTTTTCACGGTTGCCTCCTCACTGACTTCATGAGGTACTGAGGGAAGACAGTACTTCCCCTCCATCTATATTCTGAAGATGCAAAACATGAAGTGACTTGGCCCAACACCGCAAAGCTAATGAGTTTTAGGCAGAATCAGAATCTGAATCCTAGGACTCCACATCCTACCTTCTCTACCTACACACAGCCTCTCTCTAAGCACCAGTGTTGTACACTGGCCCCTTTACAACGTCTGACCAGGAGCCTCCCTCCTGTCAAACACAGAGCTAGCTGACAAGTCAAGCTTTGGGCCATTATTTCATTTTCACTTCTGCTTCAAATACGTTGTCTATTTGGAATATGGAAGTCAATCTAATTGGCTTGCCACATGTGTACCTTCCCCTACTTGAAAAAAGCACCATGTTATGTTTTTATCTGTCGTCGATGACACCTCCAGTTCTTCCCAAGTCTTCATACATAATCATTAACAGCATGAGAGATTCTAGCACTGAGTTTGCAAGGCGGGCTAGAGTGGATTGCATCAGGCCTGACTGACTGGCAACTCTCTAGCTGAAGCAGCCTGCATGCAGACTTATAGAAAAAAAATTATCTGAATCATGAAACTTCTTTATGACATTTTCCAAGGGGCTGAGTTCTAATATTGTGTGCCAAAAACAAACAACAGAACAAAAAAAATAGGGATCGGTTAAAGGTGGAGACAGACATCATAATGAGTGTCTCTCCCAAATAGACCACCCACAAATATTTTCCCATTTGTATTAACATGCAAAGAAGTGAAAACAACACTGTACCTGCAATTAAAAGAGAAACAACCGAAACCATCCCAAAATGATTTAACGTCATCCTTACCTCCCAGAAATGCTATTCTAGGACTATAAACCAGCCATCTTTTCAATTCATTGTAATTTAGTGTTTCATACACTAAAATGGACACTAAAATCTGTCATTATTACTGACCAAGCTATAATCGCACCTACTCGGCCTGCCAGAGCTGTAGATTCTGACTCTGTGAGCTTAGTTGTCCTATTTTGGTTTTTTTTCGGTCGAAGAAGTAGTGGTTGGGCTTTTGTTTGTTTGTTGTTAGTAAGAAAAAAAAAAAGAAAAGAAAAAATTAAATGCAGAAAATGAACCCTCCCACACATTTGTGCTTTTTGCACATTAAGTATGCACTTGGTGAACTGTTATATTTAAATATTTTTACTTTAACACCGTAGATGTCATCAGAAAAACAAACCAAATTAAAGACTTCTCCCTAGTGAGTGTTCTAACAAACCCCTCATTTTCTTTAGGCTTAATGGAGACAAGGAATTGCTCATGAATGTGATGTTTATCAAAAGAAGCAAACCTGAGAAAGGTGATGAGCAAGGGGATGAATCCTTGGCTAGGTAATGGGCCCCATTTCTCAGGAAGAATACTTCTGAACATATTTAAGACAATGACAATAACTGTACCGAAATCAGAGTACAAACTTCAAAGAGTTGTGCAAAAGGTATAGTATTTTGTTTGTGTGTCAGGAGCAGAGGGTAAACCGTGCTTGCAGAGGGCCTTATACTACGTATCCCATATCCCGTATATACGGTGTATGTTGACGCCTCATTAATTAGTTTCCATGGTAAAACTGAAACCTTTGAAGGAACTCCTTCAAGGTGAGACTGAGGAGACACGACTGCCCAGGAACAGTTTTGTTTGGAGTATTTTTCCTTGTAGCAAAACAGCTCCTTCCATGGAGTCCATTTCTTCACTTTTACTTAATAAAAAACAATTTTTTCCAAACTCCCTCCCTCCCTTCTTGCCTCAGAATGTATTTATCCCACAATTCCAAGTCTTCTCACTCTGTGAGAGCTGAATTTTCTGGGGTAGGCCCATTATTCAGAGTTTTGTAAAAGGGTAACTCTTAATAACGAAATGACCAAGCTCTTTTAAATGCTAAACTATTGTGATACTGATTATTTTTATACAAGCAAATGATTATGACTGGTTTACCGGCGACAAACAATGGGTGCCAAGGTTGCACGGAACTAATGTGTTCCCAGCAGGCCTATAAATATTTGCTATTATTCTTCTTTTAGTAACTAGTTCCAAATGAGCAAACTATGAACTTTTATACAGTAAGAATGGTGTAAAACTGCCCCTAATAAATCTTCTCCGTCTTATGCTATATTTCCATACCATTGAAAGAAATAGCTGATATTGCACAAAGTTTTGAAACACACTGTTCTCCAAAGTATGTGCTTCATCAGCAATTTATTTTAACATCCACATCTCCCTCTCTAAAGGAACTGAAACTAATTATGTATTGTCCCAAATGCCCAGATACCACTGATATCATATGAATTCATATATTATTCAAAAAGCTGATCTTTTTTTTTACTTATTAACATGACTCTTAGGTAAACTGTATCTCTATTATAAGGGACTTTGCTTTACTCCGAGAACAAACTCTTAGCTATAGTAGTTAAGGAGATCTCCTTTCCACTGTATCTACAAACACTTGATTGGAACGCTGCTTATTGCAGAGATTTTTAACTGAAAGAGATAGCTTATTCCCATTCGGGACAGAGTGTCAAGAGAAGATGAAAGCAGGCATTTGTAATTCCTCAGAAAAACAGGCAAAAGGGTTTTCAACCTTAAGAAATCCGACTCTTACATAACATACACCTTGATCTTGGGTTAATACATTAAGATTCTAAAGATAATCAAATAATCCCTTATGGCAGCATCAAGTTTTCGATCTTAAAGTCCTTTCAATACGCTATTCAACTCCATCATGCCACTTCACGAGGCCACAAGTGCAAATTATAATAGTTCTCTTCCGATATCATAAAACTTAAAGTGCTGCATAGTGAAACGAAAAGCACGAAACATTTTCTGAACAATGTAAACATCTCTCCAAAAAACCACTTCCCAGAAAGACTATGGGCTAGAACAAGGGGCCAGGACCTGGGTTCTCCCAACCAGGCCACCAAGGCTATATCAGTCCCTACGGGTCATCAATCAATCAAAACTGTAAGAAACCACTATCCAAAAAAAAATAAAAATCTTTAAATATTCAAATAAAAAACTGTTCAATTTACTTTACAAGCTCTTTTTGTTCTAGAGCAATATATTCAATTGAAAATCTTATCAGCTCTAAGTCTGAGCCATACCTCAAAATTAACTGTGAAGCTCTCAGAAATTAAAGTTGTCCAGGCCCTACTTACATCTGATTCTAGGTTCACTGGTGTGGAGTGGGGCCTGGATATCAGTATGTTTTTAAGCTAAAGTAAAGAGTTGAGAACCATTGCTTTGAACAAGGGGATAGGACTATAGCATCATATTCCTGCCCCTGTAGCTCCAGCTTCAGTTACTGTGATTTCTTCTTGGTGCGGAAGGAAAATGAATATCCTCACACCGCAAAGAAGAAGAGCAGATGTCAAGACTCTCTGCCTATCTCTTGGAATGAGAACAAGTAAGTTCTCACGGAGGCAATGAGGAAACAGTTCTCAAAAACTAAAGAAGTCTTTTTTCTAAGATGTCAAGTATATAGTAAGCCCAGCAATTGTCTTGAATTTATCACAACAAAGATAAAATTCCAAAGGAACACAGTACTTTCAAATTTTCCTAACTCTTTTATGATCCAACACAAAGGCAGGATACAGTCACATCGTTAATAGTGACAGAATGGCAATAATTTGGGAAAACTATCACCTCCCCTGTGACTTGAATGTAATCTCTAGGGCACCATGAACACCACAAAGTCCCAACCCTTCCCCTACTCCATCCCCCATCTGAGAATCAAGGCTAGATAATCAGGAGATGAGCTGTGTGGCCCTAGGTACACTGCTTGACTGTTCTGAGCCCAGTCTCATTGAGAGGCAATAATACTTATTATTCCACCTGCCTGATAAAGTTGCCAATAGGCCAAGTGAGATCATCAATATGAAAAATTTCATTAACTGTAAAAAGCTCTAAGTAATAACATTGTTAATATTACTAATAAAAAGCATTCCTTTGATATGCATGAACTGTAGACTGAGAAAATTAGCTCCTTAAGAGAGGCAAAGATAGTCAATCCACATTTTAAGACAAATTACTATAGCTTAACCAATTCAAAGCTGTCAGTCTCCTACAGAGAAGCTAAATGTAGTCAAAAGGTACAGATTTTCATTTATTCAACAATTAACATGACAGTAGTGGGAACAAACTCTGTGCATGGCCCTGGGCTATATGCTGGGAGGGCTACAAAGCCGAAGGAGCCGCCAATTCTGCCTTTAAGGAGCCTTCAGTTCAGTGACAAGGAAGAGGGCCATCCACACGGCAGGACAATTTCAAAATTAACAAGTCCTTTAGGAGAGATGAAGAAAAACCCACTCTGTAAGCCTAGACGAGGGAGAAATCACAGCAGGCCTTGCTCATGCAGCTGGAGGTGTGGGGTAACCTGAGTGAGGCATGGGAGAAGGAAAGGACTGGACGCGTACAGGGAAGAACAAGGAATCTATTTTGGCTACACCAAAACTACGTAAAAGGAAGGCATGGAGGAAAAAGCCGAATTTCTTTTATTCCCATAGGCATCCAAAATAGCTTCGGGAAAGTCCACTGTGGTCCTGCACTACTGCTAGGTGCTGGGGGTGCAACCTAAAGCCAGCAGATCGTAGCCATGTCATAGCAGAGCCAAGTTACAAATTGTGACAACTGAAAGGACAGGTGCTTGGAGAAACAGGGAAGAGACAGAGAAGGCTCTCTTCAGAAGTGACAATTAAGTCTGGAGTGCAAGGAGGTGGGGGGTGGGGGGAGGGACACGATGACAACCCAGGGTGCAAAAGCTCAGAGACACAAAGGAACTCGGGGCATCTGGAGGACAGAAAGAAAACCAGTATAACTTGGGAGGCAGGGGGAGGGATTTCCAGCACGAAACCTGTCCTGACAAACACTACAGAAAGAAAAGAGGACTGAGAGGAGGCCACTGGGTGAATGGACCTATCAGTATTAAGAGATGGTTCCAGCTGCATTTAAACTCTAGGACATATATATATCAAGGTAGACTAAGGATCAGCCAGGTAGACCAGAACTGGGTTTGAATACCAGGAGCTGGTGCTAAAATATAACCTAAAATGTCTCAGTGACAGAGACAGATATATTAGAATATAATCTGAGTCTTTAGAAAAGTGTCACAAAATCAAAAGGCAAGACTGGACCAAAAGCAAAAATCAATTAGAAATTAAAGTACAGCTGAGGAGCAGAGAGGTCTCAATTGAGATCGAAGAACATGTAGTCAAACTAAAGCTAATCCTACTGCATATAACATCTTTTATCTAGGAGTCCCCAGCTGGAATCTGAGCAGAGAAGACTGACCCTGTTGTCCGTTAACCTTGTCATGGCCAAGAGTACACCAGGTCATAGAATTGAGGGACATAATGAAAGATCATTTGGATCTTTCCAGGAAAAAAACAAAAACAAAAAGGAACATGAAGTTAAGGAGATGAGATTCTATGGGGGAAAAGAACATAGTTAAGAGATGAGGCATAATTAAGGTAAAGAATGGACTTTGGAGGATTGGAATTGAGGCAGATAATGAAAGATCATTTGGATCTATCTGGAAAAAAACAAAAACAAAAAGGAACATAAAGTTAAGGAGATTCTATGGGGGAAAAGAACATAGTTAAGAGATTAGGCATAATTAAGGTAAAGAACGGACAGAAATGAGAAAGTGAATTTCTGATTTCAAGGTCTTCGAAAAGAGACCTTGGCGGAAACAAGGTCCAAGGTGTGTCTAGGTTTGTAAGGTGGCTCCAGTGAAACAGATGGAAGTTCCTTCTGAGTTAAAGAAGTCAAGCACCGGTGTGATTTCAAAGAAATTAAAAGCAGCTCTACAGTTCAAGGAAATTAAAAGCAGCCTTGACTTGGAGGACAAACCAGACCCCAGTTAGGGATGGAAGAGGTCATGCCGGCAGGTGGAGAAGGATGTATGAGCAGCCAGCACCATCACACTCAACACCGCTCCACGCGGTGACTCATGGGAGACTCTGTTATGTGACTCGGAGTGTCGGCGACCACCAACACCCCTCACACCAACCTTCCAGGCACTGGATAGGCAGTGAGGCTCAGATTTAATGTCTACATAAACTGAGATTTTTTTACCCTGACGTCAATCAGTCCAAACAAATTTGGACTTTATAGCATTAGTATTATTCAATCTCCTATAAAAAAGATCTTCTGATATATATTTAAAATATGTTCTAAATATTATACACATGTATTTCACTGCAGTATAATCTTGAAGAAATTAAAAAGGCAAATTATACATATCTACCTGGAAAATACTGAAGAGCATGTGCTCTGTTTCTTTTAACGATGTAAAAAAGCCAGACCAAAAATCAACCGCCTGAAATTGGCTAAAATGAAAAATATTAAAAACCTAAATAGGTAAGAACATGGGTTTAATTTTACATTTCCAGTAGTAAATATTCATATTCAGAGCTATCTGATAAGACTTTTAAAAATTTACTGGAGGGCCGCCTGGGTGGCTCAGTAGATTGAGTGGACAACTCAGTAGATTGAGTGGACAACTCTTGATTTTGTCTCAGGTCATGATCTCAGAAAAGTGAGATTGAGCTCCCTCTCCCCTCACCTTCCGGTAGGGCTCTGTGCTCAGCGGCAAGTCGGCTTGAGATTCTCTCTATCCCACTCCCTCTGACTCTACCCCTGCTTGCATGCTCTCTAATAAATAAATAAATCTCTTTAAAAAATTTTACTGGATATGGGAGAAGTGCAGTAAGAAGAACGTAACTCATGAGGAAGAGCAGGAAAATGCCAATTGCACACGATCACACCATTCTTTGGATGTGTGTTCTCAATGCTGCTGCCTACATCTCACTCACCTTTGTGATTATGACAGCACCTTTGCAATGCTGAACAAACATGGAGAAGATACCCTGCGAAGATGGGCCTCTATGCTGATGATACAGCATTATCTTTTTCATTAAGACAAGGAACGATGGGCAACATACAAAGATGACATGTATGGTCTTATTAAATCACACTGGCATGGGGGGCCTGGGTGGCTCAGTCATTAAGCATCTGCCTTCGGCTCAGGTCATGATCCCAGGGTCCTGGGATCGAGCCCTGCATCGGGCTCCCTGCTCCACAGGAAGCCTGCTTCCCCCTCTCCCACTCCCCCTGCTTGTATTCCCTCTCTCTGTGTGTCTCTCTCTGTCAAATAAATAAATAATTTTTAAAAATTAAAAAAAAAAATCACACTGGCATGGGGGCATATGGATGGTTCAGTCGGTTAAGCCTCTAACTCTTGGTTTCGGCCAAGGTCATGACCCCAGGGTTGTGAGATCGAGCCCCACGTCAGCTCTGCCCTCAGTGCAGTCCACTTTAGATTCTTTCCCCCTCCTCTCCTTCCTCCCCGCCCCCCCGCTCCTCCCCCTGCTTATGCTCGCTCTCTAAAAATAAATAAAATCTTAAGATCACACTGGCATGAATCAATTATTTATGACAATTTGAAATGGTGGGAATCTTTTTTTTCTTAAATTTCCCAGTCTAAATTCTCAAGAACCATGGAAAATGTATTTAATTAGATTATGTTCTAATGCAGAACAAATTTCTCCACCCACTCTCTTCTCTAGCTCACTTAATGCAATTTTACCCTCTAATACCAGCATTGGGGGGTTTTAAAAGATATTTCCCTGACTTTTGGGTGTCTTACTGCGGAACCCAAGGACTTGGGAAGAATCCAGCTTCCGATGGAAAACGGTGGAGCACGGATTTACCACCGAGTCCTGAAAGACTCACTGAAGGAAGAAACACAGGGCAAGTCACCGTACTGACTCCCAGCTGTGCTAAGATGGAGGGGAAATGGAGCTCCTGGAAGGAGTGGAGAGGGATTTCCACCAACCCTTCTCATTGTCTACTGGGCCATGGATAAAGCTAAAGCCGGAAGCAGGTCTCAGTCCTTCTGTGCCTGGATAAAAGCTGGCAACCACTGCCAGCAACCACTGCCTTCAAGAGTCTGTTACACAGCAACTGTCCCACATACCTGCACAAGCTACTCATACTTGTGACAAAGGCAGGATCTGCCCAGCCCAAAAAAACTTCCTCATTCTAGAATTTCAGAGCCTTACTGAAAAAACAAATTCTAAAATGGGTATATAGTATTCCTTTTTGCTTACCAGAACTAAATCCCCACACCCTCGATGCCTCCAGCCGGGCCCGGCTTCGTAGCCATGGGACCTGTGTGTGCAATGGCACAGAGCCCCACTCGCAGAAGGACGCTGAGTGGGTTCAATGCTCTATCGCTGCCATCTTGAAATTCACACTTTTTGACTAAGGGGACCGGAATTCTCATTTTGCACTATACTCCACACATACTCCACCTACCAATTCGTTCAGCTGGTCCTGTCTCCTGCAGAACCTGAAGGAATCTGAATCTCCTGGCTTATCTGTGACTTGAAGCATTTCTTACAGGTGCCTGGGCTCTAATGTAGCTTTGGGAGGCTGCGCCCTTACCCTGGCATTGTTAGCTATGTGGGAGAATTTTCTTTTTAAAATACTGTTGCTTTTAATATAATAAAATAATTCACCCCAAGGGCGGGGGGAATCAAAAATACAGAGGAAGGTATACAGAATATTAAGTGGAAGTCCTCTTCACCAGTACAACCCCACTCAATTTCACATAGCTCCCTAAAAGTAACTATTGTGAAGAGACAACTTCTGTTAAGGAAAAAAAAAAATACACACACATATGATTTGATACAAATCATATATATACATACACACATTTATATAAGAGACAGTTACACATATATCTTTTTTAAAAATCCCAATTTTGTATGTTACTGGACTAGATGGAGAAGACCTTTCCAAATCTTTCAATGAGGCAAACCAGCAGCTCCAAACAATGTGCGCTATTTTTCATTCATTTCAGAGTCCTCAGCTTAGAGGATATCAAACTACTCTTCCATTCCTCCACAACAGGTAACTAATCTTAGGGCAAAGCAGAAAGAACCAGAGATAACCAACTCGCTGGCTTCTCCTCAACTATTAAGTTTCGATGAGGAATTCAGATGATTGAGACTCAAACAGAGATAAGCCCCAGCTTTGCCTCTTATTGGTCATGCTGATTGGAACAAACCTCTGGATTTGTTTCCCCACCTACTGAACAGGGCAATTTTTATGAAACCTCCAAAATTTCTTCCAAATCTGGCACTCTGGGTTTGGGAGAAACTATTTCAGTCGTCTATCCTTGCAACCTCACCTCACCAGGGACCGTTCCACTTAAAAAATTTTAAATTCTTACTGCCCATTTTCATAATTCATCTTCTCTTCCCACTTCTCCTATTCACTTACTCCATCGATACCTGTTCTGTTTCTTCAGGAATAGAAACCTTTAGGGATTGTTAGCCTCTCTGGCTATTTTTCTTATTTGTTAGACCTTTCTTGTTTTTACTTCCCTCTCAACCCACTGGACAGCCACAGCCCAGCATTTCAAACCCTCTTTGGACAATGTCCTTAAATCCTCTGCCATGCCGTCCTTTCAAAACAACTATCATTTGTCCAAACTAAAACTCCTGGCCTCATTCCCAGCACCTGCTTTTCTCTCACCCCATATGTCTTACTGACTGTACGCCACCGAAAGCTGGGTCCCACCTGCCATGACCCCATCCAAGACGTATCTTTCTCAGTTGGATTAATACAACAGTCTCCCAGTTGGTCTAATATTTTTGGTTTTCCATTCTTATTTATATTCCAACTATTGCACCAGTAATCTTCATAAAATATAGGCAAATAAAAACATAAGCCTATTCAAGTCACTATTCCCTTCAATACCTTCCATCTTCCCTTAAGCCTCTGTTAATAGATTCTTTGCCTCTCACCTCTGTGTACCTCTCATTGAACATTTTCCATCTCAGCTTAAACAAAACTTCTGCAACTCTCCTCAAGCTGACCTCTTACCTCTAGACCTCTAAGTATGCTGTTCTTTTGGCTTGGAACACTTTGGCTCCATCCACTTCCATGCTCTGCCTAAGTTGGCTAGCTCCTTTAGGCATTACCGTAGACATCACTCTTCTGGAAAGCCTTCTTTGACCTCTCCCCAACATGAGACTTTGTGTTTCTCAAATGTGAAAATACAGCAGCCTGCCCTTTCCCAGCACAGCACTCATAATACACCTTATTTCAAGTCTCTAAACTCTGAACGCAGGGACCACACTTGCAGTGTTCATCACTGTATCACCAACAGAACACAGGGTCAGCACACTGTAACACTCCATCTTAATGTAATTGATTTCTTATTCAGCTTCAGAAGTTATATTTTGACTCCTAATCCTGAAAGTTACCCATGAATAACATACTCTACAAAAAATAATTTCTGTGTAAATTCACACAGTGTTCAGCTCCAGGAAGTTGGGAGGCTTGAGAACTAGAATTATCTAGCATTTATGGTCTTGAGCTTTACATGTTATTTCTTCAGTGGTTAGCATTTTCAGGGTGATCTCTGGGGTAGTTCCCCGGCCTCAGCACCTCCCCGAGGCTCAGAGAAGCTCCCAAATGGGAAAGGAATAAATCTGGTTCCCTCACTGAACCCCATCCACCACTTATACTTCAATACCATCTCATCTCCCCCAGTAAAGACCAAAAGATTTTAAGGATATCAGAAAGAGATTGAAAATCTTTGACAAAAGGGCAGCAGGAGATAGACTGGAAATCAAACGAGTCATGGTATAGGATAAGGGTGAAGGGTGAAGTAATAAATTAGAATATTCATAGGAATAGTAAGAACAACAACAGCAACAACATACATAGCACTTTATAGAACACAAAGCCTTTAAAAACTAATTTAGAAAGGCAGAGAAAGATAGGAGAAGGAAGAAGAGAGGAGGGGGAGAAGGAAGGAGTGTGGGAAGGCTGGAAGTAAGCAAGGGAAGGAGGGATGGAGGAAGGAAGGAAAGAAACTAAAGTGTCTCAGACTCTTTTCTTATTAGCTCAGCAAGAAAAATAAGAAATAGGAAACCAAAAAAGGTCCTACCTAAAGTGCCATTTCTACCCACCTCTACAGACAATGAATGTTATTCAGAACACTGCCATAGTTCACTGAGAACTCTTCTGAAGAACTTACCAGTCAACAGCCGTCAAACCTATGACTTGACTGCTTTAATATCCTTAGAGTCATCTATAAATATTTGGAACTTGACTTGAATGAATCACGTATGGCTTGGGAGTAAGAAGGGGGTTAGAAGGAATAAAAGGAAGAATGTATTGATTTAGAATGTTCATGAGACCTTAAAGTCTGAAATAATACAAGCAAGATGGGTAAAGAATCTCATTAATTCTATGTGCTTCTTACGCATTCATTAAGCATAAACCATGTAGCATCCAATGTGCTGGCTACTGTTGTGACATAAATATCAACGATCTCAGGAAGACATGGTCTACGTACCCAGCATGTCTGGACACATAACCCACTGGAATCACAAATCAAAAGAAAAAGCAAAACTCAAAACAAAAAAACAAAGCTTTGTAACTGATACCTGTGCCCAAGGATGATAATAATAATGAAAACCAATAAATTCATTCAATGTTTACATATATAGCTCTGTGCTAATTAAGCATACAACATACATTTTCTTGTATAATCCTTAAAATAACCCAGTAAGGTATAAAGAATTAGCACCTCCATCTTATTTTATTTTATTTTATTAAAGATTTTATTTATTTGACAGGAGAGGTGGCAGGCAGGGGTAGTGGGAGAAGCAGGCTCCCCACTCAGCAGGGAACCCGATGTGGGGCTTGATCCCAGGACCCTGGGATCGTGACCTGAGCTGAAGGCAGATGCTTAACCATCTGAGCCACCTAGGTGCCCCTTAGCGCCTCTATTTTAAAATGAGACATTTGATCACAGAGTTTAAGTAACTTGCCCAACACCAGCAATAATGATGTATCCAGGATCCGAACCTGAGAGTCAGCTTCCAGGACCCTGAGCTTAAGTTGCTCAAAGCAAAAACAATGGGCAATGGTTCTCTGTAGTATCTTGACCAAAACCTAGATGAGCTTGGAATAATGCATCCTAAGGAAGAAGTGTGTCAGTAAACTTGAGTTCCATTCTAGAATGCAGCCTAATCATGGTCATTGGCCAATGAGATAAATACAGGTAACCATCAAAAAATAGCTTATGACTATCCATCCAACCCTGAAACCAAATCATGAGTTGGATTTTGGAATAACGGGATGGTTAACGATTCTTCTCTACAGCAATAATCAAAGCATCTCAACTGTAGCCACATAACCATTTGGTCAGCGAATTTTTTAAAAAAGAGAATTTTTCCGACAGACAAATGGATGAAAAGATACTAAGCAAGATGAAGTCACAAAGACTTACTCCCAATATGGGATCCCAGAGTGAATCAGCATGCACTACTGAGAGAGAATTCCAGATCACCTAAGAAACATAACACGAAAGCTACATTCCCCCCGCCCAGTCTTACTGGGAGATACTTATTTCCGGGGCTTGTTTATGTCCTCTTTTATATAAAGTGAATTCCAAAAGAATAATAGTAATAATATTAACTATAATGTGGACTCAAACATGAGAACTGCTTTAGAAATTTAAATCCAAACCTCTCATGCTTTTTCCTTATCATCAAATAAGAAATGTTCTCAGTATATAAACAGTATGCCTGAGTCTCTGCCTTTTTTCAGTATTTGACAGAAAGGAGGCATTCCCTCAAGTGATAAAGTCATATTCACTAAGGAGTGATCAGAGGTAAGTTGGTAAAGTCTTGGAAGAGAAGGAATAGAGCTCCTTAGAACCAAGCCTGGTGATGTTGAGAGGAAACTCCAAGGATGCCAAGAGGAAGGTTTCCAGCAGCAGAGCAAGTGAAACAGCAGGAAGCCAGGAAGCATTAGCTCCATAAAGAGGAGACAAGTGTGAATTAGAGAAGAGGCTTGCAGTCTACTACCATTTAAGTGCTTACTAGTATGAGAGCTAAAAACTCTTCAGAATGAATAAATGGGTTAAATACAATGAGGATTACCATTTAAGTGGAGCATTCTAACTTTGCTTCAGATCATGGGAATTCTACAAAATCACAAAGGAGAGAATTAGCTGAACAAAATAGTTTAATTTAATGGGAAATTTATTTCAGAAGGGGAGCTAAGGAAAATTTCTGGAGTTAAGTAATGACATTTAGAATTAGGAGACGTTTATGTAAAAGCAATGTCCAAGAATAAAGTTAAGTAATAAGAATTTTCAAAAAGACCTAGAAAAATCTGCGAGAGAGACCTGAGGCACTTTGGAAAGAAGAACAAAGAAAAATGTAAGCTCTCTCTATATAGGAAATAATTAGAATAGAGTTTGACCTAAATTAAAGGAAAATACTACACATATCTGAGTATAAACATAGGAACACACACACACACACACACACTCTTTCCTACCTTAGAAATCCCCCCAAAGACTAAGATCAAAATGTTACTTCTGTTTCTTTTCTAGTCTAATTAAACATGAAATGGTGCCTATTGCCTGTTATCAGTTTATGCATATTATGGGTTAAATAGAAAAATTAATATTAATTGAGGGTGTCACTTCCCTGCCACATTTATTTGACCAATTCAGAGGAATAGTGATTATAAAAACAAGGCAGCACTCCAAATTATATACTGAATCATATAGGCTCATCTGAGGGGAAAAGCCAAAGCCTTAACTGGTGTTCCCATAAAAAGATACTCTTATAAACTCTAAAATTTAAGCCTCATTCCAGAAATTATATACCAAAGCATTTCCTCAGAATATGAACCCCTTTTAAACTGTAAAAAGAAAATTCATAAGATGAAAAAATAAAACCTTCCAATCATAAAATTTCCTCAAAAACCTCCATTACATTTTTAATTCTTTACTGATCTGATTTTTTTTTAAACCAAGTTGAGTAGTTGGAATTGTCTTTTTAATTTAAATTTCATAAGAAAGAGAATCACAATGCACATTCCCTGACCAGATTGTGTGTGGCCTATTTATTCGAAATGTTTGATTCCATATGGATTTCTTCTCTTTTATTTATAACTTCCAGAAAGGATTCTCTGTAATAAGTTAGCAACTCAAGGGCAACCAATTTGAAATCCAGGTCCTGAGAGCACTGTACCTGAGGTCTGCCACCTGCAATGTTTTCTAGAAGGACAAGGGAAGGCACACAAAGCTCGAACTTCGGTGTGGAGCATGAACCAAGTGTGAGCCACAAGTGGGTGGTCCACTGAGGTCAGGGTTAAAGTTCACAGAATAATTTGGAAATTATTCTCAGCTTGGATCTCGTTTATGAGGCCTGAGAATACACCCTTTAATTAGAATACAATTTCCAAAGCAACCACTCCCTTGACTTTCCAGAGCTCAGTTATTCTCAGAAAAGTAAAAACAGCCTCATCACTCTGACAGCTAACAGTCCCCTATAAATTACGCCTTAAATGTCCAACAAAGAAAGCAGCAGGCGTCCGGGACAACGTAGATGTTAGCTGCCAGCCTTCTAACCACGCTCCAGAATAGATAAAGAGAAGTCCTATTAAAGCAGACTCATTCTCCTCCACTTCTTGCTTATGCAGCTGAGCCGTCCCATGGAAGCTCGGAAAAAGAGTGGGCTGTGCATTTGAAAATGTTCCCACACCCCGGCCGGCCTCATTTTTCTGATGATCCCTTCATCCAGCCAACCTCACACTACAGTGGGAACACTAAAATCAATTCCATGAGAGCCAGCTGCCCGCCCCTTCCCCAGTGCTCGGGGAACCACACAGGACTCCTGGAATGGGAGCCAGCCCGGGCCTGACTCACCACAGATGTTCCCCTCCTCCCCCACACAACTCTGAGCCAGGGCCTTCTTTCCAGGGCCTATTGTTATTACAAAAGATTTTACTGGACCCCCCAAAATATGCTGGATGCCGAGAGGAAAACACACCTCCCTAACAGTGGGGTTAAGAAAGACAGGCGGTGAATTATGCAGAGACGACCACCTACTCTACGGGGAAGGCCAAAGAAGAAAATCCAGAGAGCTCTGGGGAGGCCAGTGTCAGGGAGTTGGAACAGCAGAAGCTATCAGAGTGTCAGACCTTGAAGTGCTAGCCAGACTTGAGTGGAGTCTAAAGATGACCTAAATCGTTCCGTTCTGGCAAATCCAGATATCAGATTTTTCTGGAGACCCAACAAAGTCGCCTTTGCCTAGAAAAGTGTGACCCGGAAGAAGACAAAAATACAGTTTCTGAAATCTGTAATCAGAACTCAGAGTCCGAGGTCACCCGCAAATATTCGGAAATTCTTGCCAGCTACATTTTGGGCAGGCATGGCATTGCTGTCTTTGGCCTTTCTCTTCTGGATATCCATTCGACTATCCGTTTTCCCAGCAGCCTTCCCACAGGGGGTCATAATGCTCCATCTCTGTGTTCGTTCAGTGCGTGTTAGTAAAACTAGACAGTGGCTCCCAGATGCTCCCGTGTCCCATGGTACAGGCTGAACCATCCTTATCTCAAAAGAAACTATTTCATGCAATTTACAGTATTTTTTTTTTTTTAATCACTGCCCACTTAACCAGTTTAACAATAGGGAGAAAATTTCATTTTAAATCCTTTCCCTTTAATGGGATGAATTCTGTAACTAAGATGGAGCTTCACCAAACAGTATAGTAATAATCTTTATACTTACATGCTTACTAGAGAGAATAATTCATTCTTTGAACCTACCAGGGGGAAGCTCCAGGTCTACAGAACCTGATGCAGAATGAGCTTTTTTTTTGAAGATTTTTTTTTTATTTATTTGACAGAGAGAGACACACAGAGAGAGGGAACACAAGCAGGCGGAGTGGGAGAGGGAGAAGCAGGCTTCCTGCAGAGCAGGGAGCCCGATGCGGGGCTCAATCCCAGGACCCTGGGACCATCACCTGAGCCAAAGGCAGATGCTTACCGACTGAGCCACCCAATCAGCATTTTCAATAGCACTCCAGTGACACTGCTGTTGCCAGGCATTCCCACAGTTAAATGAAAACATACCAAAGCTTTTGTATATATTCTACAGAGCACTTTCAGGGAGAGGAAGAGAATAAAAAGAAACCAAGTAGTGCTAAAAGTGTTAACTGTAAAAAAACAAAAAAATGAAAAAATAAAAAACAACAGTTTGGAATCATTTGACTACAAGAACAGGGACCAGAACAGTATCAACCTTCAAAGTACTGTTTATTGTCCTTTTGCTCTGTCTTTATCTTTTTAGTTTCACAGTCCACTCAGAATTGTCTGACTTCTACTTCATCAATGCTCAAGAAGGAATTAAGTTTAGGGGCACCTGGGTGGCTCAGATGGATAATTGTCTGCCTTCGGCTCAGGTCATAATCTACAGGTCCTGGGATCGAGCCCCACGTTGGGCTCCCTGCTCAGCGGGGAGTCTGCTTCTCCCTCTCCTACTGCCCCTATTTGTGCTCTGTCTCTTTCTCGCAAATGAATAAATAAAATCTTAAAAAAAAAAAAAAAGAAGGAATTAAGTTTAACTATATCTCTATGAGAATAAAGTCCAAAATTTACAGGTCAATTCTTCTTTAAAAAAAAAAAAAGGATGAAAATGGACAGACAGTATTACTTATATCCTAGCTCTACATTTTAAAATATTCATGAATATACTTTCAGATAAACTCTGTTGATTTATAGATTTCTGGGAGAATTATATGGAACAATTAACTGAAAGCATATTATCATAGCCATATACCCAAATCACTCCAATTTTCTCTAAAAATACTCACTTCGGATGAGTTCGTCATCTGAACAGTTTCCCCAAATGGACTGGTCTTGCATCTCTCCATGTGTGAAGCAGCTATCGGTATCTTGAGTTATATTTCTCTCAGTATTTTCTTTATCACATTTTTCTAAATAAAACAAAAGATATATTATTATTAAATGTTACATATTTTTCTATTCTTTTTTAAGGTTTTTTTTTTTTTTCCCAAATGCCTCCAAGTCTGCCATAACTTAAGAAAATGAGAGCAGGGGCGCCTGGGTGGCTCAGTCGGTTAGGCCGCTGCCTTCGGCTCGGGTCATGATCCCAGGGTCCTGGGATCGAGCCCCACATCGGGCTCCTTGCTTGGCGGGGAGCCTGCTTCTCCCTCTGCCTGCCTCTCCCCCTGCTTGTGTTCTGTCTCTCTCTCTGACAAATAAGTAAAAATAAAATCTTAAAAAAAAAAAAAAAGAAAAAGAAAATGGGAGCAGTATCTCTATTGACTGTTGCATAGGTTATTGAAGCAGTAACAGATTTACTGAGCACCTACTACGTGACCAGCATCGAAGAAACAGACATGCGTACAACAAAAATAACCTGTTAAGATTATTAAGTAAGTCATCGTAACACACCAAGTGGTCTGCCATGACAGAGTCATGTGCAAAGGTCACATACAAGATGAAAGTGAGTCTGTACATGTAGGGGGCGGGCGTGGAAGGGAAGCTCCAAAGGAGAAGAGACCCCACTGAACGGCTGGGCTAAAAGTCAGACAGTTGAATAAGGAGCAACTGAGAAGTGAGAAGGCGTAGAAAGCAAGTGCAGAGTTCTCTCTGTGGAAGCTCGGGAAAGAGGCAACGACTGTGTTACACATTTTCAGAAAGGGAGGCTACTGAGGATGGGAGATTTATACATGGGTTTATGGGTCCTCAGGGGGAAAGGCAGTAAGGAAAAGTAACATCTTACCGGGAACATAGTAACTCAAACAAAAAGCTAACTGTAACACAAGGTAAAATCCATGTCATCAGAGGTCCAGAGCACTGAAGAGGTTTGAAGGAAGAAAAAGAAACTCATCCCAATTCAGAACTCAAGAAAAGCACTAGAGAGAAAGGTGCATGTTGGATGGTCTTTAAAACATTCGCAGGAATTCTCAAAGCAGATATGGGAGAAAGGCAATGCCTGGTAGAAGAACGGCGTGGGCAAACTCCGCAAGCAAAGGTTCCAACACTCTGGAGTGTGAAATACTTCAAGGGGGACATTAGGAGATAAGACTGTAAAGGTTTGATTAGGGACACAGCATGGATATCTGAATGAGAAGGTGAGAAATCTGGACCGAATTTAAAGGCAAGACAAGTGAGTCAAAGTAGCCACTGAAGCTTTATGAAATGCCTTATCGGAGCCAAGCATTAGGAAGATTAATACATTCGTACACAGCAGTGTCTCAAACCTGACAGTGTTTTAACTCACTTGAGGGGCTTTAAAAAAAAAAAAAAAAAAAACAGATTCCTGGGCCCCACCACCAAAGATTCTATTTCAATTTGGGTGTGGGGCACTTAGGTAATATTATTGCACTTAACATCATTGAAAATCACTGGAGTATGGATGTACCTAAGAGGGAGAAGAGAGTAAGGGAAACCAAAAGAGAGACTTAGAAGAGTCCAGTTTAATCAGAGTTTAATCAACTGAATGACAAGATGGGAAAGGGGGTAGATGTGAAAATCTAACTAGAGCTCTGCACAGATAATCAGGGAAGATGGGACTGGAGATGATAGAGCCCTCTCGGTCAAGGATTTGACTGAGAAAACCTGGAGACCAGAATAATTTATTAGTTTAAAAAATATATATTTGTACATAGTAGATGTTTAGGCTTTGTGCTAGGCAATAAGGATGCAATGAATTGTGAGATGTGGCTCAGGCTTTCATGGACTTTACAGTTTAGTGGATGAGTTTAGTGTTGCACATCTGAATTTGCAAATCATAAATCAAGTTATAGCTGGAAACAGTGATCTTCCTAAACTTGACTGCTAAAGCCATTTAAATGAACGGGCCCATCAAAAGAGTTAATACATTAAAATAAGAGTACCAAGAGGGGTCTGTACAATTAGAAAGGAGTCAGAGAAGGACGAGAAGCTGGATGATGTCAAGCCATGGAAGCAAGGAAAGGAAAGAGACTCAAACAGAAGTTGTTAGTCAACTGTGTTAACATTTCCAGTGGAAGGAAAAAATTTCTGCACATGCAAAAGTTTCTCATGTACCATGGGGATTTCACAACAATTGAAAAGTTCTGCCATGAAACACATTTCAACACATGAAAATAGATGGACACCCTCTTAGGAAACTAAATCCAGAGGCTAAAGTCTCTGAAAAAAAGCAGGGTCTTCAATGCTAAGTATTTTCAGAAAGCAAAACCATATTCAGATAGCAGTAAAATATAAATCAGAAGCATGCTAAACCAATATGTTCTAGAAGATTTATGTAACATTTACTCAGCATTATCCGAGAGAAAACGTAATCTTCCTGAGAGGTGTTAGTTTCAATTAAAATCTTTACTTTTTTAAACAACTCCAGAAATCTTTCCACTGTTACAGTCAACTCAGGGCCTTTCTGAGATTATCAACAAAAGAGCTTTTTATAAAAACTCCCTCGTATACATAAACTAGCTCAGCAGCAGAGTCCCACGTACTTGCAGCTACTGTTATGTAGCCAACTGCCGCCAGGTGTCATGCTAGTAGGCTTGATTCAATTAGTAACTTTAATTGAAGCTGAATGAAATTAATTATATAATTTTGAGCTGTTCAAGCTTAATTCCATTAAAATTAATTCATGAAACCAGGGCATTATGAAGCATTGCTGACTAAAAGAAAATAGGTATGAATAAAGCCTCTAGACACACTTGACTCACATTTGAATCATGTCTAATATTCAAGTGCTCAACATAGGCCCTCTAGACTCTGCACTGAATAAATGAAAATGTCATGTGGTTCGTATGCACACGCATCTAGTAGTGACCCACTAGTAAGGGGAACATAAAGTTCCTTCTGCTTTAAATTTTATTAAGGAACAGTTTCACTTTTTTTTTTAAATTTCCTTATCTGTGAAATTCTAGAGTTAGTCTTCCTCAAGTTAAAAAACAAAAACTACCATTCTCTGTCCCATATATTCAAGAAATAATCAATAAAATGTAATTACTCTCAAATCACAATCATCAGTCTCTCCAACTTTGCCTTCTTTGAAAAGTAAATGTCTTGGCCCAAAAGTTGGTCTCAGCTTTTTGCTATGACCCACAGCACCCAGCCCAAAGCAAAGCTGAGAAAAAGTTCAAAGTATAAAAATTAAGTTGATTTTTGTCAATTCTCCATGTCTATAAACTAAACTTCTGTGACCACTTGAGTGTTGTACAACTTTCTAACATATCTATATTATTTTATTAACATATCTGTAATATTTAATGGAATACCTATATGGCAGCCCCATAAACGGTGCACAATTACATCTTCCACTGAAGAAATGCACTGAGGCAGAGGAAGAGTTGATTGGTAGACAACTGTAAGATGAGCACCACAATGTCCAGCCACAGAACCGACTTTACTACAACTTTCAATACCTTGGGTGAGCCACTACTCATTAAGATGACCAATAGGCAGTTTCTAATAGCAGATTTCTAGGATCAATATGGGTTTATGGTGTTACTTCTGAACTGCAGAAGCAGGGCCACAGTCCTGGTTTCATCACTTCCTTGCTGGGTTTACAAAGGTTTGTAGTTGCTATTCAACTAGTATGTGGTCCCCAAAGAGATAGCCCATAGATAATCAAGTAACTTCACGATGCATGAGATCAGTCTGTACCTTCCTACAAGAATTCTGTACACACATGCAAGCAGCACTCCTCCCTAACTTAACAATTTCTCTCTTAAAAGGAGACCTCCATCGGCTCAATAATGCCGTTCTTCTAAGCCAGTGGTTCTCTACTGCAGAGCTCTTTAACCATCAAGATGCACAGGTCCCAACCTCAGAGGTCCCAATTCAGGGGGTATGGGAGGAGTTTTGTCATCATCATAGATAGCCAGGTATGAGGGATTCTGCTCCAAGTTCTTCTGTTCTACACAATTTAGAGAAAACTTAGAGGAGAGCCTATCCAACATGGAGATACACATCTTGCTTTGCATCACCTCATCACAGGATTCTAAGTTATGAGAAAATGCAATTTGACCTCATCACTCATATAGAGGGATTTAGTTCTGTCTCCGTGCCAGAACTATGAGAATACAAAACCCGAGTTATAGATAACACTTATCAATTCTACTAATAGATGACTATAGAAGCATGTTTTAGAAACTAAAATAAAAACTGAAGACACTTTAAAAAGATAGCACTAGACCAGAGAATAACTGCCTACGCCTGGCAGCCACTTCCAAAAGGCTGTTTTCCCAAGAATTCTAGTTACTCTGAATACAGAAGTACAGAAGAATCTTTGGCTGGGGTGGTGCGGGGAGCCCCAACAACAACCAAAAACCTTAGTCCCTGACAAAAAAAAATCTTCTAGCTGTGGAGACCCAACATACACACAAAACAAGAAACCACAAAACTGAAGGTAATAAAAACTGCACTAGGTTGTAATTCTGACTCAGAAACTAACCAGCCGTGTGGCTGGGGCTCATTTTCTTCAACCAGAAGTGAGGGCATTGAGCTGGATGGTTGCAGAGGCTTTTGACTCTAAAATTCTGTTAATCTGACGCTGCAAAAGGGCTAACCAATAGAGCCAAAACTTCATATACACATTGAAGGGCATTCAGAATGGAGTGGAAGAAATCAAAGAAAAGCCTTTGTAAGGCACTGGATTTGAGTTAATTCTCAAAGAAAATAACAAGCATGAATTAAGCAAAAGAATCAGAGGAAAATAATAATTCTAAGCGATCAATTTACATACAATATGTCCTACGCAGAAATGACTATCTTATAGGATCAATACACTTTATTTTTTGTTATTTTTCTAAAGAAAGGTATGGATGGTCAGAAGCAATCTCTCTCTAATCTCAATCATTCCCACTGAAGAAGAAGGAGAAAGAACCAGGTAAATAGAATTTCCAATTAATTAAAAATTCTATAATATTTTACCTAGTTGACATTATTCAAATTTAAAACTTTGAGAATGAGAATTTCACTTATCTCAGAGAGTTGGGGAATAACCTAGTTGAACGGTGATTAACAGAAGAAAAATCTAAGAGCATTAAAAATAAGCAAATTAGATAATAATGTATGTACAACATTATATTATGTTCCATGCCACACAACAGCTACTCAGCTGGTATATGGTTGTTAAACAAGTTTTTAAAAATGAAACAACACTTCCTTTTGTTGAAAGAGTAAATTAATTAATTTTTGCAATTACAGTATTAGCAATTTTCAAAGGACTTTAATATATAATATTCATTTGATCTTCAGAATCATCAACGATATTTTAAGAAAGAACACATTAGCTCCATTTTACTGATGAGAATACAGAATGAGTCTCAGAGATAGATATTAAGTTGAAAACAGGATAAAAGTCAGAGCTGGAAAGCGTCTTGAGCTCAGCTAATTTCATACTGCAGCCAGTGTAGAAAGACCCACTGCAACACTCAGCCCTTCAAAATTCCGAGGAATGACACCTCACAAAGAAACACAGCCCATTCTTGGTCAGTTAGGTTCGTTAGTAAGTTATTCTTTATTTTGAATATAAATTTGCTATTAGGTTATTTATAACTAGTCCCAGTTCTGCCTATTGTAGGTACAAACAATAAACGTAAACCTTTCTAAAAGACAACAGTTCCAACTACTGAAGAGGGATATACTTTCCATCAGTCTGTAATCAAGCAAATATACTATCTCAATAGCTAAATGCTATTAGCACATAATAGTAAAAATCTAGTCATGCTGCATGAGGAGGATGATTAGTTTGTCGAAGTTACTAATGAGCTTTTAAACATAAAGTTCTGTATGTGCCACGGTCTTCCAAGAAATGGAGACAATATTGTCATGTAAAACTCCAGATGTATCTGATTCTTTCCTGATGAACAAAAAGACTCTCATTAGGTTCCCTGGGACAGAAATACCATCTCTAAATTGTACTTTGCACTAGAAGTGGTTAAGAGCAGAGGATCTCAAATCAGGGCCCCTGGGTCCACCACTAATGCTATGGATCCTGGGCAAATTAGTTTTGTCAAAATAGGACTAGAAACAGTTATCTATCTCATAAGGTGTATGGGGAAAGAAACGGAATCATGCCTGGGAAGCAGAGTTTCTGGTATATGATAAGGGCTCATCTACATTTGCTATCAGTAGTTCGCTAACTGTTAGGACATTAAGCATCTTTTAAAAAGTTATCATATGGGAGCTGTTGAGGGCAGTAATCTATTCAATAATCCCTATGTGAAAAACCATGCAAGAAATCTGTTTCCAGACGGAGTATAAGGAAAACTATTGCCTTCTCTGAGAAGCTATATTTTTTTTTTCCTGATGCACGGTGAACATATTTTAAAAAATGCTTTCTTTTTGACCCAAATTTACAGACAAAACTGAGTGAATCTGACCCTACAGTCTCTCTGTACATTTCAATTTTCCCCCATGTTTGGATCTCCTAGGTACCTATATTTTCATTATGTTTTAATCTTCTTTAAAAGGCACTCTTAAAAGCCACCTGAAATATTCTGCTGAACTAGGCAGAGGTATGTGTAAATGCACAAACCAACCATCACATACATTTTCTACTTCTTATCCATACTTCATTTGCTTACTTCATGAAAGACTAATATAAATGATGGTGCTTGGCAGAAATGTTTATAAAACCTCATAAAACTTAGGGTAAAATACACATATATTCATATAGAAAAGGAATATAAGTATCTTTCTTTATACTTACATTTGGGGGCTTCTGCATGTTAGATCTCATCCAATTCAACTTAATATTTGATAATAATCTATGACAGATCATTTACAATCTATGTAAGATGTATATTCTTACTGCTATGCAATCTATATTCAGACCTCCTTTTTCTGAAAACAAAATTGCTTTAAACAATTTTTACTCTTCCATTAAAATACCAGCATTATTTCAGATGATCTATGTGTGTTCTGGTTTATGAAATCTCAAGTAATCCAAGACAAGAATCTCTGAGAAAAGTAAAAAATCTGGGTCTGTTTGTCGCAGAGGCTCAGAACAATGTGGAAATCTACAAATGCTTCCCAAATGTAACCTTTAAAAACCAAAGACAAAGCAGCTTTCAGGACGACCCGAGGCTCTGGAATTTTACTTCTTCACTCATCAAACACAAACAAACAAACCCCTCAAGCCTAATGACCTTCAAGAAGCACAGCAAAACCAACCTGCTTTGCCTAATGCTCTCAAATGGATTAAAATCTCATTGCCCAAAAAAAATTAAGATAACCAAAGCATTTTTAACAGATAAATGAGCATGTGCACAAAATTTCATAATTCTGTAAAGACAATAAAGTTATTATATAAGCACAGATCATTATGAAGTTTATAGAAATAAACACCTAAATCAATTGAATCGATTCACTGTTACCGATATTTTGAAAAGTAAGACTTCTGAGCAAAATCTAAAATGCATTCCTTCAAAGGGCTTTTTATGCATTCAGAAGCTTATGGTGCATTTACATTCAAGAGTGATACAAATGACAGACTCAACTAGTTCACAGGCTGGGGGTAGGCAGAGCGGGTTATACACAGCACAGTGGAAAACAACTCCGAAATCAGATCGATATACAATTGACTACGACTATGCAAATGCACAGGTACAAAATGCAGCTACAGTTCCGGTAATATCTCAATAAATCAGGGCTCTAAAATAAATGGCAGAGGGGCGCCTGGGTGGCTCAGTCGTAAGGCATCTGCCTTCGGCTCAGGTCATGATCCCCGGGTCCTGGGATTGAGCCCCGCATCAGGCTCCCCTGCTCTGCGGGAAGCCTGCTTCTTCCTCTCCCACTCCCCCTGCTTGTGTTCCCTCTCTCGCTGTGTCTCTCTGTCAAATAAATAAATAAATAATCTTTTAAAAAAATAAATAAATAAATAAATAAAATAAAATAAATGGCAGAAGGAGCAGGGAGAGGTGAGGTGACAGCAAGCTGATACGCGCGACCAGGACACATTGCTTCAGCCACCTTTATCTCTTCCCTTCGACATCTAAACCTACAGTTCCTTGTCCTAAAGACAGAGTTTCAGGATGACTTACCCTGAGGCATAGTAAACTCCCGCCTCTTCAAATAGATGTTCAATTGTGTTCTTTCAACCAAGTATACTCAGGCTAACACCAAACACTCACAGGCTCACGGAGTTTGGAGTTAGCTGGCCTTTTAGAGGTCTCGGGCCAACCTGATAACCTGAATTCAGATGAATACCTTCACCATCCAATATTCCCAAGAACAAGCTGAGGAGCGTAGGCATGAATACTCCCAGGACGGGGACACAGCCTCAGCACACCGCTTACCCCAGGTTTGGGACTGCTTTGACAATTCAAAGATTTTCCTCACAAGTGGCTAAAATCTACTTCCCTGTATTTTTCAATGATTCATCATATTTTGCTCTTTGCAATCGAAGTCAAGTCTAATCTTCCTTCCATGTAACAGTCCTGTCTTAGAACTAATATCTCATGCTCTTGTGTCTTTACCTTCTCTGTGCTAAACACCCTCAATTCCTTCAGTGTCTTTTCAGGGCCTTTTTTTTTTTTTTTTTTACATCCACCCTTATGGACAGGATAGTCTTCTTCATCTTGTCTAGAAAGCTATTATGAAAGAGTTTTGTCTGACTGCGAGAATCCAGAGAGGCCGTAACTACAGCAGTTCTCTTACTTAGCAATCGACTAAGCCTATTACAAAAAAGGAATTGAGGACTCTGACATCTTCCCCTTTTTTCCAAATGAAGTCACACACCCATCTTTAGTCTCTTTTCATGATCACTGTTGTAAGACCACAATTCTAAAACTTTTCTGAGCAAGCTATAGAACATTTCTGCTATCTAGCACTTATCTAAATAGGGATTAAAAACTATGGCTCATGGGACAAACCCTGCTTACTCCCTGTCTTTATAAATAAAGTTTTATTAGAACACACACACACACAAGAAAATCTTCTCTGTTACCTCTCAGTTCTATCAGGTGGGGATATAAGTAAGTGCGAGAGGATGGAGAAGAGCATTTCATTTAGCAGTGAAACCACAAATAAGAGAATCAGAACTGTATTGGAATTTATTTTTTGGACTTCAGAATGATAGACACAGATTATAGGTCAGGGGATGTATCCTCTCTGGTAATTCTCCTAAAGGCCCAAACTAGAAGCCTCTCATAGAATTCACTAACCTGGCTTTTCTTTGAGACACTGCCTTTTTTGGATTCTCCTTTAAGACAACCAACTCATTCTGGCTCCACAATCTTCGTCATCTCATTAACTTGACCACCTCATTAAAATGACCACCTCCAAGAGAAGAACTTTTAGATCCATTATTCTAGGCCTGTTCCCATGCCCTGACCTACAAATTTTAAGTTTCAACTCTACATCAATAGATCTTTAGCGACTCCAACTCGGCATTTCTTAAAATTCATCACCGCTTCTCTTCTGTCCCTGTTTCTCCAACTGTAGTCTGTATCTTGGTCAGTGGTATTCACAGAATCATCTTTCAATTCTCTTTTCCCTGCCCCAACATAATCATTATGAGACCCAGCTAGTTACAACGTCCCAATTTCTCTCAGATGTAGACTCTTCCAGTGCCCACTACCAGTGCCATCAATCTTTATCTCCTCCAACCAGAAATACTTTCAACACAAAGACTGGGTATGTTACTCCTTAGCTCAAGAAAAATTAAATTCATTTTGCATATTGATGAAAAGTTGGAATAGTTATTTTCACGTTGTATACATCTTAATGTAAGCTCCTACACCTTTCCCACGCTCCATAATTTCATCTTGCATTTCGGTGAGAAATAAAGAGTAATACCCCTCAGAAAATGCATGTTACTTAAGTGATGGAAAAACTAAGAACAGAGTAGGTCCACATTCATAGAGCCCCAAAGACCAAGGGCTGATCCATCATGGAAAAGAGTAGGAGGACTGTATCTTGGAGGGGAAGCCGGTTCCTTTGTACTCGGCCAGCTGCCTGCCGAGGGCCTGTCACCTACTCAACCACAAATTGCTTTATTTTTAGTGCTCAACTCTGCATAAGGCAAACCAAAAAGACCTACAAACTGTGTGTTCTTCAGATGGGGTCACTAACAATCCAACCCAGACAAAACTGACTTCTTGCCATTCTGAGTTTCTCATTCAACCTCTGAATTTGTGTGCTTGAGAACTGCACCCATCAGCTGGCAACTGGCCATCAACTGATCTGTCACATGGTTCTTACTGGACTCTTCAATTGATACTTATGCAAGGAATTAAAATTTAATTTGGCACATTTATATCTCATCCTCTCTCTCTCACCTACTTTATAAATTCCTTGTGGGCAAAAGATGCATGCATGACACATTTTTAATCTTCACAGGACTTTGTACGTAGCAGGCACACACAAAAATATTTGTTAACAAGGTTTCTCTTCAAACGTGTCAATAATGAAATCTATGTGCTGGCGTGACAATTAACTTCAGACTGGACTCCTGAAACTACTAAAAAATTCAGGCATAAAAGCACATGCTATGAATCATCGTACTTCAGATCATGTGGGTGTGAATCTGAAAACAGAAGTGGACTGCAAGTAGAAACCACAAACGAAATTAATGTTAAAATAACTCTGTTCATAGCTCCTACTTAGTGAACCCTAACTGATTAAATTAGAATCTTTAAAATACAACTCGATTTCAAAAACAAAGTTAAAAGCTTTCCTTCTTCAGAATATGTGTGCTGATGTGAAAAGAAGAAACGAAAAGTTTAAGTAACTTCAGGAAGGGAAAAAGGGACAGAGACACAAAGATAAAGAAAAGAGAGAAGCATCCAAAACACTGGTGCACAAACACATGTAAGGTTAAGTCAGCAGGAAGGACTGAAGCGTCCTTCATCTGCTCCAGTGACTCACCAACATTCAACTATCCAAATATCTAGAATCTAGCCAGGGCAGAATCTGTCTTCCTTTAATAAAAACTGATGATAAAGACCTTTAGAAACAGAGACATAAAAATCACATCCCTTGCCTTTACATATAGTAGAATAATTACATTATCTCAGAAAGACAACTTGGTTGAATTGTTCTCCTCTATTGTTATTTATTGTATCATTCTAATTTTCCATTTGCAAATGGCTTTAGATTGTGTCGATTTATGCTTCCTTATTTTCCCCAAGTCTTTTATTATTATAAAAAATATAATGCCAGTAGGGGCGCCTGGGTGGCTCAATCGTTAAGCAGCTGCCTTCAGCTCAGGTCATGATTCCAGGGTCCTGGGATCGAGCCCCGCACTGGGCTCCCTGCTCAGTGGGGAGCCTGCTTCTCCCTCTCCCACTCCCCCTACTTGCGTTCCCTCTCTCGCTGTCTCTGTCAAATAAATAAAAATATTAAAAATACATATATATATAATGCTAGTAAAATAATTGCACACAGCTATTAGAACTTTCCATGAAATCACCTCAACAAGATCCAGGAAATAAGGTTCAAAAAACAGGAAAGGCTCTTACACACCCAAAAATTCCAATTTCCCCACTAGCCCTATAAAGATCATTCAATTTATACATACATACATATAAACATATATACATACATACATATATATCCACACACACGCACGCGTGTGTGTGTTTTCATTTGTTTGTTTTAATAAAAAATCCTTATATGTTAAGTGACCAAGCAAGGCCAACAGGCACGGTTCTTGCTGGCCAGAAACCTTCTCCTGCCAACTGCACTTCTGGTCTCTCCGGCTCCCCATATACCCTAGAACACAAGCTTAGTTAGAACAAACATATTCTTCCCACACATGTGTAATCCTCCTCCCTTGTCCCCCACTGCTTCTACCCTGCCACCCTCCAACCCTATGCTAATTCCAAAAATTCATTCTATCAGCTTCTATTCTCAAGCTCCCTCCTGCTCCTTGCTGAGAAAGGCAATCAACCATGCTGACCTTGTCCACTAAAAATTCATGCCATTCATTCTTAGTTAAGCCCTCAGTGTTACTGAGCAGCCCTTTTGTTTGCCCCAGATTGAATCCCTCTTGAATACTTCATTCTTTGAAATCTTTTCCACTCATCTCAAATTTCTCGACTCATCCTAACCGCCCCCCAGCCTTGCTCTCAGCAAATGTTACCATCTACTTTGCTGAGAAGATCGAGGCCTCCCATGATCTCTTTTTCGTATCAAACTTTCTCTAAATTATCACTCATCATTTTCTCCCATGCCCATCTGAAAAGGGAACATTCTCTACTTTCCTAAGACTGGTCTCTGTCCCATTCGGTCCCAGAATTTTACTCTTGCAATTACACACCCACACCACCACTGTACTCCATACCCTTACATCTTCAGTCTCTCTATCCCCTAGATTTCTTTCCATTAGCATGTGGTAAGCATGCTCAAAATCTACCCGTCCAGCAGAAGCTCTCTATACACCTTGCTTCTCTCTTACCAAACCACTTCTTTCATCTTCCACAACCACTAAACCTCTAATGCTTCAGTGACCAATCCTTATGGACTCTCTTCCTGCATTCTTTTCCTTCTCCTCCCTAAGTGTGGCCATGCCTCCAAATCTGCTCCTCAGTCCTCTCTCTGACTCTTGTACCCATCCATCAGCTACCTGGTGGTGAACTCTTACCACTCACCACTCTCCCAGGGGTAAGTCCTACTTTTCGGTGATTTACTGGCTATCATGGCAAGCGGTAAGTTCCAGGAACCAACATGATCAAAAGAGGACTCAACAGCTCCTCCTATGTTACCACTGAAGCTAAAAAGGCGAACCCGTGGACTACCTTAAATTTTTACCTTTCCAGCATCTCCCATATTAAATATGTTGCCCAACTATCAGTTGAATTCAATAAAATTTGGACACTGTGCTTTAGGAGATTCACAGATGATAAGTAAAAATCAAAGCCCTCAAGGGGCTCTCACAGCTAGGTAGAACTCTATCCTACTTTTGCTATTGTTCTTAAACTCATTTTCTCAATTCCATTCCTACTGGTGCTGCCCTATGTCCTCTTTTGTCAGATGACTGGCATAGCCTCCTGTATAATCACTACCTTCACTCTTGCACCCCCCGCCCAACATCATCCTTTGCACTGCCACTAGATTTATTTTTCTAAAAACACCAATTTGGTCCTGTCTTTCCCCTTCTCAAGAACTTTCAATGTTTCACCACTGCCTCCAGAAAGGATATACAAACACCCAGGCGAGAATTAGGGCCGTCCTCAAAATCACTTTAGTTTATCTTCTCAACCTTATCTCACTCTTTGTTTCTTCATACAACCCATACAGTGGGCTTAGTGAAGTACTTAGCATTCTGTAGTAATCCCCTCCAAGCTGTTTTCCACCATCCATCTCCACAGAGCTGAGTCCTACCATCACGCTTCTTCATCCAGCTCAAATCAAAAGTTTTCCTTGACGTTTTTCCAAATGCCCCAGCTAGAGATACTTTCTCTCTCCCATGTTCTGCCATCATACTTTCTTTGTACATCTGTTATAGTACCAATCAGTCTACCTTGCATTATAGTTATGGGTGAATGTATGCGATTCCCTAGCATTCTGTGAGGCCCTAATTTCATTCCATCTATTTCTCGCTGTACTTGTCACATAACAAGGTTCAATCGATCACTGTTTTTATGAGAAAGGATCATTGAGATTCTAAAACTCCAACTTACAAAGAAACACAACTAATGTGCAAATTATGCACTCTTTTCCTTATTATCTATTTCACTTAGCTTTATCCGCTTACAACTCTTATTTATGTATTTTTCTAATGTTCACAATACGGTTGTATGATGGTACACAGAATTTTAGAAAATTCTTTGAAGATGAATACTCACCATTATTTTTATTAATTGGGGTATGTAATAAAAATGCTGAAGAACAGTAATATAGTGATAGGATTGAAAATTTGGAACTTGAAAAAAGAGAGACTTTTTTAAAGATTTCTGAAGCCTTTCTACTAAAAAAGAGACTTCTTAGAAATCTATGATAACTTGTCTTTCTACAGATAAAAGACTCTAAAACAATGATTCTCAACCAGAGATAAAGAGCACCTGGAGCCTGTTAAATATGCAGATTCTTGAGCCTTCCACCCAGAGATGGATTCTTTAAGTCTAGAGTGAGGCCCAAAATGCCAGTTGCCTTGAGAGATCAGGATAGCATCTCAACACTACTGACATTCTAAGGCCAGATAATTCTTTGTTGTAAGGGGCTGTTCTGTCCTGTGCACTGTAAGATATTTAGCATTATCCCTGGCTTCTACCCACTAGATCCTGGGAGGACCCACTCCACTCCCCATCTATCTACTAAACATGTCTCCAGATGTTGCCAAATGTCCCTTGGAAGCAGAATCACCCCCGACTGGAACCAGAGATAGAAGCTATCCAAAGATGACACACTTTGAGAAATGCCATCCTTAATCAGAAGGATAAAACAATATGATACAAGAAGAATATGGGTATTACAAGCATACATTGTATAAAATGAAATAAACAGGCTTCCCATAAAGGAAATCTGATTAGCCACTATAAACTCCTGACAACTCAGCTAAGCTTCTAAGTCAAAGCTCTTCTTATGTAATTTCAACTTGAAGATTTTCTCCCTAGCTTCTATTTTAAATTATTTTTAATTAACTTCACTGGCATTTTGCATCCTGCTATGAAAAGTCTGCCTAATAGTCTCAGAGGACTCTCCCAAGAGAGAAGAGTGCATTAAATCACACATTATCACATTAAAATATATTCCAGCACTCACAGTCCAACAGTCTAAGTCTTGGCAAATGCAATGGGGTGTGTGGGGGGCGGGGGGGGTGACGCAGCGACTGGCACAGGCTCAAGTGATTCACAGTATCCAAAGCCTATTATCTCCAATTCATCCATCCGTAGGAAAGTTATATTGATTCTCTACTTCAACCACATTTATCACAATGACATATATTCTGCAATTTGTGGTTCTACCCTGATTTCTACTGACTGCATGAGACCTTGGCCAAGTCACTTAAATTCTTTGGGCATCCTTTCTAAAAAGTGAGCCATTTTATTTCTAAAAATCCTTCTAGTTACAAGTCACAAATGTATGAATGAAGCACTTAATTAAAAAGCTCTTTCCACTGCATGGATTCTAGTAACTACTGCACCAAAAGGTAAGTACCTACATATTCCATGTTGATAACACAATGAATTTTAAGATGTCTCATCCAAAAAAGAAAAATAAATGACAATTTGATGAACCACAGACACAAGAGCCACTCTTTTTAAATTTAAATTCAGTGAATTAACATACAATGTATTAGGATCCATGCTCTCTTAAAACAAAATTAAGTTTGGATCAAATCATCCTTCACCTACTAAGACATTTATGCAAGTACTCTGCATAAATAGGGAAAGAGTTATAAATACATGTTTACGTTTTATTTTCTGTAACAGAGATAACAGATCAGCTGCCTAGAGGCCATTTCCAGCCTGAAAGTGTAGTTGCTTTGTTGGCCTGGACAAAAATTGTATTTAATCAATTGCCAACTTTTCAAAAGGGAGAGACAATACATAAAAAATCTGTATTTCCAGTGTCTCTTGAAATACTGGAAAATACTAGCCCCAATGGCAACAATGCGCTGGAGTGGAGCCGTACTGCCTCCTGACCCATGCACCATCCCACCGCCCGCAATCCCTGCTGCTCCCTATCTTCTGACACCTGTCCTGGGTCCTGGTTCCCTCTTATAGCCTGGAGCATATGAGCTTATGTCCTTACTCTGTAACAATTTTCAAAATACACAGAAAATATTTTTAATGCTGTCAAAGCAATAGAATTCTCCTTGCAGAATCACAGGAAAAGAGTAGAAATTTTGAAGAGAGAGAACTATACTTTTAATACGAAAAACCTTCCTAACTCTGAATGCTGATGAGTAGAACGAGCTACACTTTGGGGTCTAACTAACCATCTGAAAGAATGGAGAAAGGGATTCTAGAGTTGATGGTGAGTTCACTAGAGACCCCCTAAAATGTCTTTTAACTTTAACATTGTAGGTCCTTAGTTAGCAGTATGGATATCTCACCATAATCCAATAATATACATATAGGTTTTATCTTGTCATCTATGTATCTTTGCTTACAAAGGAAGACTTGACCTTATACGTTCCCCTCATGAAAAGGTATTTTCTGCTAATTTTCATAAAACACTCCATTTTTCTGATTTTAATATATAAAAATTTTAAATTAAGTTTCCATTAACTAAGCAGCCACAACTTACCAGAGAATGATTAAACTATTCTTCTGAAAGTATGGTAAAAGAATCCAAGGACAGAAGGAAGAGGATAAAAACTCAAGCAAGAGCTTGAGAGTAGGGTGCTCTGTGAGCAAAGCTGCTCTCTTCACTAATGTCTTTATCAATAAAACCAACTTAAAAACGGAAGGCAGGATCTTGAAGCTTTTATTCTACCCAATGGCTCCAATTTTTTTTTTTTCTTTCAATACACCTTATGAAATCTGCTTGTTTGAGACATGATATTATAACAAGATTCTGAGGATTTTCTTTTTAAAAAATTAACTTTATATTACACTTAATGCCTATTTAAAGGATGTTGTGAGTCAAAGATCAACTAATAACAAAGCAGTATGTAACTATGTTGCTGATGGTAAGTCAATTTTCAGGTACAATATAACCCAAGAGTTTCCACACTGATAACGTGTTATATGCAGTCAACTGCAGCTCAGACCATTCTAGATGCCCACTTCTTAGTGTCAGATCATGTGGTATTCTACAGCACTGCATCTGCACATGTATATTCAGTACCACTGCAAGTTCTGACTCTAAAGATGCATTAAAGTTAGACACTGTAGGTATCACTATATTAAATCAATTGTTTCTGTAGTATATTTGATGTGGATTTTGACATAAGCATTGTTTAACAATAGTGATTAACAGCTCAAGTGTGAACATAAACATCAATGAGTCGATAAGACTATGAAGGGCATGCCTAACCGGAAAATGACTATGTTGGCAATAGCATGTGCAGAACGTGGGCTGCTTCTGGGAAAATATGTTGATCATTCAAGCTCTCTGATTTGCTCTATTTTCTCTTTAGAAAAAAAAATGAGTCACTGTTTAGAAACAAAAAGCAATGATAAACATAATTCAATTTAACAGCCCTGAATACCAGAACATTCTAATTTAGCCATGGATGTTTTCTGCTTTCACCTCTTCTGAATTCAACATTAACTTCTTCTTTTCCATTTCTGCTGCCTTAAAACAAAAACAAAAACAAAACAAACAAAAGAACAACCCCAAGAAGCTCACTACATTATTGTCAAAGAAAAAGAAAAGCTATCAGATATGCTTAAAATCAAGAGTATGAAGTAGGTTTCTGAGACCTAGAAAATTATTTAGCTTATATCAGTCCCAGAACTTTTTAAATCGGAGCCACCCTTAGAGGAAAATGCATCTGGAGAGTAAGGCCCTTGTTCACTGTCGCCATTGAAAACCTGAAGTATGTCACCTTCAAGAGAAAAAAGATACTGCCTGTCTTGTTTATAAGCTTGTTAGGGATGTTTCCCACAAACAAGATTAGTTTCTTTACAGGTTCCCTGTGTTTACACTTTGGAAGAACACAAAGGAGCTAATTCATTCTTGGAAAGTGTTTCTTTTAAAGCATGTTTATTTCAAAACAAAACAGTTATTGAAACATATGCGTGAGCCATTCCAAAGCAATTTGTCACAGAAACCTGGATCATCAACTGAGTCGCAGAGTGGCCCACAAGAATCAGAAAGAGGAACGGACAGTGCATGCTTGTTCAGAAGACCGGGATCTGATGAAGACTCGAGAACTGAAGTGAAGCAGGGGAGGGAGGGATCCCACACATTTGAGTCTTAGGCCCCAAAATGCATATGCTTAAGAAAGAAGCAATCCTGTCATCCAGTTTCCCCGCAGCCAAAGGAAGGGGGAGTGGAAGGACCAGCGGACCCCGCCCTCTTATCCGGTTGTTGATCTAGGTAGGGCAGGAGTCCTGGAGAACTTGTTTGAGTAACACCAAGTGTGCAAAAGTTCCCAAGTAACGAGGTGAGAATCCGTCCTCACCGCACCAACCTCCACCCCCCTCCCCCAATCAGTAAATGTGTGAACAAATTTTAAAAATGCAACAATGACAAAGCGGCTTGCAACTTGCAAGCAGGCACTCACCCTGGGCTGGGGCGCCCAGCCGGCCGCCGCCCGCCTCGGCCCCGCGCTGGGGCCCGGGAGCGAGGGCTTCACCCGCGCCGGACATGGGCCGCTCCACCGAGCCCGCGCCGCGCTGCCGCCTAGCTCTCCGCCCCCGGGAGGACCACGAAGGGCTCTTAGGTGTTGTGTGCGGAGAACGAACTGCTTCTGGCGGACAAAAAAAAAAGTGTTTTTAGAGACCAGCACACCACCCCTGCAGGACGTTCCCTCCCCCTCCGTTTCCCTCCCCCAAACCCCACCCCGGAGAAGTTTTGATTTGAAACCCAGGAGGAAAACTGCTACCCCGCACGTTGACAGTGGGGGGCGGGGGGAGAGGCGGCTGTGGGCGGGAGGCAGTGAAGGGGGGGTAGGGAAGGGAGACTAGATCTGGAAGCTTGGGGAAGGGGACCAAACCCCTCCTCCTCCTGACCCGGCAGCCCCCCCCCCCCCCCGCCCCCCCCCCCCCCCCGCCCCAAACTCTCTCAAAGCCCCTTCTTCCTCCTCCTCCTCCTCCTCTTCCGCCCGGAAAGTTAGCGAAGCTCCGGCAGCAGCCGCATCTCGCCCCAGTGGCCCGGCAGCAGTGGCGGCCGCCCGTGCGCGTCCCTCCCCGCCTCCCTCGGGCTCAGCCCAGACACTGCAGCGGCGGCAACTGCGCCAGGGGCCGCTCCTCTCACTCCGCGCTCTCCGCCCCCTCTTTCCAACCAGCTCAGTCCGGCCCGTTCCCCTCCGAGGGGGACTGTGCCCCCTCTGCCTCTCTTTCCCCCCACCCCGCCCTCCGCCCCTTCACTCCTGAAACACTTCTCCCTCTGTTGCTCTTTTTCATCATATCCGGATCGGGCGGCCTCGAACTCTTGGCAGGTGGCCCAAGGCTGGGGGCGGTGCAACGTGGGCTCCCTCTGCGCCCAAGCTGTCTGGGTCAGGAGGCCAAGCTCGAATGGGCTGGCTCTGAGCAAGGGGTTCTTCTAGGGGCTGGGAGAAAGGAGGGAGTTGGCTGGTCCTCTGGCTGCCCGGGCATCTTCCTGCCCAGACTCACCCCAACCCCTCTCTCCCAGCCTTTCTTCCCAATCCTGTCCCAGACCTACTGGAAGCTCTGGGAACTATGTGAGTGAAGGAGAAACCTTTAGGGTGGACAACGCAAAACCAAAAAAAGTACAAGTCTTTCTCGAACTTTACTGGTGGATAGCAAAGGTGTGGTTTTGAAACCGTGACCCTTAGCAGAGTGTTTAAATTCTTACTCTGTGCCTCTTAAGTTACCTTTATGCTCTTTTTCAAGCCTTTATTCTGGTCAAACAGGATCCTAGATCTGTAAAACCAGTTGCACTTGCTTGGATCAACTGGAGGCATCCAGGCTGACGCGGTTGACGCTAAGGAGGACGCCGAGGCCCAGGGCCCCAAGCCAGGCCTACTACATACACACTGAATGGCTTCTGTGGCGAGATAAACTTGTGGTCGGAAGTAAAAAGCCGAGGGACTCTCAGACGTTCTGATTGTAGCTTAATCTGATGAGTCTAGAATAACAAGTACAAAGTAATTTGCAGATAGAAAGTACTTTAATAATACATTCAAATAACTTGTGCTCTTTTTTTTCATTCATTGTAAGTGAAATGCAGAATTCATTTGTAAAAAAGGTAGAACAAACTCATTCTTTGAATCTCTAAAACAAGAGAGGAATCACAACCATGTTACAAAATCAAAGAAAATGTGCACTGGATATATCTTTCTAGGTTTATCATTAATTAATATCCCTGGAATCTCATTTCTTCAAAAAACCAATTGGAATTGAGTGACAAGATCTGTTTCTTAACTTTAGAGTGAGTGCAACCAAACTTACTTTCAGTTAAACCTGAAAAACACAGCCTTTCAAGTTTCTGATGACAGTTATTCAGACCATACTCACCAAAAACCAAATGACATTTTCCCTAATGACCTATGACTAACACATTTTTTTTCCTTCTGTTTATTGTTAGTGTAGAGGTTTCAGATATGGTATGCATAAAAGTGCCTTAACTTTCCTGAAAACTTGTACAGGGGCCTGGACTCTGGAATCTACTTTTTTTTTTTTTTTAAAGATTTTATTTATTTATTTGAGCCAGAGAGAATGAGAGAGAGAGAGAGAGCACATGAGAGGGGGTAGGGTCAGAGGGAGAAGCAGGCTCCCTGCCGAGCAGGGAGCCCAATGCGGGACTCCATCCAGGGACTCCAGGATCATGACCTGAGCCAAAGGTAGTCGCTTAACCAACTGAGCCACCCAGGCGCCCTGGAATCTACTTGATGGGAGCAGATCAGCTCTGAATATCACTGCATTACCATTAAAGTATGAACATTTACAAAGCATCACTGCATACTGCAGTGTTATCTGCAATCAAAGGAACAGGATAGGAAGTAACCACTCTGAAAGATTCTGTTTTATCCCTTTCTTACTATTTCCTTGACTCCTTTTTTTTTTTTTGATCCCCTCACAAAGATGGTAAAGTCCATGAATATCAAGAAGTTATACCACTGTTTTAGAAAGTTATAGTCGGTGATAAGTATTTGGTAATTTCACAGAGTACTTAATGTTGCACACATAGTAGGTGATTCAATCAATACTTCTTGACTTTAAACATCTTACTTTTTTATGGGGAAGAAGTAAAATTTAAATAAAAATAGGAATAAATGTGAGGCTGAGTTGTAAAATCACCATGATGGTCAAACGCTGTATCTTGTTCAGCTGTGTGACTTTGGGCAACTTAGTCAAACTCTGCCTTGGTTGCCTCATAAGGTAAGGATGATAAGAGAAACTCTTCACAGAGCCTCAGGAGGGCTAGTAAGATAATTATAAAAATAATTATAAAATAATTAAAATAGAAATTAAAAATATAAAAAGATAATTCTCCTATAGCATGTCAGATATGAGGATAGATGCTCAAAAGTGTTAACTGTTATTAGACAGCAGAAGCATTTCGAGGGGTTACACTGAGCATGGCATGATGACGAGATCACTACGGCCACATCAACATACCAGGTAACCATGAATGTGCTTTACACAAACTTTCTCAATGAATTTTTACATCAGCTCCACCACTAACTTCCCAGGATTGCATTGCTAGAATTTAGAACTCAGACCTATCTGACTATAAGGCAGACTATCTCACTTGTTTAGGCAAACTCAGGTCTTCCCTCTGGAAGGTATAAAGGCAGCATCTGACAGACCAGAAATTAAGTGCAGGCTCCTAGGTGTTCCCCAAGCTGCCCATTTACTCCATCCCTTGCTGTATTTGTTCATTCTGACTAATCGCTTAGCTTGGTTCCTCATGAGCAGCACTCCATGCCCTCATTCTCTCATTCTTCGATTCAACAAATATGTATGGAGGTGGAAGGCACTGTGGTAGGTGCTGGGGACACAGCAATGAAGATGATAAATGGGACCACTGCCCGTGGAGTTCACGGTCTAGAAGGAAGTATGGTTACACAACCACTTAACAACAGAGCTGCTGAGGGGCATGGCAAGGGAAGTTCTGGGATGCTAGGATCGTAACCTAGCTGGGAGATGCAGTCTGGTCTAGGAACCGAGGGAAAGTTCCTGGAAAAAATTATGTCTCTGCTAAGACCAGAAGGAGAAAGTGCAAAGAGGAGAAACAGACTGTTCCAGGTAGAAGGAGCCATGTGGGTGGCAGCCCAGAGGGTGGAGGGCAGCCAAGCATCTCTGAAGAACTGAAGACGTTCAATGTCAGAGGATAACCAATGGAAGGGGGGACGGTGACGGGGATGGAGCTGGGGAGAAAAACAGGGATCGTACTAACCTTGAACAAGGAGAATTTATTGCCCAAATTTCCCTTTATAACAGCATAATGTGTAAAACAGCTTGGAGGCACTGAGACTAGAGCTCAGGAGTCCAATAAGGAGGGAAGGGATGATGCTGATGGTGGGAATGAAACCAAATAGAGACAAAAGGTGGGGAGCCAGAGGAATGAAAGGTGACTTTCAGCTTTCTGCACCTAGGTGGAGGGTGGTAATACTACCCATGGAGATGGAAACATTTAGGAGAAGCAGGTTCGGGAAAAGCTGAATTAATCATGTAGATCATGTAGTGTCTGAAGTACCTCCGAGACAGCTAATTGGAAGCATCCAGAAGGTTGCTGGATAGGTGTTGGGAACATAAGCCCATAGATGGTACTTCACTGGCTAGAAGTTATGAGCGTCCAAGATGAACATGTAGTGTAAGGGAAGAAGGCCGAAGACCCAGCTATGCCCTGAAACTCAATACAAGTGTGTCCTCACTGGCCCCTCTCCCTTTCTCCACAGCCTTCCCAAGGTCATACTCCTGTTTTCTCCCTGGCTTGAGAACCATTATCTAGTTACTACGACCGCCAGTACCCACCCAGCCTCCCAGATGCCCATGGGTATCATATGATGGTCTTCGTTCAACCAGGTTTTGCCACGCCTCATACTATAATGATCTGGATGGGTGGAAACTGTCCCTGGCGCCAGCCTTCCATTACAATTGAATGCTCGAGCCCTGATTCAAAGCCCTCTACCACTGAAATCTCAATGTGTATTGCAGCCATTTCTGCCTAGTGATATACACACTAGTGATGATAGAATATGTGAACATGTTGTCAAAGAAGTCTGACATGAGCTAAGCAGGTAAAATGAACTAATTAAATGAGTTTATAAAGCATCCCTATGGACTACTTAATCTTCACCCCTCATTCAACATTCATCAAACATTTATTGGGCACCTACTATATACTAGGCCACATTTAAGGCTCAGGAGCTAAAAATTTTGATTTGAGGTCTTGAAAAGCAGCTAAGTTAGTTTTCACTTGGGCAGAGGCTGATTAGCATAGCTCAAGTCAAAGTAACTATCCTCACATAGTAATCTTAACCAGAGTTCTAGAAGCCCACTGTCTCACTGTGCATGCCTCCCAGGGGGTGCACAAGAGAATTCTCTGCAATGTGAAAGAATAATGAGAAAAATTTTTAATATGAACATTTGTATTTGTTTTTATTTTATTATTTGTAATTTCTATCTTTGAGTATGTTTTTATAATGTATATAACACATTAGTACAAAAGCACTTGTATATCATTTATAAGTATACATTAGGGGTTCATACTAAAAAATATTCTATCATTTGCTTTGTAAAAAAAAAATAATGGTTTAAATGCTTCAAATCATTTAAGGTTCATCCATTCAGTCAATCCCAGATTGTATCAAGGTTAGTTTTTCTTGAAAACATATATACCTACCTCATTTATGTGGAAGTGTGACTTTAGCAAACCCAAAACCCAGGGACATAGAAACTAGGAAATAACCCTAAGACTCTAAATACCAAAAATAATCTTCATGACCTTCACATCATGCCAACACAATGGCCATCAACTTTCTCAAATTCTTTTTTTTTTTTTTTTGTGAACACACACCTCTAAGCAAACTTGATTTTCTATGTCTTAGCTCACAAAAAATTTAGGGCGCAGGGGCTTTGAGAAAAAGACATTAGCTAAGGGAGCTATTAGGTCAGAAAAAATGACAGCAGAAGAAATGGCAGATGACAGATAGGGAAGATACAGGAAAATAAACACGTCATAACAGTGCCTTTGTGAATTCAGTCCAGTGAAACGGTGAACGTTCCTAACGAGGGTCTAGTCATTAAGGAAGATTCCGTTACATTAGTACTGCGTTCTGTTTCTTGGGGAAGCAGGTCAGTATTTTTACATTTCAGGAAAAATTTCACCAAAAAATGTTCACATAAAAAATTGTTGCTGCTTGGAAGAATATCTTTCACAGAATTACATTTTTATAGCTGCAAGGGAAATGAGCAACCGTGATTCTAGGCCAATTTGTTTTAACTGTATTTCTCCACCTCCTAGTGCTTTCTCGAAGAGGAGAATTCAAGTGGACAGGTTTCTGGAATCCCATTCTTATTTCAAATAGAGCGTTTTCCTCTTTTTCTCCATAACGTATCAATCCTTCCCTTAAAATTTTTTAAGTGAGAAAACCCGTCCGTCTACTTTTTAAACATTTGAAAACTACCATCTTGCCCAACTCCTTCATTTAACACACAAAGGGTTATAAAGACAAAGTTCATTAAGCTCAACAAACATATACTGAGTATTTACTGTACGTCAAACCATACGCTGCATACTTCCTCTATGCAAAAACAGAGGCAATAGGAGCTCCTAGTGTAGAATGCTAGGATTAGGGGCAGGCAGGAGGGTGGGACAGGGACAGGGACACTCACATACACAACAACCACAGGACAGGAGCAAGAAGAAAGCAGCTCCTCACCTCTCAGGCGTAGGTGGGGACAGTCAGGGGATGTTTCAGAGAGAAGATGATACCAAGCTGAGTATCGCTGATGAGTAAAAGTTTGCCTGTCAAGGAGCTCAGGGAATTCCAGATAGAAGGGGTAACGCATGCAAAGGCACAGGAGTGGGAAAGCCCCACAGAAGTTAAATGACTTGGCAAAGGTCGTTGAGTGGGTTCACTACAGAGCTAGCCCCAGAGCCTAAGTTTCTAGACATCCAGGCTTCCTGTTCCAGTTATCCAGCTGAGTCACGTCAATGAGTTCATCCTTTCTAAGTGATGGCGAAGAAAGGGCATACCTGATCTAATATTTAGGAATTCCTGAGATCTGCTGTTGTAAATACATGGCCCGAGAACTGGGCACAGGATCTCCCATTGCCGGATTAGTTTGACTTGCCCTCTCCCGCCGCCAAGCCCTCTGTGACTGTCCTTTCAGTTGGCTGACTGCTCTGGCCTGGGGCTCTGGCCTTCTGGGTATTTTCTTGCTGTCACTGTACTTTTCTGCTTGTGTTCTGAAGGACAGGAGGGAGACATTCAGTCACACAGTAGCACATGTCAGGTAAGGACAGCATGAGTGAAGACCGAAATGAAAACGGGCATATCGTATGCAATAGACAATAAGGAGACATTTTCTTGGTAGACAGAAAGCAAACCCAGATCTACCAGGCATTGTGGAAAAGTAATGAATACAAGAGGCCCCTGAACATGATCACTGATCTGCTAAACCTGCAACTGCATGATGATCATGATGAAGACATTTAAAAGCTACTCAATCCAGAGACCTCTAATCAACTGTGGGGAAGAACCAAGATTTTCTTAACTATCCTCCCATCTTCCATTGTTTTCCTCTTTCCTTCTTAAGCAGTCTCTGCTCCCCCAGGTACTTGGAGTCCCACACTATTCTCCTGCTACCCCAGGCTCCCAACATTAGTCTCTGAGCAAATAATGCCCCGAAGTTTAAAGGAATGAATTAGATTTAATGTATTAAACACAAAGATATAAATAACTCATAGTCTTCCTCATTCTAGGAGCAGCAGTCCTGTTCCTATGATCATAGTACCCCAAAAATGTATCCAGGCCCATAAGGGGATACAGATTATTTATTGCCACATTGTTTTGGTGGCAGGAGTTGGAATCAACCTGCATAGCCATCTCTGGGAGAGCAGGAAGTTAAGGGGTAGATGCAGAGCAGGGGGTATTGTGTAACTATTAGAAAAAAGATTATATGCACATGATAGCAAAAAAAAAAAAAATCTCTAAAACACTGTATTTAGTGAAAAGAGTAAGAAACAGTGTGATTTCAGCACAGCACCGATTAGTGATTAAAAATATGTGAACAAGGGACGCCTGGGTGGCTCAGTTGGTTAAGTGGCTGCCTTTGGCTCAGGTTATGATCCAGGGTCCTGGGATCGAGTCCCACATCAGGCTCCTTGCTCAGCAGGGAATCCGCTTCTCCCTCTGCCTGCCACTCCCCCTGCTTGTACTCTCTCCCTCTCTCTCTCAAATCAATAAATAAAAAATCTTAACAAAAAAAATATGTGAACAAAAAACAACACAATGTATAAGAACACACACAAGCAAAGGACTTACATAAGCACCTTACAATGGTAATCTATGGAGGGAAGGAAGAGTGTATAGGAATCAAAGAGAGCATACGGATGCAAACAAGCGTATGTACAAGAAAGGGGACTTGCACAGACCAGTGATGATATTGTGCCCTGTACCAAGGTACCCATTAACTCACTTCTTTCAGAGGTTCAAAACAGTGACAACTACTACTGCCAATAATAATAATAATAATAGTAATAGTAATAACAGTAATAGACTCGCCTGAATTTGTATTTGGTAGATTATCAGGCCGTGCAATAAAAAGACCAGAGGAGGGACACCTGGGTGGCTCAGTCGGGTAAGCGTTTGCCTTCAGCTCAGGTCATGATCCCAGGGTCCTGGGATCAAGCCCATGTCAGGGTCCCTGCTCAGCGGGGAGTCTGCTTTTACCTCTCCTCCCTGCTTGTGTTCTCTCAATGTCTCTCTCTCTCAGATAAATAAATAAATAAATAAATAAATAAATAAATAAATAAATAATCTTAAAAAAAAAAAAAACAGAAGAAATGAAGATGCTGTGGCATATATATTGGGGGAAGGGTATCTAAAATCACTACAGATATGATTCCCTAACTTATCTGTGTTAAAGGTCAGCAACACCAGAATACCTTGGTTACAACGGCCAACCTATACAAAGGCATGTTTTCTTTTCTCACTCTCATAGAGACTGTTGTTGTCGGCAGAGTGGTGGCCTCTAAAAAGATAGGTCTACATCTGAATCCCCAGAACCTGTGAATGTTACATCATTTGGTTAAAGGGTCTTTGCAGACATAAATAAGTACTTGAAATGAAGATATCATCCTGGATTACATCATATTAAGAAGTAGGAACTGGGTCCTGTGATGGGTCATAGAAGGTGGCACCAAACCCTGTGTGGAGAGAAGAATTTCCAGAATGATAGGGGTTTGGAGAAGAGCCTGGATGAGAAGGATTCAACCACAGGAATAGGGGGAGGAAGGTAAAGGGAGAGCATTCAGAGAACTCCAAACCCTGCACCTGTTCTCTCTATTTCTTATGACGTGTATGCCTAATCCAAAACAGGACTTCATTTATACATTCCAGAAACTTTTAATTTGTCTCAGAATTCTATTGGAGGGATTTCTAAGCTGTTTTTTTTTTAATTTTATTAAGTTTTTAAATTTTAATTCCAGTATAGTTAATAGTTTTAGGTTAGTTTTAGACTAAGTTTTTTAACTCTCTAATAATGAGAATGTTCAACTTTTCCCAGGTGATCAGACATCAATCCATCTGAAGTATGACCAAAATGCTATTGGCTTGATGGTGCTGGCAAAAATCTATCTGATAGCGGTAGGGGGAAAAAAAAAATGGCTTGGAAGGCTTATTTGTATTTATACCATAAACTGCACCACCAGTACCACCCAGAGAATTGTGTTGCCCCATGATGTTGCAAGAGTAGGACATTGGTTAGAGTTCCTTGGGGTCATTTCTCTCTTTATCGTAGTCTTTGCTTTTTAAACTCTAAAGAACAGAGAATCTCTCCTGGGTCTCTCTGTAATGAAGTGGGTATTTGGAAAAGTCCACTAACAAGTAAAGGTAATGTTTTATTTTTTTTATTTTTTTGAAGATTTTATTTATTTATTTGATAGAGAGAGACAGCGAGAGAAGGAACACAAGCAGGGGGAGTGGGAGAGGGAGAAGCAGGCTTCCGGCCGAGCAGGGAGCCTGATGTGGGGCTCGATCCGAGGACCGTGGGATCATGACCAGAGCGGAAGGCAGACGCTTAACGACTGAGCCACCCAGGCGCCCCAAGGTAATGTTTTAAACAAGAAAGAAGGAATGGTGCTTATAAAGGTAGATTATGAAGTTATTTCAAAATAAAAGGAAATCTCTAAATCACATAAAACCATCAATTCCAAAAATGATAAGAAAGATAAAGTTGAAACAAACCATTACAAAATGAAACCATGACATTTAAAATTGCTAGAATACCTTCGGAATATTCTATTTGGTCTATACTGAGACCCAGGGCACTCTCTTTTCAGATACTAGCTGACAGACATTGTCTGTGATCATTCAGCATTACAGACACTACACGTTTCATATAGGATGTGAATACCTTCAAAACCAGAAGGAAGTAACTTCTTCGGAAGACCTAGATTTTTTTTTTTCTAATAAATCAGATTTGGAGAAGGTCTAGAATTTTCTTAGCATTCTTTCTAAAAAATCATTTCTAAAAGTGAATGTAACTCACGAAGTAAGCATAACTACTTTAAAAGCAAGGCTATTTAAGATTCTTAAAATATGATTCTAATTTTTAGTTTAGCATAACAAACACAAATCACTCCTTTCTCTGGCTCTGCTAAAGTCATGCTTTCCAACACTCAATGGCTCTTGAGGGGCCACATCTGTCCCCTAGCCTCTCAAGCCAATCAGAGTAGACAATGGGCCAAGGGGGAAAGAAGGCTTCTGAGAATTTGAAACTTTAATCCAAGAGAAAGATAAAACTGTCGTAAAACAATCAGCAGTTTGAAATATTTCCCTAGTGGCCTTTGACCCAGGGCAACAGATACATTAAAAATTGTACATTTTAAGTGAGATGAAATGAAAGAAAACCATTTTTTTATTTTCTAATAAGCTTAACATCATTCTTTTTGTTTGTTAAAATTCCTCCAAAAAGTAATAACCTCTACTTGTAAGAATCTTTCTTCTAGGATTATGGATGATGCTAACTATAATTAATAAAAATTTTTACCTGTCTATGTGCATGTAGTGTATTCAGTAGAAGCCCAATGGTAATTTCAAAATATTCAATAAAAGATAGTTTCTTTTTACATCAGAAGTATTTTCAAACCATGTTGTTTCCCTAGCTATTTTAAGTGTATAATAATAACAGTACTGTACTTGATAAATTTTAAAATATCAATATTTTAGAAATCCAACTATCTTTTTCAGAGTGAATGATGTTTTTAATGTCCTGGTTTTTTTATTTAAATTTTAGGTAGTTAACATACAGTGCAATATTGGTTTCTGGAGCAGAATTCAGTGATTCATCACTTAAATACAACGCGCAGTGCTCATCATAACAAGTGCCCTCCTTAATACCCATCACCCATCTAGCCCAAACCCCACCCACTTCCCTCCAACAACCCTCAGTTGGTTCTCTATCGTTAAGAGTCACTTACAGCTCACTACCCTCTCTCCTTTTTTTTCTTTTCCCTCTTCCTATATGTTAATCTGTTTTCTTTCTTAAATATCACATATAAATGAGATCATATGGTATTTGTCTTTCTTTGACTTATTTCACTTAGCATAATACACTCTAGCTCCATCTACGTTGTTGCAAATGATAACTAATACTCCATTATACACACATACACACACACACACACACACACACACACACACACACCACATCTTCTTCAACAGTCGATGGACATTTGGTTTCTCTCCAAAGTTTGGCTATTGTTGTTAATGCTGCTATAAACATCGGGGTGCATGTACCCCTTCGAATCTGTATTTTTGTATCCTTTGGGTAAATACCTAGCAGGGCAATTGCTGGATTGTAAGGTAGCTCTATTTTTAACATTTTGAGGAACCTCCATACTGTTCTTCAGAGTACCTGCACCAGTTTGCATTCCCACCAACAATGCAAGAGGGTTCCCCTTTCTCCACATCCTCACCAACACCTGTTGTTTCTTTTGTTAATTTTAGCTATCCTGTCAAATGTGTGATGGTATCTCATCATGGTTTTGGTTTATATTTCCCTGATGAGTGATGTTGAGCATCTTTTCATGTGTCTGTTAGCCATCTGGATATCTTTTTTGAAAAAGTGTCTATTCATGTGTTCTATCCATTTCTTAAATGAATTATTTGTTTTTTTGGGTGTTGAGTTTAAGTTCTTTATAAATTTTTGGATACTAACTCTTTATCAGCAGATATGTCATTTGCAAATATCTTCTCCCATTCCGTAGGCTGCCTTTTAGTTTTGCTGATTGTTTCCTTTGCTGTGCAGAAGCTTTTTATCTTGATGAAGTCCCAATACTTCATTTTTGCTTTTGTTTCCCTTGCTTGTAGTGATGTGTCAAATAAGAAGTTGCTATGGCTGAGGTCAAAGAGGTTTCCGCCTATATTCTCCTCTAGGATTTTGATGGGTTTCCTGTCTCACATTTAGGTCTTTCATCCATTTTGAATTTATTTTTGTGTATGGTGTAAGAAAGTGGTCCAGTTTCGTTCTGCATGTAGCCATCCAGTTTTCCCATCACCATTTGTTGAAGAGACTGTCTTTTTTCCATTGGATATTTTCCTGTATTGTCGAAGATTAGTTGACTGTGTAGTTCTGGGTCCATTTCTGGGTTCTCTATTCTGTTCCAGTGATCTATGTGTCTGTTTTTGTGCCAGTACCATACTGTCTTGACGATTACAGCTTTATTATATAGCTTGAAATCCGGAATCATGATTTTTTTCTTTTTCAGAACTGCTTGGCTTTTGGGGTCTTTTGTGGTTCTACACAAATTTTAGGATTGTTTGTTCCAGCTCTGTGAAAAATGCTGGTGGTATTTTGATGGGGCTTGCATTAAATGTATAGATTGCTTTGAGTAGTACAGACATTTTAACAATGTTATTCTTCCAATCCATGAGCATGGAATGCTTTCCATTTTTTTGTGTCCTCTTCAATTTCTTTCATAAGTGTTCTATAGTTTTCAGATATAGATCTTTTACTTCTCTAGTTATGTTTATTCCTAGGTATCTTATTGTTTTTGGTGCAAATGAGATTGATCCCTTGATTTCTTTTTCTGCTGCTTCGTTATTGGTGTATAGAAATGCAACAGATTTCTACACACTGATTTTATATCCTGTGACTTTGCTGAATTCATGTATGAGTTCTAGCAATGTTTTGGTGGAGTCTTTCAGGTTTTCTGTGTAGAGTATCGTGTCATCTGCAAATAGTTTGACTTCTCCCTTGCCAATTCAGATACATTGATTTTTGTTGTCTAATTGCTGAGGCTAGGACTTCCACTACTATGTTAAATAGTAATGGTGAGAGTGGACATCCTTGTCTTGTTCCTGATCAGAGGGGAAAGGCTCTCAGTTTTTCCCCATTGAGGATGATATTAACTGTAGTTCTTTCATATTTGGCCTTTATAATGTTGAGGCATGTTCCATCTATCTCTACTTTGTGGAGGGTTTTTATCAGGAAAGGATGCTGTGTTTTGTCAAATGCTTTTTCTGCATCTATTGACAGAATTATATGGTTCTTATCCTTTATTAATGTGGTTTATCACATTGATTGATTCGTGAATATTGAACCAAACTTGTAGCCCAAGAATAAATCCCACTTAACTGTGGTGAATAATTCTTTTAATAGACTGTTGAATTCAATTTGCTAGTATTTTATTGGGAATTTTTGCATTCATGTTCATCAGGGATATTGGCCTGTAATTCTCCTTTTTAGTGGGGCCTTTGTTTTATGATATGAAGGTAATGATGGCTTCATAGAATGAGTTTGGAAGTTTTCCTTCTATTTTTATTTTTCAGAACAGTTTGAGACAATAGGTATTAGCTCTTCTTTAAATATCCGGTAGAATTCCCCTAGAAAGCCATCCAGCCCAGGGCTTTTGTTTGTCCAGAGATTCTTGATTACAGATTCAATTTCTTTGCTGGTTATTGGTGATTCAAATTTTCTACTTCTTCCTGTTTCAGTTTTGGTAGTTTGTAAATTTTATGGAATTTGTCCATTTCTTCCAGGTTGTCCAGTTTGTTGGCACATAGGTTTTCATAGCATTCTCTTATAATTGTATTTCTGTGGTGTTGGTTGTGATCTCTCCTCTATCATTCGTGATTTTATCTATTTGGGTCCTTTCTCTTAGGAAGCCAATTTTAAAGGTAAATAATTATTTTCATTGTTTAGGATGAGTTCTGTTACTGAAATATCAAGCCAGTAAGTAATCAATTGTTCATACAATGAATTATAACTACTATACTATAAAAACTATTATAATGTACTATGCACAAATTTGTATTTCTGAAAATGATCCAGTTGACTAAGAAAACTAAATTAAAATAGTTACTTAAGTCATGTTTCCTTTAGTATTTAACTTTATGAATTCTAATGCAAATTTAATCATCTATAACATGGAAAAATGACTTCATTCCCCTGTCAATGTTTATATTATGCACTTATAACTATATACTATGAAGATATATATATAAGGACTGTTATATTTTCTCTTTAGCATCATGTAAATTCTTCAATATTATTAAATAAAATAATTCATGCACACTGAAGGCCAGAAAACATACACTCAGTATTTCCTATGCTAACCACATTATTAAGGATCTGGGAAGGCAGCATTCTAAATTGACCAACTTCAATGATCCTCACTTCCTGTGTGGTCCCTTTCCTTGTACATGGGCTGACCTAGTGACTTGCTTGCAATGAGCTGAATAAGATGAAAGTGTTGGTATGTATCTTCCACAATGAAGTTACAAGATCTTGAGAATTCCATCCTGGGGAGCACCTTCTCTGTCTCTTGCTGGCACTCACTCTTTCTCACTGCCGTATGATAAGGAACTGAGGGTAGCCTTCAGCCAATAGCCCTCAGGAAATTGAACCTTACCAAAAACCATGAGGACCTTACAAGAAGTTCCTCCCCCACCCCCCCCACCCCCGTGGTGCCTTCAGGTGAAACCATATCCCTAGCAGACACCTTGATTTCAGCCTGTCAGATCCCCAAAGCAGAGAAGCCAGCTAAGCCTTCCTAGATACATTACCCACAGAACCCATAAGTTAATGAATGGGTGTTGTTTTAAGCCATGAAGTTTGGGGGTCATTTGTAATGCATCTATAGATAACTGATAGAAAAAAACTTGCTAAATTATTCTTTCTCAATCCACAAAGCACAAAAGAAGACCATTCAGAATTATAGAGAGCTTAAGCCTTGGCAGTTACCTTAATGCCCAGCACTTAGGCTGATGTTCCAGGAAAAAAAGATCATTGTTCCTTTGCTTCTCAATCCAAATAAACACCAGAGTTATCCTTCAGCCAAAGGGTAAATGTGTGCTTACTCTTAGTGTCTGAATTTTTCCCATCACACTTATAGATAAGTGCATGCATTCCTTTATCTCCCTAAAGCATCAGGTATTCTGATTTTTTTTAAAAAATTGAGATGTAAGATGTAATATGTCATAAAATAAGAGTTTTGACAATTATATATATCTATATAACCATCACCGAAAACATGGAAGCAACCTCTGTCCATTAATGGATGAATGAAGAAAAGGTGATATAGATATACACACATATATGTACATACCACATACAATGGAGTATTATTTGGTCATTAAAAAGAAGAAAATCCTGACGTTTGTGACAACTTGGATGGACCTTGAGGACATTATGTTAAGTGAAATAAACCAGAGAAAGACAAATACTGCATGGCATCACTTATAAATGGAATATTAAAAAAAAAAAGTTGAACTCACGGAAACAATAGAAAAGTGGTTGCAAGGGGCTGGGGAGTGGGGGCAATAGGTAGAGGTTGGTGAAAGGATACAAACATCCAGGTATAAAAATGAAGTGTGAGGATCCAATGTAAAATATGAGAACTACAGGTAATACTGTCCTGTATAATTGAAATTTGCTAGAAGAGTAAAACTTAAATGTTCCTACCAAATACACACACATACCCACACACTCAAGGTGAAAGGTGTTAATTAACTAGATGGGGGAGTAAAGACATATACACATATCAAATCACCATGGTGTACACTTCAAATATCTTAAAATTTACATGTCAATTATATCTCAACAAAGCTTAAATTTAAAAAAATTTAAAAAGACCATTGTTAGCTCCCCCACCAAATGAGAATTAAAAGACACTGGGATATACAATTCCGTGCATGCAATTCATTTAAGTTAAGAAATGATGATTTTTGTAGAAAAATATGAACTACCAAAATTAACACAAGTGAAAAAATGTATTAAACCAGTTACCACTGAAGAAACTGGGGAAGTGATTAAAGAGCTACTATTGAAAAAAGCACCAGAATTACATAGGTTCATCACTGACTTTCATTTAACCTTCAAAGAATAGACAAATTAAATGCCAAATACATGATTATAAACTGAAGAAGGTATAGAAGTTTTTTATCCCTTGTGTAAGGCTAAAATAACATTAACTCCCAAGCCTTGTAAATAACAAATAATAGTACAGGTAAATCTTACTTATAATACATTAAAATTTAAAATGAAGGCATACCAAATAGAATCTACGATATTGCAAAAGAAGAATAATGCATGATAAAACAATATTTCTTCCAATAATGCAAGGATGACTCTGTATTGAGAAATCTGTTAACAAAATGTGTCAAATAATTTAAAGAGAATAATGCCAAAAAATTGATAAAATTCAGTCATTCCCTGTAAAAACATCAAGTAGAAAGAATTGAGAAAATTAAATACAATAGTCTCTTTAATAAAATCAAGAGCAAATATTACTCTAGATAGCTAACACTAAACCCAGTTTAATAAAAGGTATTAAATACTGTTATTATTTAATATTGTCCTCAGAGTCTAGCAAATTTAACACAAAAGAAAATTAAACAATCAGTATAAACATGATGGGGAGTGGTGGTAAAATTTTCTTTTTCCTTAAGTTGAATTGTATACCTAGAATTATGAGATCAGCAAAAATAGGAACTATCAAAATGGATGGATAGATATAAAATAAAGATTTTATTTATTTTAGAGAACACATGAGCAGGGGGAGGGGCAGATGGAGAGGGAGAGGATCTCAAGCAGACTCTGCACCGGGCACTGAGCCCCATACAGGGCTGGACGTCACAACCCTCAGATCATGACCTGAGTTGAAACCAAGAGTTGCATATTTAACGGTTTGAGCCACCCAGGTGCTCCTGAAGTAAGTATATTTTTTCAAGTCCAGTAACTTTTCCTTAGGCAATGACAACATAGAAGTGGAAATGAGATTGTTATTTCTTGCCCAATAGTGATAAAAATCATGAAACCACTAAAATAAATTTAAGAAAGACCTGACTTATATGAAGAAAAGTGTAAAATCCTACCAACAGGCTTAAAATCTGAACAAACAAGAAGAGTGGTTCTTAGATGAGAAGTTTTAATATTATAAAATGACATTCCTCTTAAATGTAATTTATACATTTAATGTTATTCCAGTTAGAATTCACTTCAGTTGCATTTTTTTTGTTGTTTTTTCTTTATTTTGGGGTAAAATAATCTTAGAATTAATATGGAAAAATACATGAGAATAACTATATGCCTCTCCTAATATATGATAAATAAGAACACAGAGCGGGGGACTTGCCTTACCAGTTATCAGAAATTTCTACATAGAGTAATCAAATCAAGATGGTATTGAAGGAAATAAACCAAGATATTAGTGGAACAGATACAGAAATAACTTGTATATGTGACAAACAGTGTTACTATTTTTTAGTTTAATGAAATTTAACAAATGATGCTGATGTAACAATTTATCTTTCTGGAAAATTAAGTTATAATTTTATTTTAAACCAAAGGCAAACAACTTCAGATGGATTTAAATATAAAAAATAAAGTAATATAAATCTTAGCAGGAAACTAAGCAGTTACATATATAATACATAGGCGAAACTATATCCACAGAGGAAACTTCATACCAAGACAGAATAACTAGAGTATGTATATAGGATATGGTGACGGGAAACAACAATATCCATTGTTTTAGGCAACACTACAAATTAGAATGCTGGTGGTAACAGGAGAAAAGATTGCTTTAAAAAGTAATCTGCAACTTTAATTAAAATGAAAAATTACTTATACCACTCTACCATGGCAACTCCTAGGAACCTATCCCATAGAAATATAATTTCCAGTAGGTAAGGATACATGTACAATGTTACTTTATGACAACACTGTGCTCAGGGAAAAGAACTGGAAATAATGTGAATATCATCATTAAAAGAGTCATTGAATATATTATGCCATGATACATATCGCAGACTAGTATAAGATCGTTACAGAGAAAGAATTAAACTCAGCTGAAACAGTTCCCAGAATGTTGGACTACAAAAACAAAATGCAAACAAATATGTTTGATATACTATTATATAAAACACAAACCAAAAAAGAAAAAAAAAAATCCCTCAAGTAAAGACATGAATATACACTTACATGCAAATGTAGCATATAACCTAGCTTCTGTTGTTAAACAACTCCAGGGTTACCATTCATGTACGTGAAGATGTGTAATATTTTTCACCGTGTATTTTTGTGTATTTGGTTATTGACATAGATACCAATATGGATATAATATGCATAGGGATATGAAGCAGATACAAATGTAGATGTAGGTATAATATAAATTTAAATATGATAGTATATACATAAAAATATAGAAGCATGAATTTTAGGTTGGTAACATGGGTTATTCTGGGCATGGGGAGGATACAGAAAGTCATCTTATTGAGAGGAGATGAAAGGAAAAAAAACGTGTACACATACACTGCTAAGATGTATAATTTTTTGTCACCTATACATAAATTTATATCTGTGTGTTGTATATGTTAATAAAAATAGATAGACAAACTAGTTATTTCTAAAATAATGATATCTAATATTTAAGGAACTTTTACCTAGAGCAGGTACTGTGCTTAGCACTTTATCAGCATCAGCTCATGGAAGTAATCCTGACTGGCTACGTAAACTTAATTCATGAGTGTATTTCTCAACTGTCCACCCCACTTTGTTAAAATCTGACTGAGCATCACTTTTTATTGTTTTTGTTTACTGTTTATTCACCTGACCTGCAATGGAGAACATTGATCATTGCTTAGTACAGTAGATGAACAGCATCTGTTTGCTATTATCTTTATTCACTGTTCATCTTCATTCTTTTTCCTCATCGGCATTCAACATTGCTAGGGTCAGTTAGGAGACTTTGCTAGTGAGAAATGGCTAAGAAACACACATATGTAGAAGGAGCCACAAGAAAATCACTAGGCAATAAAAACACTTTGGTAGTGAATTCCAAATTAAACCATGATGTTATGTCTTTGGACAAGTTACATAACTTTACTATGCACGGGAGTAAAAAAACAAAGTGGGTTCAGCAGGTGATTTTTAAGACCACTAGCTCTCAGATTTCCCAAGTCTATCCCTTCTGCTCATGAATATTCAGAATTGAAAAATCTATGTCCCTTTCTACTTTTATCCTCCCATTTCTAGTAAACAGTAGGTATATATTTATGTGTATTACTTCTCCATTGCTGCAAGCTACCTCCAAATTTAGTGGATCAAAAACAGTTACATTTATTATTTAATAGTTTCTGTAAGTTTGAAAATTGGGCAGAGTTTAATTGGCTCCTCTGGCTCCAGGTCTCTTAAAAGGATGCAGGCATCTCACGGCTCCATTAGGAAGGATTTGCTTCCCAGCTCACTCATGAGATTATTGATAGAATTCAAATCCCAGATCTAATATTCTTCCTCCTTTTAATTTGATCAATTCTTAATTAAAAAGCCATTAAGGAAAATCCCACAACTCAAGTAACTACAGATTGCCTCCAGGAACTATCAGGAGCCTCTGTTATCTAAAGGTGGCCTCCTATCAACCATCAGCAAAAAAGTTGGGATCCTCAGCCATACAAAGAAATGAATTCTGCCAACAGCCTGAATGAGCTGGGAAGCAGATTCTTCCAGTAGAACTTCTAGATGAGAGCTCAGCCCAGCAGACACCTGTAACTCTGAGCACAGGATTCAACTAAGCTGAGCTTGGACTCCTGACCCATGGGACCTGTGAAATAATAAGTGTACATATTTTTTATCCTGCTAAATTTGTGATAATTTGCTATGCAGCAATGAAAATGATTACAACCTCTATGGATTCTTTTTCTTGAAAATATGTCACATTTTCCTGGTTCTTTGTATGTCAAGTAATTGCAGATTATATCCTAAATATTGAGTGTTATATTGCAGAGACTCTGGATTTCTTTACATTCCTTTGAAGAGTGTTAGGTTTTTGTTTTGTTTTGTCTTGGAAGGTAATTAACTTGATTTGATTTTCAAATTGAAAAATCTGCCTCAACTATGGTATCTCAAATCTCAGTTCAATTTTTCAGTTCTTAAGCATAATTCAGACACTTGGGCAGAGTTTATACACAGAACCTGGGCTTCCTCTTCCCTAGCTCTTTAATTATCATTTTTGTATGACAATGGCCATCTTGAGCTGTCATCTGATTCCTTAGACCAGAAAAATCATGGTTTTTCTATTGGAACTTCAACTTTTTGCCTTTAGTCCAAAGCTTGCATAAACCAGGAAATCAAACCATCCCATTTCCTTCATTCATTCAAGTATTAACTTCCTTCCAAAATACCTCAGCCTTTGTCCATTATCTTTATCCATAGTCTTCAGGTAGGGTTTTTTGTTTGTTTTTTGTAGTATTTTCTCCAAAATTGATCATTGTAATATAAGGACCAGTCAATTAGAAGCTTATTCCCCCTTATGGGAAGCAGACCCACCAAACCTATACTTTGATCAATAGATCATAGATGCGAATTTCTAAGTGGTTCATTTTATTCAAGTGTAAGTGATATTATCCAATCTAAATCATTCTCTATGTTTATAGATCAGCTAATGTTCTGTAACAAAATACCACTCATCACATTACTGTGTAGTATCAAAGGCCTCATAAAGGCTTGCTAAATTTGTGGTATATATTTAATATGTATTCAGACTTATACCATAATATGTCTCTTTTTGTTTCATAAGTATTTCAGTGAATACGTATTAATAAAACCATGTATTCTGCCTTTTGGACCCTTACTATACATTGAACCCATAACATGTGTCTATTATTCTTCATATATATTCAGAGTGTATCTTATAACAGTTCCTTTGGAACGATTATCCAGGTATGCTGTGAATGCATATTAACAGTAGAATACATTTGCATAATAGGAGTTCATCATATTGAATGCATAGCAAAATCTTTATAAAAATATAGTTATAATATTCAAAAGCTATTTACTTAAACATATTACTTTTCTACATTCATGAAATGCTACTTCTAAATTTTGTAGTAGAAATTAATAGAAAACCCAGGTTTTCAGGAGGTTACATGATCAAATAAAAAAGTAATTTTTTAAAAACTAGATCCTTCCTGCTGATACCCTCAACAGAATACAGTCAATATAGGTAAAAGAATTAGCAACTTTAGCTGTAGTGAACATATTTTCATTGTGCTCATCGCATAGCTGTTATTTATTTTTTTAAAGATTTATTTATTCAGAGAGACAGAGAGAGAGAGACAGAGAGAGAAGGAGGAGGGGCAGAGGGAGAGGGACTCTCAAGCAGACTCCGTGCTGAGTGAAGAGCCCAACACGGGGCTGGATCTCACCCCCCATGAGATCATAACCTGAGCCGAAACCCTGAGTTGGATGTTTGACTGCACCACCCAGGCGCCCCTAGTTGTTATTTTTAAAGTTTCTGTAATAGACTTAGAAGTGTGGATAAAATTCTCAAGTCCCCCAAATCTGCAAAATGTAAATTAAATTACATCTATGGCCATTTAACAAATCATACAGTATCACAGCTGGCTAGTTTTTCATCAACTACAAGAAACCAGAACTGGGGCACCTGCGTGGCTCAGTTGGTTAAGCATCTGCCTTCGGCTCAGGTCATGATCCCAGAGTCCTGGGATCGAGCCCCCTGTCAGGCTCCCTGCTTGTTGGGAAGCCTGCTTCTCCCTCTCCTCCCTGTTTGTGCTCTTTCTCGCTATCTCTGTCACTATCTGTCTCTCTCAAATAAATAAATGAAATCTTAAGAAAAAAAAAAAACAGAACTGACCTAAACTCATAATGTGAACGCCACATGTCCGTTCTTTCCTGATGAATCTTTGAAGGTCAGCTGGTCACCAAATAAATAAAGGCAGTAAGATCTGTGAGTTGTGTGATTTTCAATACCTTGGGTAGTGTTACAAGGCCATAAACTGAATGACTTTTTGTAGCTGAGAAATGCCAAGAGCTCTCTAGAAATGTAGAGTGTTTTATGCTGCATTAACACAATGAAATCAAATTTCACAATAGCACAAAACAACAGAAACAGTCCTCTGCATTCAGGAAGTGTGTTAACATGAGCATGAAATTGAAGACATCTAGCCAGGAGACTCCAATTGTGTACAGTGTACCAAAGTTACTTCATAATCTAGATAATGTTGCTTTAGTCAGTAGTCACTGTGTTCAGTAATAGGTACTCACGTGATTAATACAAAATGCCTAGTAGCATATGTTTCATTTTGTAAGTAAATTTAATACCGTATTAACTATAAAATAAAACTGTCACATCATTTGAAAGAAAGCACTCTCTTAAATGCAAAAATTTCCACTCAGAGGGAAGTAGCTTTTTATTAAACATGACCAGATTACTATTAAAATTATTAAAAGTATCAAAAATATCTGTGGGAATGAGTATTGAAAAGAGGGAAAAGAACAAACAAGGAAGCCTACTCTCTCCACTTTTATTCAACATAGTATTAGAAGTCCTAGCCACAGCAATTAGATGAGAAAAAGAAATAAAGGGCATCCAAATTGGAAAGGAAGAAGTAAAACTGTCACTATTTGCAGATAACATAATTTTATATATAGAAAACTCTAAAGACTCCAGCAAAACATGAATTCAGTAAAGTTGCAGGATACAAAATCCATATATAAAAAATCAGTTGTGTTTCTATACACTAATAGTGAAGTAGCAGAAAGAAAAATTAAGGTAACAATACCATTTATAATTGCATCAAAAAAAAAAACACCTAGGAATAGATTTCACCAAGGAGATGAAAGACCTATACAGTGATAACTATAACATATTGATGAAAGAAAATGAAGAGGATCCAAATAAACAGAAAGATATTCCATGCTCTTAAATTGGAAGAAAAAATATTGTTAAAATGTCCCTATTACCTAAAGCCATCTACACATTCAATAAAATTCATCTCAAAAAGCCAATAGCATATTTCATAGAAAAAGAACAACCAATCCTAAAATTTATATGGAACCATGAAAGACCTCAAATAGCCAGAGAAAACTTTAAGAACAAAGCTAGAAGTGTCATGCTCTGTGATCTCAAGTTATATTACAAAGTTATAGTAATCAAAACAGGATGGTATTGGCATAAAAACAGATACATTGATCATGGAAAGGAATAGAGAACTCAGAAATAAACCCAGGCACATTTGATCAATTAACCTATGGCAAAGAAGCCAAGAATATACAACAGGGAAAAGACAGACTCTAATAAATGGTGTTGGAAAAACCAGACAATCACATGCAGAAGAATAAAACTGGACTATTGTTATATACCATACATAACATTAACACAAAATGGATTAAAGACTTCAAGGTAAGGCCTGCATAAAAAGATGATCATCACTACTCTACAAGGAAATGCAAACTCAAAATCACAGTATCACCTCATACCTGTTAGAATAGCGATTATCAAAAAAACAAATAACAAGTGTTGATGAGCTTGTGGGGTAAAGGAAACCCCTGAGCACTACTGACAGGAATGTAAACTGGTTCAGCCACTATAAAAAAGTTTCAAAATTCCTCAAAAATTTTTAAAATACAACTACCATATGATCCAGCGGTTCCACTTTTGGTATTTACCCAAAGGAAAAAAACCCCACCTACTTAAAAACAAATCTGTACCCTCCTATTCACTGCAGCATTTAAATAACAATAGTCAAGATGTAGACACAATGCAAGTGTCCATTAATAGATAAATGTATAAAGAAAATATGATATATATGTACAATGGAATATTTTTCAACCATAAATAAAGGGAGGAAATCCTGCCATTTGTGACAATATGGATGGACCTTCAGAGCATTATGCTAAGTGAAAGAAGTCAGACAGAAAAAGATAAATACCATATGACCTCACACATGGAATCTGTAAATCAAAACCAAACAAAAATCAAACTCATAGATACAGAAAGCAGATTGGTGGTTGCTAGAGGTGGTGGGTGGGGAGTGGGCAAAATGGGCCAAAGGGTCAAAAGGTACAAACTTCCAATTATAAAATAAAAAGGGGGATGAAATATACAGCATGTTGATCGTAGTTAATACTGTATTGCATATTTGAAAGTTGCTAAGAGAGATGTTATAAAGCTCTCATCACAAGAAAAAGATTTTATAACTATGTAACAGACATTAAATAGACTTACAATATATACAAATATCGAATCATCATGTTGTACATCTGAAACTAATATGTTCTATGTCAATTATACTTCAATAAAAATAGGGACACAAAGGTGTTTATAATATATTTGTATTTTAAAGAAAACAGTATCAATTATGAATACATAAGGGACATTCTTTTTTTTTTTTAAAGATTTTATTTATTTATTCATGAGAGACAGAGAGAGAGAGAGAGGCAGAGGGAGAAGCAGGCTCCCAAGGAGCAGGGAGCCCGATGCGGGACTCGATTCCAGGACCCTGGGATCATGACCCGAGCCGAAGGCAGACGCTTAACGACTGAGCACCCAGGCGTCCCGGGACATTTTTCTTTTATCTTAAATAGTTTAGTCTGTTTTCTTTAAGTTCATTGATTCCTTCTGGACTAGATTTAAAATTCTTTGTTCAAAAAAATCTTCCCCAACATAATGGGCAAAGTATGTATCATTGAGTAGCTTGCTTTAAAATTTTTCATTGGTTCATGTAAACTTCTTCCATTTTTGGTGTAATATTTCATGTGTAGTTTATTTTTTTAAGATTTTATTTATTTGTTAGAGGTTGTCAGAAGTTTATTTATTTATTTATTTTTTAAAGATTTATTTATTTGAGAGAGCGAGAATGAGAGAGAGAGTACATGAGAGGTGGGGGAGGGTTAGAGGGAGAAGCAGGCTCCTCGCTGAGCAGGGAGCCCGATGTGGGACTCGATCCCGGGACTCCAGGATCATGACCTGAGCCGAAGGCAGTCGCTTAACCAACTGAACCACCCAGGTGCCCAGAAGTTTATTTTTTTAAAGATTTCATTTGTTTGTCAGAGAGCATGCACGCAAGAGAGCACAGGCGCATGCGCATGGGGGAGGGGCACAGGGGGAGGGGCAGTGGGAGAAGCAGACTCCCCACTGAGCAAGGAGCCTGAAATGGGACTGAATCCCAGGACCCTGAGATCATGATCTGAGCCGAAGGCAGATGCTTACCCAACTGAGCCACTCAGGCGTCCCTTTGCTGGAGGGTTTAAAGCAGCAGTCTGAGAAACAGTACAAGAGCCACTCAGCTCTTAGAGGTCACCAGCTGTGTCTATCCTACAGCTCAGGGTATTTCCTAGACCCTGCAAGGTGCCTGGCCTGTGTCCACATGCTGAATATTCATGAATGAATGAAATGGTTACCTTAAAGTGTCCTTCCCTTTGGTAACCTCCTCTAGTGTCATGTAGACAAAGCCTTATATATCCAATTCTTAGAATTGTTGGGCTCATAAAGATATATGTGGCATATGAAATCAAATAGTAAAATAGTATATGGTATTTTCCAGAAACAGTGTAAAACAAAGATCCCCAGATTAGACGAAAGTCATGGGCTGGGGGGTCATTCGAAGTTTCACCTTTACCCAGCAAGTTTTTCATTGGGACCTTTATCAGTGGTACCTCATCTGTAACACTACCTGACCAGAAACGGTTAGCTCTTCTTTTCTTCTCAGCAGTAAAATTCATAGACTAGTATAATCTCAAATGTTATGGAGTATTTCTTAATTGATGACAAAGTGGATACCCTAAATTATTCTTTCAAGCCATTATACAATTTTGAGGTATGGAGGCAATGTAGACTCATAAAACAAATATTCTTAGACATCCCCACTTTAGCTAGGTACTATGGACTGCTTCTTCGGAATTTCCATCATTTTACTTGTCATCTTAATATTTAAGATATCATTCAATTTCATCTTTCTTTTAAATAGAAAGGCAAAGAAGTAAAGGATAAAAGTACAAATGAAGGATGGGGCAAATATTTCAATTCTTACAAAAACAGGGTTCTACTCTTTATAGAAAATGATAAAATTCTGAAAAACTAGATATAGACAAATGATCTTTGAAAGTAGAAACTCACTAGGCAAATAAAAATTGAGATTGAGTTGACGTTATATTAACAGGAGTTAGTTCCCTAAGAGTAGGAACCATGTTTTCTTGTATTTTTTTCTTTAAAAAAAAATTTCCTAGAACTTATCTCAGCATTGGGCAAGTGTGCTCTGTTAGTACGTGTTGATCAAAAACAATGAAAATTTAAAAAGACAAAATTTTGGATAGGACGTAAATTTTATGTATGTTTATCATGTAACATTTAATTCGCAAAGCATGGAGGCATGGGAGGTGGCCCGAGTCAAAGTAGACCCCATGTTCTCCCACGTTAGAGAAGGAATCTTGAACACTGTGTGTGTATGCCTTACCAGCTAAACAGTTGAAAACAAATGAAATCACATATTTATGTAACTTCATAATTCTCTTTACCCTGCAACCCCCCCACCAGGAAGGAATAGTGAGAGCTAGAAAAATTCAGAATAAAGTAATTCCATGGTCTTCTAATAGTAAGTCAGCTGGAAAAACTATGCTGGACAAGGATGGGGACATTTCAAGAAATGACAAAGTAACAATTCTTACTAGAGTAAAACCACATGTCAGAGTAAGAAGTAAAGTCCAAAGGAACATAGTAACACAGCGCCCATTAGTGGTTGATTTCCCCCTAAAAAAAATGTAATAATTCCAAGCTGCACATAGATTGGACCAGCCTAAGTGGATGTGATTTAGTCTATTTTCCAATCATCTTGACTTTAAATTGTGACTCCTCAAGCTCCTTAGTGTCTCCTTCCAACTGCTGTGTGAATCAACACGCCTTCCTTTTCATCCTCCCCACTTCCACCACCTTGTAAGAACTCATACTCCATACTTAGCTTGCTGCAACAGCTCTCGGCTACTTTTCCTGGTCCTGTTTGTCTCTATTCCAGTCCACCATAAACACCTAACATGGATTTAATCCTCCTGAAACCCTGAATTATTCGTCTCTTTTCTAAAATTTTCTGTTTAACCACTTCATTTAAAAGATAAAGTTCAAAATCCCCAATCTATCATTCAAGTCTCTGACCTCGCTCTCCATGTTTACCTGTATCTTGCTTTTCTGTACCCCAGAAGGGTCCTCACCATTCCTCTGGCATTCCATTCTCTCTCCTGAGTGGTACCCAGGCTCGTACCTCTTGCCTAACAGATGCTTTTCCTTCCCTCCACTTCCCAAACTCTGACTACCCTACTATTATCCCCCACCACAGTATCTCACCTAGAACTTTTAATTTTCTGAATCAGAGTCCTGAGAAAGATGCTGTGTCTGAACACTGAGAAGACCGTCAGTGGCCACTGTGTTCAGGAAATGCTTTCCTAAAAATTTGAGACTGGAAGTATCATAAAATGGGCAGAATTTGAACAAGAAGGCATGGGTGTAACTCCTTCTCTTACAGAGGCAGCTGGGGAGGTGGTAAAACCAAAGGGTCCTAATTCAAAATGCCTTCTTTCAAATTCTGTCTCTGTCACTTACCCTCTGCATCATGAGCCAGTCACTTGATCGGAATCTGGTTCTGTTTTCTCCTCACAGGATGGTGACAAGGATTCCTTAGTCAGCATTTTGTACGTGTAAGCTATACACACTACTACTAGTAATGCAGCAAAACTATTACCAGTGATGGGATACTTCAGTAGCATCCTGAATAAAATGATTCAGGGTATAAAGTAAAAAAATGAATCACGAAGAAGAAACATCCTGAGAGGTGAAAAGAGGGTCAGGACAGAGTAATGCAGTCATCAGGAGACTCCAATATCATGGTTCTTTCCATTAGACTCTTTCTTGACAGCTTCATTAGGCCCATCAGCATGCCACAGAGCCAAGCACATTGTAATGTCAATTTACATACTGGTAACAATGACTGATTAATAAAACTGGGCAAAAAATTTTCCTATATAAGTTCATAATCCTCACAAAAAAACCTTAATGGTTATGTTTATTTTCCTTATTTTGAAGGTAGGAAAACCAGAATATTCAGAAATTAGGTTATTTGCTCATGCACTTGTAGAATTTGGTTAACTGGATGGCTCCCATATTTCAACCTCTAGCAGAAATCTCTGTCCTTAACCATAGATTCTAATTTTCAATTTCTGGATAGATGTTTTTCAAACTTAAAATTAAACTTACCTTTCTCCCTAATTTATCTGTTTACTCTGCCCTTTCATAAAATGATCTCTCCTTCCTCTCTGTTCCCATAACTTTTGCTTCCTTGTTTTTTTTTTTTTTTTAAGATTTTATTTATTTATTTGACAGAGAGAGACAGCCAGAGAGAGAACACAAGCAGGATAAGTGGAAGAGAGAGAAGCAGGCTTCCCACTGAGCAGGGAGCCCGATGCGGGGCTCGATCCCAGGACCCTGGGATCATGACCTGAGCCGAAGGCAGATACTTAACGACTGAGCCACCCAGGCACCCCGCTTCCTTGCTTTTGACACTGCCACATTATGCCTCTAGTTGTCCCGTAATGGGTGACACAGACCAATGTAGAGTTGACCACCTTGAGTCAAGTGAATGCAATTTTCCTCCCCCCATGGTGGGCCATTGTTGAGCAGACATGGGGGTAAGCGATCCTTGTAGCAGAATACAGTTAGGCTGGCTTCTCAAAGTTGTTTTGCTGTGATAAGTTACAAGGGACATTCGGTCTGCTTCTATTATATGAAGGAACTGAAGAAGGGACCAATGTAGACAGTGCAAAGGATTCAAGTCACTGGATTCAGTAGACTGCTGGAATGATACTGTTCATACAATTTCCTCATAACATATATTGCAATTTTTTTTTTTTTCCCAAAAGATTTGAAGGTTTCCCCAGTTGTTTCTGGGTTAGGTCTATACCTTCAATGTTTCTGATAGAACTATTTTTTCACCTATTAATTATAGTTCTTAGCTAACTTTATAGTAAGAATGCCAATTCCTTATTTAAGTCTCAGGGGTGGGGAAGAGTGAAATATGATTTGTAACAATTTTCTGTTAAGATTTAAAAAATCTGTAAAAATTAGCCGTATCATGCATGTTGCATGTTTTTATTTCTTCTATAGCAGCTAAACTTTTTGGTGATGGATAAATCTGTAACTCACACCTATGCTCTTGTAGGACAAATTGAAAGTGATGGTACTGGTGTATAAAGATATAAACTCATGGGGCATCTGGGTGGCTCAGTTGGTTAAGCATCTGCTTTCAGCTCAGGTCATGATCCCGGGGTCTTGGGATCGAGTCCCACGTAGGGCTGCCTGCTCAGCAGGGAGTCTGCTTCTCCTTCTTTCTCTGCCCCTCCCCCCCACTCGTGCTCACTCACACTCTTCTGTCTGAAATAAAAAAAGAAAAAGAAATGGTATAAAAAATAAAGAAAAATAAAGAATAAAAATGAAGATATAAACTCAATGCTTCTGCATAGACACACTAGTTGAAAATGTGTGTTAAGAGGAGTTATTTGTGGGACAGAATATAGAGTTCTAAAAGAATAGACTATTAGACAATGTCTAAATGAGAGATAGAGGATGAAAAGCCAACATAGTAGTTGGAGGGGGGGAAATCAGCAATATCAAAGGGCCACTAGGAACAATGAAATGTTTCCTTAGACACTCCTCTTCTTCTTTCCCCTAAATCCTTAGGGAAGTAATAGCCCCCCTCCCCAACTCCACATGGTTCTGTTGGGACTTCCATCACTATACACTGCCTGTGGTCACAGGGATGGACATGAGCCATGGCCTGGGCAGTCATGGTGTGCCAAAGCTGAGCCCAAAGAGAGTCCTTTCCAGGGATTTATAGTTACTGGAAAGGAGAAATTCTCTTTCCCCATGATTCACAAATTTAAGTATAGGACTCGAGCTGTGAGTACCTATATTCTTTGCCAAATGGAGAGCATCCCTTTCTACTAAGAGAGAAAAAGCCTGATACACAGAAAGAAGCTGACAGGAGAGATGGGGAGATGACAAGATGTCTATTAGTTTATGGATTCAGCTTAAACTAAGAATTGACACATCCCTCTTCTTCCTAGTTCCATGAGCCAATATATTCTCTTTTTGCAAAATCAAGTTTGAGTTTTTTGTTTTTTGTTTTTGTCACTTGTGACAAACACCATGGTTAATATAATAATCACCAGAGATGTTACATATCTTACTGTAAAGCTGAGGTAATCAAAAAAAAGAAGTCAAGAGATTGAAAACAGAGAAACAATCTTTTGACTTTTCATCTTTACCAGTAATCTCTGCAAGTATAACTTCATTTTACTACTGAGGATAAAATCTGGTTTTCTGGTGATTTTTTTTTTTAAGTTTTTTTTTTAATAGATTTTTATTTATTTTTTGACAGAGAGCGAGAGACAGTGAGAGAGGGAACACAAGCAGGGGGAGTGGGAGAGGGAGAAGCAGGCTCCCCGCTGAGCAAGGAGCCCGATGCGGGGCTCGATCCCAGGACCCCGGGATCGTGACCTGAGCTGAAGGCAGACGCTAAACGGCTGAGCCACCCAGGTGCCCCTCTGATGATTTATTAAACTTCTAGAACTAGAATAATTTTTAGAAACTTTTTCTTAATCTTTACCATTCCCCTTTCCCCACACACACACTCAACAGAATTTCTAGATCATTTTTGTTCCCGAAAAATAAACTGAATTCCCAGTATTAGAACCCATCTAATTTAAAGTTAATAAAACTATGAGCTACACAAGAAATTTAACTTTTGTTCAGTCTAAGTATTCAGTTCAGCGACTAGGAAAGCAGTTCTGACTTACAGATTACTATCTCTTTTTCCTTTAGAAGTAAGGTACTTAACATAAAGCTTATATATAACACACATACATTCTTGGAACCCAAAACATCGCTAAAAATTACTTTAATAGACCAAATAATAGTGAATTAAATAGACAACCAAATAGCTTCAGTTGATATTTGTTAGGATTAGAAGTACCTTAAATATAACAGATAACTCATCTAGCATGTAAGCTTCAACAACATGGAGATTAGAAATCTTACGTGAGAAACAAAAATATATTAAAGAACACTTAGAGAAACTATTTTTCTCTGTTGGGATTGTCACGGTGAAGGCAGATATTCTGCTCTGAGCTCTTCTGCTCCAGGTGGTGGAATTAATCGCTGCATTGCTCTCTGGGGCAAAGGAAGAATCCCTTGCTCACTCTTAGGACATTTTTTTGCTAAAGAAACATAATGACTCAAAAGTAGGCTAATGTGCAAATTTAATAAATTCTTCACATACAATACTTTCTAGCCTGGATCTAAATCTAGATCAGTGGTGATGTTATGCTTGCGTTTTGTAAATGAGAGTTAGTTGTGCCCTTCCCTTTTATGTCTATGACTGGTGACCTTCTTAAGCCATCCCCTTGGAATATTACAGTTTGGTATATTTTTATTCTCTGGCCATTAGCACTCAGATTATGTACTTTTAGCATAGAAAACTCCATCTAAGACTGAGTGTGCTTCTTATTCTTTGTTACATTTGTTACATTAAAGAAATTACAAATTTTGATGGTGTTTTCTGGACACATTGTAGCAATGTACTTGTTAAAGGAGAAGGTAGTAAGAGAATGTATTTAAAGACCTACACTGTCTAAATTTTAAGTGCTTAATTTTCTATTAAAACAACACCTAGTTAGATTGGATGTGGCTCATCCAAATAAAGTGAGAGGAAAGAACGGGAGTCAACAACCAGAAACATTCTCTTTCTAACAATTATTCTCGGCAATCGTTCTTGTTTTCATTAAGTAGGTCAGTGATCATCTAAGGGCTACTTTTTTTTAACCTTGCCCAGAAAAATTCAATTTTCAAATAGCGTAAGACACAGAATGGTGGAGTTGTACCAGAAGACACGAACCATGTCATGAAAAGCTGACTCTGCCATAGAATTAGAAAAACAGGATCCATTATTCACTTTGAAACTTAAGAAATTGACAATTTGAAAATGTCACTTGCTGTTTTATTAGAGACAAAAAGCAAACTTTACAGCAACCAGTACCTCAAAAGCTAAATATTCTCAAAATGAGGACATTTCGGTACCTTGCCAATAAGGTAAAATATGGTTAAAAAAAAAAAAACGAAAAATAAGTTAGCTTAGAAAATAAAACATGGCACATATAGTCCTATCTACAAAATGTGAAACTAGATTAAATCAAACAAATGGTTAGTGCCAAATAATTTAACCTTATCAGAATTGGATAAATCTACTTTTTGCTAATTTTGAAAGGTCTCCAAGGCAAATTGCTGAAGGAGAGCAAGATGTAGAAAAACACACACATGTGGAAATATAAGGGTAAAGAAAATATAATGGATGAAATACTCCCAAATTATTACCTATATTTCTGTGGCTATCTCCGGGGAAGTGATTAGAAATAGAAGTTGGGGATAAAAAGCTTTACCCTGAGGTTTTTTCGTTTTTTTTGTTTGTTTGTTTGGTTTTTGTTTTTTTGCATTGTATTAACTCATTCACATTGAAACTTTATTCTCTCAGGATTTGGGTAATTATGGCAATTTTTAACCACTATCAAACTTTAGCCACATAGTTCTCCTTATATATTTATCTATAAATACATAGTTGTATGGAAATTTTTAAAAAAGATTCTAACATTTTATAAAGTTTAGTTTCTCCAAGGAATATGCAGATGAGTAAATGGATTTTTAAAATTTCATTATAGGCTACTTCTTCTACATATTTTGTATTTCCCCAAGTGCCCAGTATAGTGCTCTATGTAACAGTGATGATTGTTGATTGACTAGCAAAAATTAAAAGTAAAAAATAACTAATTATGGTACATGTCTTGGTACAACTTTTCTGAAAATAAACAGGCTGTTGTGTTCTGAAAACAAAACTGTGAGGAGGCTTTTTAAAAGGAAAAATAAAAAAATTTATGAATCTTAAAAGTTAATTTTTAAGATTAAGAAGCTCCTGATGGGGATTAATAAGGAGTGCACTTGTAGTGAGGAGCACTGGGTGTTGTACGTAAGTGTTGAATCACTAAATTGTACACCTGAAATTAATATTATACTCTGTCAACTAACTGGAATTTAAATAAAAACTTAAAAATAAAAAAATAAAAGTCACAATAAGATATTCAACTACCAAAAAAAGGAGAGAGAGAAGCTCCTGCATTTATTCGTTCATTTAACCAATAATGATTAAACACTTAACTCTGGGCTGAGCATGGTTAAAGGCACTGGAGATTCGATGATGACCAAGATGAAGTTTCTGCTCTCATGGAACATGCACACTGAGGTTAAACACAAAAATAGTACTGAAGCTCCCAGAAACCAAGAACAAGGGCGACATGGTGGCATGATGGTTTGCCACCTTTGAGTATGTTTGCGCAGACCCATTCTAGGCCTGGCTATGAAGTAAGGCAGAGTCCTGAAGTCCGGGACTGTGGCATAAGGAGAACTCCAGGTAGACCCCGAATGCCCATGGCCTCCTCACTAAGGCCAGTATATTAAAGGCAGACACACCTGGCCCTGGGCTACTCTGACCCCTCCCCCGCACAAGTGACCGCTGACATGGAGGTCTTTGTGAGGGCAAGGTAGACAACAAGGAGATGGAGATCCACTCCCATGGCTCCCTGAGCTCCTAGAATAGCTGCCCTCCTGGTTTGCTGGGTCAGTGATAGAAATCAAGGAGAAAGAAACCTTAACCAAGTCCCTGTTGTTATTGTCAATCTCTGAATTTGGAGCAGAGTTTGTGTTCTCTCTTAGCCTCACAACTCATCAAGATAGACAGATTTTTCATTATCTCTGATTTTCATTTGAAATTCTTTTCATGAGACTTTGAATAAAGGTATTTGCTAGTTCATTCAAAGTGTAGAGAGGTCCAGGACACAACAGTTGGTTTTTTGTTTGTTTGTTTTTAGTCCCTTATATATTTTTAAAATGCAAGGGAAAAGCAAGATTACAAAAATTGTGATATATTTCAAGTATTTATATATAACAGATTAACCTGTTTAGCATGCATAAGTCACGTGTATATGTTGAAATAAAAATATCAGCAGTTCTAAGTTTGATGACCTTCATTCATGCTGACCTTCACCTTTCAAGTTAGGCCCTCAAAAATGTCTGGAGCGGGCGCCTGGGTGGCTCAGTTGGTTAAGCGACTGCCTTCGGCTCAGGTCATGATCCTGGAGTCCCTGGATCGAGTCCCGCATCAGGCTCCCTGCTTGGCAGGGAGTCTGCTTCTCCCTCTGACCCTCCCCCCTCTCATGTGCTCTCTCTCATTCTCTCTGTCTCAAATAAATAAATAAAAATCTTTAAAAAAGAAATGTTTGGAGCAATGAATCTCACTCCACTTCTCAAGCCTATGCATATCCATCGATACTCTCCTTAGTGATCCTCTCCTTAGTTTTGCGAAATATTCAGAAATGCTCCAAATGTTGCCTTCTTATAGCCATTCTCAATAAAAGAAAATGTTACATTTTGGCTCTACTAAAGAAATTCTACAAATCAGAGTATTCTAAAGAAACGAATAGATACTGGGGCACCTGGGTGGCATAGTTGGTTAAGCATCTGCCTTCGGTTCAGGTCATGACCCCAGGGTCCTGGGATCAATCCCCTCATCAGGCTTCCTGCTCAGTGGGGAGCCTGCTTCTCCCTCTCCCTCTGCTCCTCCCTGTTTGTGCACGCGCTTGCATGCTCTCGCTCGCTCTTGCACGTGCTCTCACTCTCTTGTGCGCACACGCTCGCTCTCTAAAAAAAAAAAAAAATGAATACTGGATTCTTTAGATTAATAGGTCACAAACACAAACCATGAATTAGAAGACCCTTGAAAACTTTCTAAAAATATAGATTACCAGGCACTGCCAAGAAGAATTTTAATACGTATCAGATGAAGACCAGGAAACTGTTTTAAAAACTCTTCAGGGGCACCTGGGTGGCTCAGTCAGTTAAGCGTCTAACTCTTGACCTTGGCTGGGGTCATGATCTCAGGGTTGTGGGATCAAGCTCTGCATTGGGCTCTGCACTCAGCATGGAATCTGCTTGAGATTCTCTCCCTCTGTTCCTCCTCCTGCTCCTGCAGGTATATTTTCTTTCTCTCTCAAATAAAATCTTAAAAAAAAAAAGTAACTCTTCAGTAATTCTAATTAAAGAACAGGTTTGGTAACCACTATGTTTGACTAAAAGCTCTTCTATACATTATTTTAGCTGGGCTTTTTTGTTTTATTAACCTTTTAGTATATCCTTCTGGTCTTGTTTTCCTAAGTATAGCTCTTTTGTACATAGTCACAATAACACTATGATTAATTTTTTTAAGTTGAAATGTACCAATTTTTAAAACTCAGACATCTGATTCCTCAAAATAGTAATGTATATAAATAATTTACTGAGGTATTATATTTATAATTCAAAACCAGAACGGTGGTACCAACTTCCAATAAAAACTATAAGACATAGATTCAAATTTTTTAGATTACTGAAAACTGTGAAAATTAGGCTTTTGAGAATTCCATCATGATGTTAGCTAAATCTAAAAATTCCAAGAAGCTTAACAAAATAGAAGGGATAGAATTCCAACTGCTTTTTTGTATTATAGGTGAAAGAAGTTTTAGGTTGACCTTTCAGAATATAATTTATGTACTTGAGAAAGTGGTTGTCTTTTACAGAAGTTCTGAAGTAGGATGTTTAAGGAATTCTATGTTGAGAATCATTTTGAATACTGAGAAGGCCATGAAGGAAGTGATTGTGTCTGATTTTCATTTTCTATATAATTATCTATCTCAGGTTTTCACATGGAAATACCTATTTTTCCATTTTATTACCATCGGTTTAAATACAATTTATTAAAGTGAATTTCGTTTGTCAGTAAGTGGAAAAAACAACATTTTTTCCATTGCATATATTATAATTAGCTACCAGCACTAGGGTACGTAGTATCTAAAAAATCAACCTGTCAGCAAATGAAAACAATTCATCAAATAGGAGAAAATACCAGCAAATCATGTATCTGATAAGGGGTTCACATCCAAAATATATAAAGAACTCATACAACTCAATAGCAAACAAACAATCGGATTAAAAAAATGGGCAGATGATCTAAACAGGTATTTCTCCAAAGAGGACATACAGAAGGCTAACACATTCATGAAAAAGTATTCAACATCACTTATTAGGGAAATGCAAATCAATACCACAATGAGGTAACACTTCACTCCTGTTATAATGGTTATTATCAAGAAGACAAGAAAAAGCAAGTGTTGATGAGGTTGTGGAGAAAAAAGGAACACTCATCAATGCTTGGTGGGACTATAAGTTAGGGCAGCCATTATGCGAAACGTATGGAGGTTCTTCAAATAATTAAAAATAGAACTACCATATGATCCAGCAATTCCACTTCTGGGTTTTATTAAAAAAAAAATGCACACATTAAGTTGAAAAGATATATGCACCCCCATGTTCACTGCAGCATTATTTACAATAACCAAGATATGGAAACAACCTAAGTGTCCACTGATAGATAAATGGGTAAAGAAAATGTGACATATATATTAGTGGAATATCATACAACCATAAAAAACAGTAAGATCTTGCCAACTGTGACAATTTGGATGGACCTTGAGGGCAGTATGCTAAGTAAAATAAGCCAAACAGAGAAAGGGCAAATACCATACAATCTGACACCCATGCGGAATCTAGACAACCAACCAACCAAACCTACAGAGACAGAGAACAGACTGGTGATTGTCAGAGGTGGGGGTGGGGACCAGGTAATGGGGTCAAAAGGTACAAACTTAAGTTATAAAAGAAGTCATGGGAATATAACGTACAACATGGTGACTACAGTTAACAATACAGTTTTGTATATTTGAAAGTTACTAAGACAATACATCTAAAAAGTTCTTATCACAAAGAAAATAACTATGTGTGGTAATGGATGTTAACTAGACTTGTTGTGATGGTCATTTCACAATATATATAAATACTGAATCGTTCTGTTGTACACCTGAAATAGGTCAATTACATCTCAATAAAAAAATACTATTACACAAATCCCACTCTCAAAGATGCTGTCTGAAGTGGAAATTCCAGTTTTGTAAAAGCTTCCCAGGTGGTTCTAAATGCACTCAAGGTTGAGAACCACTGATCTAGAGGGAGCCAGATACATAGAAGGTTCAAGTAAATTCAGAGGTCAGTGACCCAGGTTCAGTATGTGACTTCAGGGTGTCCGAGACGCTAGCTCCTTTCACCTTGTTGCTCATCCATGACCTACACTGCCCAGATCATCTCAGTGTCCAAAGTGACTGTGCCAGCTCTGGCTGGCTTGGCCATATTCCAGCCAGAGGATGGAAAAGGAAGAAAAGCAGGCCCTCTCTCTGTAAGAAAACACCTCCCAGATTGCACCTACCACTTTCCCTTTCATTCCCTTTGTCAGAACCTAAATGCACTAGATTACCCCTAGATTACACAGGCGGGGGAAATGTAGTTTTTATCTCTGGATAGCATCTGCTAAGTTAAAAAAAAAAAAAAAACCACAAATTTTATCACTGTAGGAAAAGGGGAGAAGATTATCAAGAAATAACAAGAGTTTATTCCTCAGGAGGTTAAAATTCTACTGCAGTATGTTAGGCTGTCATTGGTGGGGGAAACGAACGAATGAGATTGCTAGTCAAGTTTCTGGATATGCATGGAGAAAGTTAATCTTTCTTGCTGATTTTCTCACCACTACTACTTCAGGATGATAATTCCAAATATCCCCATGCGAACTATAAATGGAATCTGTTAGCCCCCCCCAAATAGCAAATTCGCTTTCAAGGAATAGGAAATGGAAAGCAAAGGATCAGAGTCCAGGTAACAATAATTCCTTCCCAAATTCAAACTTACTCGCTTTGTTTTCTTGTTTCTGTCTTACCCACCTGCGAAAATGACAACATGTGAAGTACTTTTTTCCTACACAGTCGCTTCAGTGCCAAGTTTAATGTTAACTCCCACAGACTCTGTAAAAAGCATCGCCTTGACCCTCTGGGGGAGCATGTGGGAGATCCTGGCCTGGAGAACTACTTTCAGCAAGTCTTCAATGTAGTTAACACAAGCCAAAGACCAAGCTGAGGGTATTTAAGCTGATTCATCTTTTAAGATAATGGCAGCCAAGAATGGGAGCAATTGGCTGCCACCAGAATCCAATTTTTAGCAAATAAACCATCATGTGTAAGAAAGAGGCAGGTATAGAACATACAGATACAAGTGCACTGATGCTATTATCAAGTCATTGTAAGCCCATATACGTATATGGTTCTGAACCCCAAAAGAATTCTATTTCTCACAGGACAAGTGGTATCTTCTTTTTTTCAACATAGATCTATGCCTATATATATAATATACATATATATATAAATGTATATTATATATATATATTTTAAATGGTATCTTTTTCCAACATAGATCTATGCATATATATAATTAGAGAGAGAGAGAGAGAGAGAGAGAGAGAAAGAGAGAGAGAGAACAAAAAGGAGTAGCGGAAGAATCTGGTGGAGTGCCTGAGCCAAGCAAATGAAGTTAGCATTAGCTGCAATGGCACAAACTGATATCAGGTGCCTCATGTCTGTCAAAGAGCACATAGTCACTGCTGTATAATTGGTCAGAAAAACAAGTAAATCATGACGTAAATCTAATCATGAAAAACATCAGTTTTATTCAAATGTCAAGCCACACAGAGCACCCATATTCTGTAATTTCTACTGCATTTAAGTAGTCTTTGTTCAGCATTCTAAAGAGCCCATCTCTTCTAATTACTCTTCTTTTTCAGACATTTCTGAGTCATTCTGGGCCATTAATGCCATACTATCTAGAAACACATTTCCTTAATCCTGGCTTACATAGAGCTGATGGAGCACCCGGATGAGACCGAAGACTACATATTCTCCTTTTTTACTGATATCCCAGGACCCCCTCATCTCATACAGGAATCTTGGATAGCATAACCTTTTGAAGTTCCTCTCTCACAAAGGGAACATCTTCGATAGTTTCAAGTCCACAATTAAAAGTGGGGATTGCTCAAGGCATATTGGAAGTCTGAATGGAGAAATGGAGAGAAGGTCTGGGGATACAGGGGAGAAACGTCCTAAAGAGCTAACCTTGGCTGTCAGAAAAGGGGAAAAAACGTAGTTGAAATCAAACTAGTTAAGAACATCAGAGATACAGAATGAAATGTTTACATGTTTTAAAACCACAGCCTTTCAGGAGAAAAAAAAGACACAGCCCCTGACACAGGACATGACATTTACCTGAGAACCTGCCAGGTCTTCCTCTATCTTCACTGGGTGTCTTCCTCAGGTGAGATTATGTGGAGAAGTCACACATGCATCTTGAGAAACACCTTTAAAGGCTTCGGCACGAACACTTCACCTACTACCACCATTCCCGCGGAGAGAAGAGACATGAATTACAGAAAAGTCCACGCATCCCTGTCCTTTGTCTCAGGAGAGATTCAGAAGCAGTGAGCTCCTACATGGAAGCTTCTCCTTCCTAGTCTTCAAGAGTGCTCTCCTCCCACAGATGCCACAAAATTCAGCCACAGAATGGACACAGTGTGATGCACCGACCTGCCCTACCAAACCCACGCAGAACAAACCGTTACCTAAGCCCTAGACCAAAGGCTCGATTCAACTCTCATAAATATACTCGGGAGCCCTCACACTTAACCCTGGCCTCACCTTAGAATCATCTGGAGCACTTAATTAAAACAACATTGATAGTCTCACCCAGATCAATTGACAGAACCTGTGGGGGAGGGCACAAGTGATGATGGTTCTTAAAACTCTGTACATGATCCTAGTTGGAAGTCGGGCATCTCTAGCTTCTAAAGCTCTAACATGCATAAAACTCAATCGGATAAATGTTAACTAAACTTACTGTGGTGATCTTTTTGCAATATACACAAATATCGAATCATTATGTTGTATACTTAAAACTAATAAACTGTTGTATGTCAATTATATCTCAAAAAAACCACCTCGAGATGAAAAATAAAAATAAAAATAAAATACAAATACAAAGAGGGGCATTAGTCAGGATCAAGTCCTTCCTGGAGCTCTTAACCCTGGCCCAGAATGTGACTTGAATTATTTGAAAAATATGACTCTTCTAGGAAGGAAAAAATAATGAAAATAACACTTAGAAGAGATTCTAAGTCATATATTTTTTTTCTGCTCAAGATCTAGGTTACACTTCAAGAAAAGGGAGCTAATCCTTAAAAATTTTAAAAAAATAAATGAATGTGGTTGATATGAGGAGAAAAGACCTCTTAAACTACTGTAGAATATTCTAGGCAGTAGTAGTTGCCCTGTTTACAGAATTTCCTGGGACAGGAATAGGGGGACAGAAACAAGGGGATGGGGCATTCAGCTATGCTCTTTGGAGTATTGCAGCAGATAAGAAACCCATTTAAGATCACTAATGATTCCCTTAAGTACAGGGCTTGAATGACGACCCAACTTAAGATGCACAAACTGTTTTCCAGTGATGACATAAATAGAATGTTTTTCCATAGAATCCAATCGTTTAAATATGACTAAATGTTTGAATACCTACTACACCCAAAGTTTCAGTTGAAAGACTTCAGAGTTCTGTCCCCTCAAATCCAGATTCCTCCAAGTGCACCGATTTGCAGTGTACCAGCAAAACACACCACTCAGACTTCGAAGCATGCGTTTTTCATCCAGATGTTTTAATTGCATGCAGGCCCCATCATTGACGATTAACACTGATGATTGAAGAAAGGCATTACTTTTCAGGGTGAAGGTCAAATTTAGATTTTTTTTTTTTGGTCTCCTTTCATTTTGGTCTTATTTCATTTTATTCTGTACTATCTTTTGACAGGAAAATGAAACAAAAGGAAAAGGAAGTTTATACACATTTTATTTTAAGTTACAGTTTATATGAGCATCAAACACGAGTGTTTTATTTAATTCTTCGGGTTGATACCTTTCTGGTTTCCTGAAATATAATATCCATTAATCCCTGTTTGCAGACACCTTGAAATATTTATTGAATAATACAATACAGATTCTAAAACATAATCTTCTTTTATGAATACTGGCACAATTTCACCCAGCTCTGTGGAAGATTTAAGAAAAATGGCAGGGCAAGATCAGACATTGTTTACATCTCACCTCCAGCAAGATATAACTTTACTCTTGGCTGACCTTTAAGCAAAAGCAATGGTTATGTAACCAAGTAAGCTAAAAACTAAACAGGAAAAGTCACAGAGCCGGGAATGAACTACAAACTTACACTATTTGTTAAACTGAGATTTTTATCATGTTGCTCAAAGAAACACTAAAGTTTCCCAAATGGAAAAATGTGACCAAGATTTTATCTTTGCTATCCGAATGTATACATAAATATTTCAGTATTTAAAAGAAGTTATTTAGAAGTCTACTCTAAAATGCATTGCACTATTTTGTAATGGGAAGCAGTATTACGTGGTGACAAAATGGAAGTTTTGAATGAATAGCCTTCTGTCTTCATGTAAGTACTGGTTATAAATAATGCCCATGCTACATTGTTCCTAAAACATACATTCTGAGGTGGTTCTTCAACAGCTTTATCTTTGTAAAGTTTTAAGTACAGCCTTATCAAGGGGCAGAAGAATAACTTCTTAACATATTTTTTTAGTTTTATTATTTGCAGCATATAATCAAGTTAATAGTGGCTACATTTTATGTTCAATAGGAAAAAAAGAAAAACAACATTCTTGTCAAGGAGCAAAAAAAAGTAAATAATAAATAAATAGCACAACCTAGAAATATTCTAAGGTTTTGAAAGATCTTGTTTTCAGTACTACATAAATGTCTTTAGCAAAATATAGCACCTTTTTGATATCCCCATAATCAGAGTATCTTTACATTTTTTATAGATCCAAATAGTCACCTAACAAATTTTATATGCAATAGGATCTTTAATATATCCATTAGTACTCTTTAAATTATTTAAGCGATGAAACTATAGCATGAATTGCTTCTGAAGGAATATGAAAAGAAAGCTGGAGAGTGAGAAATAAAACAGCACTGAAAATGAATGAATTGATTAACATTTTAGGTGCTATGTATTTGCAGATGAACAGGACACAGATTGCTTACAGTCTAATGGGTGAGATGCAGACAAGAGATAAACAATTAAAATATAGCGAGATAAGTAGTTTAACAGGGGAAATCATATCCAAGTACCTTGTAGGGGCACATAAGTGAGTCTTGGCAGAGGAATGGTCCTTGGAGAAGAATTCTTGTCCAAGGAGCAACAATGAGCTAAAGGGAATATAATTCATTATCAAAATAAAGGTAACCTGATGTGACTAGAGCATCAGACATCAGAAGGTGAAGGGTGAGGCTGAAGAGGGGAGCAGATCTGGAAGAGCCTTGTAGCTATGTAAGGAGCTTAAAATATCTTCTAAAAGAATAAGAAGAAACAAGCCAATAACTACACCAAAGGGTTTTTGAATAAGGTTCTGACAGGATTGTGTCATCTCTTGGAGATGATCTTTCTGGTTGCATTTGGAGAATGAAGGGAAGGAGTTCAAGATCAAAAGCGAGGAGAAGAGTTGGGGTTGGGAGCTGTTTCTGGGTCTGGGTCTCCAGAGAAACAGGACTGAAAGGATATATAGACTTACATAAGAGGAGGTTTATTAAAATAATTCATTCACAGCGTTATGGAGGCCAAGAAGTCCCACAGTCTGTTGTTTGCAAACTGCAGAACCAGGAAAGTTGGTGGTATAATTCAGTCCTCATCCACAGACCTGAGGACCAGGGCAGGGAGATGGAGGCCTGAGAACCGAGAGGTGCAGAGGTTGTGGGTGGGGTCACTGGTCGAAGTCCCAGAATCTGAAGGCCTGAGAACCAGGAGCTTCAACATCAGAGGGCAGAAGAAAATGGATGTCCCAGCTCAAGAACTGAGAGAGAGAGAGAGAGACAGAGAGAGAGAAAGAGAAAGTGAGAGAAGGGAGAATTCACCCTTCTGTCACCTTTTATGTTCCATTCAGGCCCTCAGTGGATTGGGTGATGGTTATTCATTGGTGAAGATGGATCTCTTCACTCAGTCTCCCGAATCTAATGCTAATCTCTTTCAGAAACACTCTTCCAGACACACCCAGAAATAATGGTTTACCACCTATATGGGATCCCTAAGCCTTGTCAAGTTCAGATATAAAATTAACAATCACAAGAACCTATAGCATTAATCCAGGTAGGTGGTATAACAGCCCTGGGTAAAGAGGGAAGAAGATGGATTTCTGAGCTATTTAGGAGATATTGGATTGACGGTGTTCAGTAGGGGAAAGCCAAATGGCCGTAGCATTCATTGAAACAGGAACATGGAAAGAAAAGCAAGTATGGGTAGGGAAGATGATAAGTGAAATTTTAGACATGCTGCCCTTCCTTTGAAAAGCCTGGCTGTGGATGTCAAATAAGCAATTGGATACATGGGAAAGTCTGGAGAGACATTATGGAGCTCAGATATATAAACGAGATTTAAAAAGTTGTCATCTTTTCCAAATACACATACGCAATTCAAAGAATACCAACATCTAAATGCATTACATATAATGTTTTTACTAAAGCAATAATATTTTAGTCAGAAAGGTAAATGATGATGTGACCAGAATATCCTTCTGGGAGAGAAACTGGAAGGGTATCAACGATATTTAAAAAAAAAAAAAAGGAATATTATAGGATTAGACTGAGGATAAAAATGTAATGGGTCTAGGTCCAGAATGTGTCCTTTATTAAAGACACAAGACCTGGCAACAGTTTTGATGTTGCTTTTGCATTTCAGTTTTCTGTTTGTTTGTTTTTGTTTGTGGAATCAGTGGGTCTTGGCAAGATCACTCGGCCTTTACAGATTTTAAGGCTATTTGTATTAAAAACCAGCTGTAACTGTTTCCTGTGGAGGAAAGATCCATAAATTACAGCTCAGGTTATTTGTCAGTTATGTAGTTTAAAAATTCCTTGGCAGATAGGATTAAAGTGTGAGAATTGATCCTGAACTCCAGCTGAGGGACTTGTGAAATTATAAGGATAATATGTTCCCTACAACATCTCCTGCTGCCCGATTTAAAGGTGCCGGGTAGGAGGTCAGTGGAAAGGGAAGGCAGTTGGATTGCACTATTTGAAATGCTTTAAATAAATGTTTTGTAAGAGACTAACATATTATGTAAAGGAATGATTTTTTTTTTTTTCCTAAGCAGAATATCTTCATCCAACAGTTTGATTTATGAATGAGAGATTTCACTTAGAGTCTGGGGTCTGTCTTCTGGTCAATCCAGTTTTCAGTAAAGCATTCTTCTTCATGGTATAATTTTTAGTGCTTTGCTTGGTCTTTTCCTTTTTTTTTTTTTTTCAGATGACTAATAAGAAAGGCTTTATATTTTCTTCCTACTTTTTCCTCAACAAAATATTCTGGGGTCTAATAATTCACATCTAGAGAAACTTGCTTACAATCTTCTGCAGGAATAATCATTTTATGGGCATCTTTGCTGCTCAGAAGCAGTGCTGAAACTCTTATAGATCCCAAGGTTGTTATACTCTAAGTTGGCTGGATGAACCAAAATAAAATAAAAAACACAACATCTCTGAGTTTTCCTTTGGAACAGCCAGGCGCTGGAATCAGACGGTTAAATACACACGAAAGCTGAAGTTGCTTGATTGACTTGTTCCAGAAGGGTTTTAGGTTCTTACAAAGATACATACAGTGTAGCAAAATAAAAATAATTTCCAACTTGCAGGAAGAATGAAAGAAACAGAACATGAAGGAGGAAAAGAAGAAGGAACCAGGAATGAGGACAAGACACAAGATACATTCACTTGCAAAAGATGAACTCAAATGGGCTCTAAGCTTGTAACATCAAGGGAAAAACTGCATTTAATTACGAGGTTGACAGTGTCTATGAGGAAAAAATGAAGAATTAGTGCAGAAGTCTGGCAAGTTTTGATTTGTAATCTGAGAAGAAGAGAGGAGATCCTCTATAAAGGAATGAGCAATAAATGTTCCCATCATTACAGGAAACACTGCAAGGAGTTTCCCTCGCTGTGTCTAATGATGTCCCTCACAGAGGCAGGTTTCAGTGCCTACCTTATAAGAGGCACCTCAGGAGTGGGACCGAATTAGGTGTCAAATTACCAGTATGACCCCTAGTCAGGAACCATTGACAGCCCCAAGTATCTCACTATCGTTTATTATTTATTGAAAAATAGATGGTAGTAAAATAATCAGTATGCTGTGCGAGATTTTTATGTTGTGATTTGTTTTATAGCTTAACAAGCTGGAATGGCCAAAGTGAGAAACCCTTTGAAATTCAAGGATGGCGGACCGGAAACGGGAGGGAAAGCCTGAGTGTGAGCTCCAGCACCACCACTCTTAATGGTATGATTTGGCTGCGCTAGGTCATGGGTGACCCTACTGAGACCCAGATTTCATGTCTGCAGGAAGGGGTTAATATTACCAATTCAGAAGGTTTTTCTCAAGACCAAGCAAAATATCGCACATAAACAGCTTTTCATTACATTATCTGAAATATTCTTTTCTTTGTATTATCCAAAAGATATTTTATCTGTCTTTTGAAGATATATTGCAAGTATATTGCAAATTGTTTTATAACTTAAATAGCCACCTGAGGTATATGAATAGGGACCTACTGAAATATATTTTAATTGTTAATATTAATAATAATCTCCACAGGGCGCCTGGGTGGCTCAGGCAGTTGAGGTCTGACTCTTGGTTTCCGTGGTGAGATGGCGCCCTGCATCAGGCTCTGTGCTCAAATGGGGACTCTGCTTGAAGATTCTCTCCCTCTGCCCCTCCCCCAACTCACGTGCATGGACTCTCTGTGTCTCTCTAAAATAAATAAATCTTTAAAAAAATAATACACTTATTTGTGCTCCTAGAATGTGAACATCAACTAGTAAATGCTTGATGGGTTTCATCTTATGTAACCTCAAAACAACATTTATGGGGCCAGTGTTATGACTCTACCCATTTTATAACTTGTGAAGTTAAAAAAAAAATACAGTTACTGAGCTGGGGTTGGACATGTGAAGTTGGTCAAAAGAGAAGAGGGCAAAACTGTAAGAAACACTATGATGGAGGGAAAAAAAGAGAAATATTTAAATATGGAAAATGTTATACAATAAAACTAGACCCTTTTAAGTGATTGGTACTTATTGATATCAGGTGTGGAATTCCTTTACAAGACCATTTTGGAAAGCCAATTAAAAAAAAAAACAAACCTATGTTTGGTATCTGGCAAGAGTTTTCAGGTAATTTGTAGAGCATCCAATCTCTAATGTTCAAAAACCCAGGGAACCCATGACATGCTTCTAACATCCACCACTGAGGGGGCCAGGCACCACCTGGGTTTGGCACCAAGGCCCCCCAGTGGCTAATCTGAGCTTTAGGGTGACAGTAAAAATCATCAAGCTTAGTTCCGGTCATATTGTTGGTGTTGGGTATATTTTAAGAAGAATCTTTCTTTTTTCTTCCAAATGAGAAAGTTAGCTTTTAACCTTCTAATTTTAAATGATCCCAAATAAAAATTCATGTTTATATAAATTCACAACTGAACACCATGCCCTTCATTTTCGATCATGTTGCATTCCAAGAAAGGAGAGAAGGAGAAATAAAGATCTGCCTTTTTTTCTGTTGAGGGTTTATGAAAATCCAAAGTGACAACAAAAGAGAATGTTCAATAATAAAAAACACTAAAGACACTAAAAAGCACGAAGACATTATGATGTTACCTAAAACGGCAATATGCCCATAAGATTATAACAGGCTGAATTAATTGTATTAGTTTGCTCTTAAGCAGAGTACCACAGACTTAAAGCACAGAAGTTACATTTCTCACAACTCTGCAGGCCAGAAGTGTGAGATCGAGATGTTATCAGTTTGGGTTTCTTCTCAGGCCTCTGTTTGGGGTTTGCAGATGGCTGTCTTCTCCGTGTGTCCTCACCTGGTCCTCACTCTGTGCTTGTCAATGTCCTATCTCCTCTTCACAGAAGGACACAAGTCATACTGAACTAGGGCCCACCCTAATAACCTCATTTGGATTTAATTGCCTTTTTAAAGAATTTATTTCCAAATCCCGTCACATTCTGAGATACTAGGGGTTAGGACTTCAAAAATGAATTTGGGGAGGGAGAACACAATATAGCCAGTAACATTCATAAAGTATAAATATAAAGAAAGAATGATACTCTATGTTGTAGCCTAAATACTTAAAAATAAACAGTAAAGATAGCAGAATGATTATAACATAATAAACATATACCAATAATAATTTAGTAATTGTATTGATTCAGGATCTTTAAATGCTGAAGCATATCAATTTGCTTTCATGTTATACTTGAAAAAGCTGGCTGCACAGGAGGTTGGTTCTGTATCTCCCCCCCCCCCCCCCCGCCTGGAACCAAACAATCCTTATGTATTTATTGCCAGGAGCCGAGAAGCAAAAGGGAAAGAATGTACAGACCCTAGGGATTTAATATCTAATTGCAGCAACGGTGTGGATGTTTAAAAGAGAAAGAAGAATAAATAACAATACAAGTTTGCATGTCCTAAATTCCAAATGGAAGATTATCTATCTTCCTAATTCTGAGGCCATACTTGTCAGCTCTGTGTTGATTTCTAAAGGGTTCCAAGAGAAAACTAACATTATTTAAATATGCAGATAATTAGTGGAATAGAATTTCAGAAGGAATAATACCTTTTGAAGGCCCCTGATTTTAAATTGCTTCTACTTCCTTTGCTTTTGAATGAGGGAGAAAGGGAGTGTTAAAAAATTTCCCCAATTATTTAAAAGTTCCATTATTTGGGGCCCATTCAATTGAGGTTTTGTTATATTAAGGAAATAATAATTTAGATTAAGTTATTTTTTTTAAAGATTTTATTCATTTTTTGACAGAGAGAGACACAGTGAGAGAGGGAACACAAGCAGGGGGAGCGGGAGAGGGAGAAGCAGGCTCCCCATGGAGCAGGGAGCCCGATGCGGGGCTCTATCCCAGGACCCTGGGATCATGACCTGAGCCAAAGGCAGATGCTTAACTGACTGAGCCACCCAGGAGCCTCAAGATTAAGTGATTTTTTTTAATGCTTCGTTGATGTGAATTTAGTAAATACATTTTGACAACCAAAGAAAAAGCAGGGCTGAATTATTTTGACTAACAGAATCACCTTTGCACCCCAAGATTAAGTGATTTTTTTTTTAATGCTTCATTGATGTGACTTTAGTAAATACATTTTTACAACCAAAGAAAAAGCAGGGCTGAATTATTTTGACTAACAGAATCAGCTTTTTTTTTTTTTTACTGGCATAAAGATTTGGCCTAAATCAATTCCCTATTAAAAAAAAAAAAAAGTGGGAGGGGGTGGAGGGACCTTGGCTCTGTTCTATGTGTACAACAATTAACAGAAGTCTTTGATGGAGTAGATTAAAAAATACAAAAATGTAATGGTCAAAATATCAAAGTATTTGATTTTGTGGGTAGAGGAACTTAGCATTAAGTTAGATTTCCTGTTAGGATTTTAGTCCAGTAAATGTAGGTAACGTATTAGTTTTAAGCATATAGACAGTCTGCCGAAAGAAGAGTTTGGGGAAGCAGGGCAGTATAAGGGCTCAATATTCAAGCTCTAGAGTCAAAGTGCCCAGACACGAATGCCCTAATTTACTACTTGCCTGTCTTGGGCAAATAACTTTTACTCCCTAATGCCTTAGTTTTGTCATCTATAAATGGGGATGATAATGGCGCCTGCCTCATAAAATAACCACGAGGATTTAGTTAGAGAATGCATGAGGAAAATGCTTGGCACACAGTTAACAATAAATGTTAGTCATCATTGGTAGCCAATAATTTAGAATGTATTTTACATTTTGCTTACAGTTTTTAAGCAATGATTTTCAACCTCATCAGCACATTACAATTATCTGAGGATTTTTTCTTAAATTCTGCTATCTGGCTTTACCCTCTAGAGATTTTGATTAAATTGGTCTCCAGTGAGACCCAGACATTCATCAGTTTTAAATGTTCCCCAAGTAATTCTAACATGTAGCCAGCTTTGAAGAGACTTGGTCCAAATAAGTCATGGAGATATGCAGCATCAGACAGCTCTGGAAAAGCCTTCTCCAGATGGTATTCTGCTTAATAATCGTCCGCCAAAATGTTCCTTAAAACAAAAACATTTAAAAGTAACTTAAAAGCGATGGATGCAGAGTCACCTAAGCTTGATGATGTATACATCTCTTGAAGATTCATTTTTCACACGAGCATATTAAAAGATCTGAGAAGTCCTTCTTTAAGTAAACGTGTTTATTACTGATGAAGCCAGATTTCCTTGCAATATTTTGTAATAAGGAAACATGTTCTTCAGGAATATTTAACTTATAGCTCTGCCACATTGTATCACCAACTATCACTACTATTTGCTACAATATCAATTAATTAATAAGTATGTGATTAATAGAATATTTATTAACATCTGCTAGTTCCAGTCTCTGTTCATGGTTTTCAGAATTAAAACTAAAAGTCACGGGGTTTTTGGCCATTAGAATCACCTGTGGAGTCTTTTTTTAAATTACAGGTACCTCACCTTCACACCAGACCTGCTATTCAAGGAGAGTGGATCTGCCAAGGTGCATTCTTTAACCTGTCATTGGGATTTTGATAACGAGCTGGGTTTGGAAGTCACTGATCCATAACCAAGCCTTTCATATTAAACCAATCTAGCTCCAATCTATTTTGCAGGTATCAACAAAGAAAACAAAGTTAGAAACTATGGACCAACTCTGGGAAAAGGCAGGAGACAAGAAGGAAGAAGTAGGACAGCAGCATGGAAATGCAGTGGAGCTGAGCCACGTCCACAGGTGACGGGTATGAGTGTGCCTGGGTGTGCGTAAGTGCGCGTATGAGGAGATGGCGGACAGTGGCTGGAGAGAGAGCAGGAAAAAAGGTACATTTTGCATCCATCATGGGCTGAGAAGGAAGAGAATTCTATCCTTCATCAGAGAGTGACAACAAACACTTCCTGTCCCTTAGCTGAAGATACTGAGAGGAGGGAAAGAGGATGGAAGCAGTGCAGAAGGAATGCGGTGATTACAAACTGGGGAAGTGGATGATTTAGGACAATGGACTTCAGACTTGCCCTAATGACAGAGGAGTTGGGGTCATCTTGCTTTTTGAAGAACAATATGAAATAGTGACATAAGAGGATATGTACACGTATTTCCATTTCTACACATATATACCGTTTCCTAGTAGAAGTAGGTGATGGGTGCAAGATAAACACAGAGGAGAGTTTTCAAGAATGTTATTGTGTTTCTTTGAATACAGCTCTATTAAAGGTGGGATCTTGAATATGTATGATCTCACTTACATGTAGAATCTAAAAAAAAAAGCCCATCTTATAGAAACAGAGACTGGAATGGTGGTTGTCAGGGGCTAGGGAGTGGGGGAAATGGGGAGATGTTGGTCAATGGCTACAAACTTCCAGTCATAAGATGAATAAGTTCTGGGGATTTAACATACAGCATGTTGATTATAGTTAACGATACTGTATTATATACTTGAAAGTAGCTAAGAGAGTAGATCTTAAATGTTCTCATTACCAAAAAAAATTATAATTAAGTGAGGTCGCATGTGTTAACTAATCTCATTGTGGTCATCATTCTTCAATCATATATATATGTGTGTGTGTATATACATATATATACACAAAATCATCATATTGTACATCTTAAATTTACACTATATGTCAATAATATCTCAATAAAGCCGGCAGGGAAAAGGTGAGATCTTGTTGGGTTCCTTTTATATTTTGGGGATTCCTTAGAGGTTTTGACTTTTAGGTGTTATGCTTAATTTCCATTTCAGATTAAAACATTATTTTCTGGACTTGAGTCAGAGAAATCCTCCACCTCATTGTTGGAATTTTGTGGTAAAAAAGGTACCTGATGTCTGAACATTAGGTGTATGGTTCTAAGAATACAACTTCAACATCAGATAGACATGGTAGATACAATACAGATGCTGGAATTTCTATTCTGGGGGAAGGATGCCTATTTAAGAGTGGATCTTTTAGGAAGAAAACCAGATTTGTGTGATGTTATTTGTAACTTTCAAAATTCACTTATGAAGCTGTGAAATGAAAATTAATTTTAACCTTAATCTCTATGAACATATAGTTTGGATAGAAAGAAGACATCAGGATCAGAGCTACTCAAATTGGTTTAGGGATGCTGCCCCACACGGCTGCAGAAATGGAAGGCCCGGGAGCTTGTATCTAGGTAACAGAAGACTCACTGAGTCCCATCTACTTCGGACAAGCACTGGGTTAGGTAGACACTTCACACGTATTACTCATTTTCCTTTGCAGGACAACTTTATGAAACCGAGAGATGACTTCCTCTGTAGCTCTCCTCCAGGCAGCTGCAGAAATGGAAGGCCCGGGACATGGCTGCCATCTTGTGGTTTACAATCAAGCAGGCTTTGGGACTGCTCACGGTTGGCTACTCGCTACCAGAAAACAACTTCAGGCCACGCTATGCCTGGGTTAGGAGCAGAGACTTAAAGTCGTGGATAGCTACAGAATCCAAAGGCTGCAAAAGTGTTAGGTCCTGAACATGGAGAAATGGCAGAGATTAGGAGCGGGTTTATTGAGAGGATTCTCTGATCTAAAGAGGTGTGACTTAATTTCTTTGGAAGACTCTACCTAGATTGAGTGTATAGCAAAGCAGATTGGGGCTGGGATTTATAGCTGGCAATCAGTAAAAGTACGAAAGTGTTCCACCTCTACGTTCACTATAAGCTCTTCATCAGCAAGCAGAACACAACTTGAAGGACAAGCCTTGTTTTACTTCAAAGCTGAAGAAGAAAGAAATTACAGCCAAGATTCATTAAGCAACCTTGGACTTTCTCTGTAATCCAAAGGGATCTCTCCAGCTTTCTCTGTGACTACCTTGGCCACACACCAAAATCAAGTTTGAATGATGAATCTCAGGGTCAAGATGCTGGAAAGAATTTGACAGGCCGGAAGGGTGTTCCAGTCTCTAATAGCTCAGGATATGTTCATTCTCCAATCTTCAAATAGAATTACCTACAATGCTAGAGCTAGTCCAGTTTTGGATTGAAGTCTGAATGTCTTGATTTACTTTTATTATGCAAGAGTGTATCATAATAATAAGCAACTGGCTACTTGCCCTAGCATTTAGCAGACACAAATCACAAATGAAATAAATCCAGTAATGACATGAACTGAGTGTGGAAAAACATTTAAAAAAAATTTTTTTAAGATTTTATTTATTTATTTGAGACACAGTGAGAGAGCACAAGCAGGAGGAGAGGGAGAAGGAGAAGCAGGCTCCCTACGGAGCAGGGAGCTATATGGGGCTCGATCCCAGGACCCAAGATCACGACCTGGGCCAACGGCAAATGTTTAACCGACTGAGCCAGCCAGGGGCCCCCATTTTTAAGTTGTTATTTCAGGGATGAAGAGAGCTAAGTGAGAGGCAACAGACAAACTGTGGGGACATGAAAAGTATGGAGGAAACAAGAGCGGGTTTAGGAGACTTTGCAGTGAGCTCTGAAGCAGGGTGCCTTTCATGTTCTTGAAGAGATACAAATGAAGATCGAATCTCTATTAGTGCTTTGACTTAGGCCAAATGTAAGAGACACAAATTTGGAGCTTGTATCTAGGTTACAGAAGACTCACTGAGTCCCATCTACTTTGGACAAGTACTGGGTTAGGTAGACACTTCACGTGTATTCCTCATTTTCCTTTGCAGGACAACTTTATGAAACGGAGAGATGAATTCCTCTGTATCTCTCCTCCAGGCAGTGCATGATTAACATTTGAAACGAGGCTGGACTGACTCTATAGCATATGTTATTTCCACTATGCCAGGAAGTCACGAGTCATTTTCTGCCGATGGATGTTTTTACCATGTCTAACTAGGAGCAGACTTTCAGAAACAGCGGACATTAGTTATTAATTATTGTCAGAAGTAGCCGCTTAGTAAAAATTATTACCATACATATTTGGTAAACATTATTATTCAGGTAAACAATCTAAAAATCTCATTCAACAGGTCAATTCATTCAGCTACTTTGGCTGCATTTTGCAGCCCACTAATCTTGACTGGCCACCATGATAAAGTACTTTTCCAAAGAAGTGAACATTTTACAGAGCACATACAAACTTACTTCTGGTCAACTCATTTCCATTATTAATATGTGTCATTAAACCTTTTCAGGACTAAATGCCTTTTCCATGTTGTATAATGAAGCAATGAAACATTTTATATCAAGCACTTTTTTTTTTTGCAAGGGCTGGAGCAGTTATAGGGCTTGTAGGGAAAATATAACCCTTCCAAAAGGTACCCCCTTCGCCCACTTCCATGTGTGAGCAGGCTGGCCCTGTGATAGGAAATACATTTTGAGTTCCTCAACTTTTACAACAGAGTATTGATTCTGTATCACCCATATCTGGCTGGGCCTATGGATCTCCCCGCAGTTCATAATACATAGAAATAAGTCAGGAATTGACTTCCACCCTATAATTGCATAAACTCATTTGGGACCATCTATCCATCTCTCTAGATTCTCTAAATCTCACCTTGTAGTAAGCCACAATACAGAAATCAACATGCATGGACTCTATTCTTGCTGCTCTTTGAATCAGTGTTGAGTGGTACGCAAGGTACGCACACACCTGGGTTCATGTTCTAGAATGCTCTACTTGTTAAATTTGTGACCTTGAGAAAATTACTCTCCTTGAGCCCAGAGAATTTTAGAAATTCAGTTTAGTTTGGCAAAACATTTAGAGTATCTATTAGGTACCGGGGTTTGTGTCGGGGTTAGGTATATATAAAAGATTTCATTCATTTACTGACCTAATATTTATTTTGAGCACTTACTCTGTGTTAGGCATTGTCTTGAGGGATGGAGATAAATTTTTGAACAAGGCTGACAACTTCCTTGTCCTTGTAGTTTGTATTTTAGTAAAATATTCAGAAAGTAAAGGAGAAAACCAAGAACTAAGTCAATATAAATTCAGGCAAGTGATAGGAGCTATGAAGAAAATAAAGCCGAATGAGCAGTTGACTTTGTGGGAATATGGCTGTTTTAGAAACAGCAATCAGGAAAGATCCCATCCAGGAGGTGGACATTTGACAGACATATGAATGACAAGAAAAGATGATCGAGAAATCTCTGTATTCAAGTTTATAGTCTCACAGGAGACAGAGGAACAAAAGTGTAATTTCCGTAAGTGCTAGGGTGGAGGTATGCACTGAGAGATTCTTGGGGAGGATGTGTTTAAGCAATATGAAAGTGCCTCACATGAAGTGATGCACAGATAGGTACTCACTGAATGTTATTCATCCTCTCTCTCTTTAAGATTTAACATGGTATCCTTCTCCTTTAATCAGTATAAAAGAAAACCACTTGAACCTTCATGATGACTTCTAAACCAGAAAAACCTGATTGGTTTAATTAGACATCTAAAGAGCATACACTTTCTTTCTTTTTTTTTTTTTTAAAGATTTTATTTATTTATTCATGAGAGACAGAGAGAAACAGAGGGAGAAGTAGGCTCCCAAGGAGTGGGAAGCCCGATGCAGGACTCGATCCCAGGAACCCGGGATCATGACCTGAGCCGAAGGCAGACGCTTAACCATCTGAGCCACCCAGGCGCCCTACACTTTCTTTTTTGAGACAAAAATTATATAATGCCACAAACTGCCCTTTTCTCTTGGCTTCTAGTACTAGCTCTGATGCTTGATTTCTGCCATGAACCTCTGTCTCTTGTTGTGTCTTTATTTCTAATTGTCTTTATTGTTACTGAAATGTCAGAAGCTGGATCTATTTTTTTTTTCTATAAAGGCAACAAATGCTTTTTAAAATTAAAAAAAAACCCAAAAAACCCAACATGTTCACCACGCCAGTTATTTTTGTTTCTGGTATTTGAAAGAAGTGCTTGGTGTTTCAAACGGAAAGATAGTCCTCGTATTGTCCTTTTCCACATGGGCCTCATCTTCTATCTTGGATATGACAGCAGCAGGACATTTTATTGGGAATATGGCTGTTTTAGAAACAGAAAATCACTTTCACCCACCCTGTTACTTTACCATTAGACATCTGTTTTTTTTTAAGCATATAATCTACAGTAAAGCTCTATTAATGCAATGTTATTGAAGTAGAAGGCAATATAAACCATCAGTAAATCTGAAATACAGACCATCTTTAAACACATATAACTTTGTGAGTGGTTAAGAACATGCACTTCGGACTTACACACTGAGGATCAAATACTGTTTCCTGCACTTACTGGTTGAACCAATATCTCTGGGTCTCATCTGCACAGTGTGAGAAATAACACCTACCTCATAGGATTCTACTGAGGCTGAAGACATTATATGTATATATATTAAACAATGTTTCTAAAATACCTGGTACATAGCAAGTGTCCAAAATAGAAATTATTATTCAGATTTCATATGAATTTTATTACATATTCTATGGAATAATATATGTGCTGGTATATGCTAGCAGAGAGAGATAAAGTCTTCCAAGATTAATAATTTTTGTCAAGGATTATAGTATACCAACAAACCAGATTTCTTAGAATCTCTCTACTCCATCACAATTCAACCACAACCAGCAATAGCAGCTGCCTGAACAGAGTCTAACCTTAGAAATCCAATCATATCCATATGGCCAGATAGAAGCCAGGGGACTAATCATGGGAGAAAGGCCAAGAGTTGGGGGTTTTACTGGGAGGAAATGGGAATGTTAGACTAAAGACAAGCCTAGAACTGCAAGAGACGGGTGAGACGTGAATACTGCCAGCTAAAGAGATGAATCTAAGTCTAGGAATCAGATCATCTGGAATCTGCATAGGCACATGAGCACTCAAGGGCAAGTAGCAGCATTTGCTAGGGAGGTGGGGTAGGTGGGTAGACTGGGATCGGCTTGATTCAGCAATGGGCTTAGGGGAGCCCCCTGCAGAGAGAACTGGGTTCAGGGAAAGCGATTCCAGTCACCACAGGGATTCAGGCATGAAGGCAGGAATCTAGGTGGCAAGTCAGAGGACCTAAGCCAGCCTCGATTCAGAGCCCATCTTGTAACTGCTTGTCTTTTCCCTCCATAGAAAAAGACACGTTTCAAAATCTAGCATGAGGTTAAATGGTCTCAGAAGTAACATTTCTCAATGAAGGATTAGAAATCCAGTTGCTTAACAAGTCACACAAGATACAGAGACAAATTTAAAAGCACTTAGAGTGGTTGTTGTGTAAGTAAATGGGATACAATGGCTTTCGTTCATTCAGGATTTCACACAGATGGTATACACAGCAAGGTGAGGATGGTTAATTTTCTGATGCCTGTTACTTTTTTTCTCGGTAGTTTATTACTCATAGATTCAACTTATAATTCTCTAATTTTTAAAATCTGACAAATAAAATTTTGAGGAGCCAGATTAGTAACAGAAAGCTAAAGGTATGGGGTGCCTGGGTGGCTCAGTCAGTTAAGCGTCTGCTTTCGGCTCAGGTCATGATCCTGGGGTCCTGAGATCGAGTCCTGCATCAGAAACCTGCTTCTCCCTCTCCCTCTCTCTCTCTCTCATTCTGTCAAATAAATAAATAAAATCTTAAAAAAAAAAAAGAAAGCTAAAGGTAACTCCTCGGATGGCTGAAATGGCAAGAAGTCTCAATCCTTTATTTATACACATGCAGATAAAGAAAACTCTTAACCACCTGAAGGACTATCTTCTGCCTGAGGAATTTTGTGTTTATAATCTGACATTGATAAAATCTCCACAAGAAATATGTTTATTGTATCTAGTGACTGGAATAGAAAGGAACAGAAACCGTGGTGCTCTGGCGAAGATACAGCTAGAGGGATGATGGATGTCTGGAGCCGAGAAGCATCTATGAAACTAGTCAGAGTTGACACCCAGTTCCAGCACATAATGCTTGACACTTACTCACAGGTTACCAGAATGATTATGTGCTCAAGAGTGAATCCATGCCGACAAACCAACCTTTCACTGATGAAAAGCGCACCTATTATTTTAAAGAGTGATTCAAACTTAGATTTAGCTTTAAAGTTCATATATTTTATATTAATGAAAACAAGAGAATGAGGAGTCAATAAATAAATTGAGAGCCAACTTTTTCTTTTTGTTCTTTTTATGCTGACGGCAATGAAATCAAATTAGATTTAATGAAAGCTTACAGGACAATGTGATACAGACTATCTAGTTGAACTGTGATTCCCTAATTCAAGAAAATACTGTCATCCTATTTCAGTTAAGGTGAACAGGAATGCCAGCAAGCCTTGACATGTCAATCAAGCAATTAGAAATATAAGGATTGTCATATTTCCTTTAAAAAAAGTAATTAATTCTTCTTAAGTGTTCTTTTGTAGGGGAATAAACGGATTGCAACTTTGATTGTAAGGGGATATCTTTTCACCATTAGCAGAAACACCTGAGAGGGGCGGGGTAGGTACCACCCTGCCCCTCCACCGGGACAGAGGGACATCAGGTTTTCATGGGTAGAGGTGGGAGGGGCAGCATTAGAACCTCCTGAATTTTTTCTAGACAAGGATGGATTCTGAGTTTTGAGCCAGGGGCCCGGCAGGATGGCAAGGTGTACGGACAATAGTCCAAGCGCAGGAGGAGGACGGGGGAAACGTGTCTGTCATCTGTGCAGTTTGTGTGTGGGCCACCTGCCACGCCGGCCTCCTGGGCTCTTGTAACAGATGCTTGATTCCAACAACAGAATCAAAAGTGTCTAACAAGTCTCATTTGAAAAGCTCTAACAAATTAAAAATATATTCTTCTTCAGCTAAAGAGTTGTACATTCAAACATTTCAGCATGCTTTCCCACTACTGCCATTATTTAAATTGATGTGTTCAAAGTATGAGCAAATGTAGGAGAGCTGAGGACAGACCAGTATCCTATGAGAATGTCCTGAACTCCTGTTTCTTCAGCTCACACTTTCTCAATTGACTCAAATCAACACACATTTATTGTGTTTCCAACAAATATCAGGGTGCAAAAATATTAGGGTGTTGTGGAAGAAGTTTTGGCTAGTAGAAGAGGGAGAAATATAAATGTGGAACAACACAGTGTCACAAGATGCTATATATTTTGTTGGTGGTCTATGTGTAGGATCAAGACCGCTGGGTGAGCTATATGGCTCTTCTGTGACTTTGCCGCCAGTGAGAAACCTTTGGGCGACTGGAAAGTGACAAATTGTTCCCGTATCTCTTTTAGCATCTCTCTACCCTTTCTAGTGCTTCTCAACCTTGAAAACCCTCATTGCCACCAACTGCACTCCCCTTTAAAAGTCTCCCATAGTTTCCATCACACTTAGAACAAAGCCTAAACTCCTTTTTTTCTGGTTGAGAAAGCCTATAAGATCTAGCCTCGACTTTCCAAACTCATCCACTGATTCATTAGATTTCAGCCACATTGATCCTCTAACTCAGCAACTCTCAAACTTCAATGCGCATACAAATCACTTGGGGGTCTTGCTAAAAATGGAGACTTTTTTTTGTAGATCTGGGGAGGGAGACAAATGCCCGCATTTGCAATAGTCTCCAAGGTGACACTGATGGTGGCTGGTCCTGGGAGCCCACTTTGAGTAGCAAAGTGCCAGAGGACTGGTGCTCATTCCAGACACTGGCAGGCCATACTCAGCACCATGAAGAGCAAAGCAACTCGCCAAGTTTGTTCTCCCCTAGAAACCTGGTGCTTGTTCCTTCTGCTAGGAAAGCCCCCCCCCCCCATCTTTCTCTATCTAGTACCTTTTGTCATGTAGATCTCAGCTCAAATGTCAGCTCCCCAGAAACGTCTTTCTTAATGACCTTATCTAAAATGCCCATCCGATCACTGATCTGCAACAATCGACATTTTCGTATTTTACTTTCTTAATTATACTTGTCACCCTGTGAATTGTCTTTATCTGTCCATTTCCTTGTAAGCTCAGTGAAGCAACAGCATGGCCTGTAGCATTCAGCACAGTATCTCAGCATGTGAAACATGCCTGATCCACAGGGCTGGCTTCATGGATGCACAACCTGTGTAACTGTACTTGGCCTTCTGCCTGGTTTAACACTCCACCGTCACCACCCAGAAATTCATAATTTTATCTTTGAGCTTGTGCTTTGTAAGTGGACAATGGAGTGTACACATAAGCAGAGGAAATGCACTCAATATATATGCCCCTTTTCTTTGCTGCCCCCTTCTCATGTTGTGCTTGTGATGCCCCACGAGTACAGAATTCTGACGGACCTACCTGTGTGGGCGTTCAGTAAGACCTAAAGTTATTACAAGGTAAGTGTGTTACATCCATGACTAAGTGGGGAGCTGAGAGCCCCAAGAGGCCATGCTTTCTATTCAAGCCAGAACTTGCTTCAAAACCACAAAGAACAATGGTGCTCTGCGAAGTATGAATGACCAAGGAAACCTATTATGTTCTTTCTTACTCCTGTTACTTTACTAGCCCATCACTTAGGCAGAAAATGCCGCGTTCGAAGAAAGAGGGGAAAAAGGCTATCCATTGTTCTTCTTCTGTTAGGGCCGTCCTTACTCAGGATGAAGGTGGAGAGTGTTGGTAGAATGTGCACATATTAAGAAATGAAATAAAAACATGTTACTTCTGTGCAATGTCTACTGTTCTCTAAGAACAGATGGCATCTATGCATGTGTGAGCTGTGAAATATGAATGGTGTAATTTTAGTGAATCCAGATGCTAGTTAAATGTGCTTATATTTTCATTTAAAACTGTCATGGCACAAAATAAAAATGAACGCTAATAATTTAAAATTTGAATTTTTTCTTACTTAGAACAATAAATTGCAAAAGCAAAAGGAAAAACCCATGATGCATCAAAAAAGAGATCACTAAAAGAAAGAAAAGGCTTTATATTTTATGGCACTTTTTCCCACTTCTTGAACAAGGAAGCCCACAATTTTATGTCCCGCTGGGGCCTGCAGATTATGTAGCCTACCCTACTGATCCAGAGCAGCACTCGCTGAAGGAGTAAAAGTGTCGTGCATTCACTATGTGCCCGACGCTGTGTGAAAGCCCTTTACAGAGGTGATCTCATTTTTTTCCTCACAATAACCTTGTAAAATGGATGTTACTGTTCCTCTTTAATAGACTAAAAAGCCAAGTTGTAGCAAGATTAAAAAATTTAGCCAATATCTTAAAGCCTATTAGTAAAGAAACTAGGGCTCAAACTAGGCTTCAGATCTGTAGAATCCCAAAGCCCTGTCTCTCAGTGACTCTGCTATAACTCCTCCCAGAAGCCAGGCTTGTTCTAGCGCTCCCTTGGGCTGCTGGGATTATTCCAGAATGGGCTCAAGGTTCTATTCCAAACCAAAGGAACCAAGAATGCTGAGCCATTTCAACCTTGATCAGAAGGCCTCTCAAAAGGCTCTGGTGCCGTGTCTTCACCTAGGTTGTCACAAGGATCCATGTAAATAATTCATGACGGAGTAGGTGCCAGACACCAGTTGAATCCAGAATTTCCCAGAGTATTTCAGTATTTGTGTTGTGGAGAATGGGGAAGTTTTCAACCTTATTTTGATATCTTATTTAGTCCTCTAAGATGAGGACCATTTGAGTAGGGCCTTTTAAGCATTTCTGGTTATATTCTGGAGCACCAAGAAACAATGTCTTTCACTTTTAATCTTCTTTGCCCAAATCTCACTGACAAATACGAATGTATCTTTTATTCATGGTGTTGAATAAAAGCCTGTGCCTGGATATGCACGGTGTTTAAAATATTTTAAATAATGTTCACTATCGTAACAATATATTTGAAGTTTCTGTCATTTGGACATTAAAATGTTCAATTAGAGAGTAAAATATAGTACAATACTCTTGAGCATTTAGTATTAATGAAAGGGGAAAAAAATCAGCATATGATCATATATCAAACATCTCTTGCTTTTATTTTAGTATTTGTTAGAGGATAGAATCTATTTATTTAACATATTTGTGATTAAATGTATTTTACCATTATAGTCTTTAAACCAAATATTTACTTTTAGTATGCATGTTTTGATAAAAGTATCTATTACTATAAACCCATTTTGTGATCAGATGTGTCGTAATAGGTTTCATATGTATAATGGGGCCTAATCACAAGCACTTACCTTCACTCTATTTCAAGGTGCAGAGCTCCAGATAATTACATGGTAACACATTCATACATCACGGGTTGTGAAATTTTCAAATACTTCTAATTTTGTTGATATTAACATCCTCAAATATCTATATGCACTTTTTCCTTATTCAGTATAAAATCTATCATAGATACACAATTTAGTGACAGAGCCATTTGGATATCCTTTAATTTGGACTCAGAATATAATAAATCACTTAACTGTAAACTTCTCCAACTTTTAAGTTCTACTTTTGTCTGTTAGAGAAGCCAGTTGCCTTTGCTCTTAATAGAAGCATAGAAATGACAAGAGAAAGGCTGGTAATTCTCATAGGCTCAATTTCTCTGTCTGTAAGGTGCAGGCACATGGACTTGATGACTTCCACGGGATTTTCCTTCTCTCTGATTCTAGAAAGTTAATTTTTCTCCTTCAAAATAAACCAGACATTATCTCTTACCCTTCACTTTGCTTTGGCTATGATTATTACTTCTGGCCATTTAATTGGCTTAAAAATATACTAAATTACCAAATAAAAGTACCCATGTTCATTATAGCCCAGTATCATTATTGAGGCAAATAAATATTGTTTTGTTCTGTTTTGGTATTTACCTCAATCCCTTACTTCACTCTAGATAGGAATATCATTATTGTATATGGCACTGGGATTTATTTTATTTTATTTTATTTTATTTTATTTTATTTTATTTTATTATGTTAGTCACCATCCATTACATCATTAGTTTTTGATGTAGTGTTCCATGATTCATTGTTTGCGTATAACACCCAGTGCTCCATGCAATACGTATGGCACTGGTTTTTAAAAATGTCAATCTCCATCTACTTCTGTCATGTGGTAGGAAATTTTTGCCCAGTCTCCTGATTAATTACATGATGCTCTACAAATTTTTGGTTATCCCAAGAGAAGTTTAAGGCACTTTCATAGATAATGTATCCCCAGGAAAAAAAAGAAGGGTACGCAGTTATGACACTGGAAGTGTTTGTGTATGCTGGGGTGTTCGTGTGTGTTGGAGAGATGGGGGGAAAGAATACACAACACTAAGAAAGGGAGAGAATAAGGAAAAAATATGCAAAAATCACTCTCTCGAAACTTTCCAAACTAGGATTGAAGATGTTGCAATAGATTAAATCAGTGAATGCCCTTACTCGGTTTCATAAACTAAAACATGACATATACTTAGAAAAATAATCATGATAATTTCCATACTTACCTAAGTATTTAGAGCTGTTGTTCTCAACCCCGGCTGCACATTGGAATCATCTGGAAAGCTTTTAAAATTTTTCCGAGCCTCACCTCAGATCAATTAAAATCAGATACTGGGCGTGACTGGACATACCCAACTGTTTTAAAAGCTCCCTTAGGGATTTTAATGTGCAGCCAGGGCTGAGAGCATTGATTTAGAGTAAACCCTATTATACAGTGCAGTAAGAAATATGTATTTAAATTTTAAGTGAGAAACTCTTTTTTTAAAGAGTTTGAAGTCACCTTACAAAACTGATGATATATTCTGTCCATTCTTCAATTATGACCCAAACCAGAAATCAAAAGTACCTGAGACCATGCTGAGCTTGTGGGATTATGAGTCAGTGATCATACAGCAGCCTTGAAAAGAGTGCATGCCTTGATGTGCACTGGCCCTCTTTCCACTGTGACCATCGCTCCACGTAAGCTCCGGAGAACCAAACCCCCCTGCCTGGCACTGGCTCTTCTTTGAGCTTTTTTTTTTTTTCCCCTCCTGTTTGAAATGGCTAAATTGAGGTAAAAATGTAATATTCATGTGACACATTGAAGTTCCCTAGACTGGAAATTTTTATTTCTTTGCCAAAGGAAGCTAGAACAGTTTGCAGGCAAAAATATTAGAATAAAAATTGCCTCCATTTCTAAATCCCTCTTTTATTTGGTTTCTTACCAGACCAAAATGAAATGTGACCTGCAGCTTGGAGGTTGCTCCCAGAATTAATCATCTCCAGGTGTATTCAAAATCATTAATTGCATCTGAAGGGAGCCAAAGGAGGCTTCCCCAGACTCCTGCTATTTGAAGGAGAGATCCTGAGCTCAGTGTTTGCTGCTTCAGTGAGTTCCTATGGCCAAGGTATTCATGTTGTGCTTAAACTATGAAGCTTGAAAGGAATAACTTGGGCAGAGAACTTTGTTGTACTAGCATGAATGCACTGAAGGCCTTGTAAAGAAGGCTGTTTGAATTACATGTATGTTAAACAGCTTCAGAAGAACTGTTTCCACTTTAGGTTTTTGCACAATAAACCTCAAATTGCACTTTTGACTACTGAGCTGAGTCTTTTAACGTGCTTTTTTCCCAAAATAATAAACCCCCCTAATGATGACGGCATGGCACTGTCACATACTGACACAGTCTGTTTCTTCAACCCCCATGTCATTAAAAGATGCAACTTATTTATGATGATTAATAATAATGAAATACGTATGACGAAATCAATCATACAAATGCCGCACTGTACATAATAGGGAGGGATACGAATGGCCAGACCCTGATTCCCTGCGCCCACTACAAGCCACGGACAGCGGGACATCGCTTTCCAGCTGATTCTCCTCTGGGACCGTAACTTAGGGAGCCGGATACAAGAAAGTTTGAAAGGTGTTTTGACAGGTTCAAATTCTTTTTAATTGTGGATTTGTAAAACTCGACTTCTCCCCCCCACCTAGCTTTTACTGTTGCCTTCACGTCCCATTATGGGAGGCAGACTAGATCACCCGAGTCATTGCCATCTGACGGGATGTGTCAAATCTTTTGTCTCAGCTGACACAGAAATACCATATACTGTCCCAGGGCTTTTCCTGAATATCCCTAACTTAACATGTAGGATGAGGGCGCTAAGCTGAGCAAGGGAAGGAGTGCGTTCCACGGTAATAAACAGTGTGGGTGGATGTGAAAAGGGGTCGGGATGTTTACCACGTGATTGATTGGTTCAGAGATGGATTGTCCCCGACACATGCTCATGCATACTTTGTCATTTGGGTGTACCTGCCTCCTCAGGTTAGAATGTTTATTATTAGGAAAAGAAATGAAGACATACAAAAGCCCAACTGTCCTAATTTTCCCGTTTGATCAACAAATGAATGCAAATTTTTAAAAATACAAATCGTTGCTTCCACAACATTTAAATGAGTTCACACCTCTGCTAAAGCCGAAATTCCACAGGCTGGTTGCTCAAGTTCATAGAAGGCTGTAAGTTTCCTCTTTACTATGTTTTTCAGTCGTGCAGACACAAACAGTGACCCCTTCACCCATGAGAGGATCCTGTCACCTTATTTTCAGAAGACCTGCTTTAAATTGACTGGCGAAATTCCCCATTTGGAAAAGCTAATAGAATCTTGGAAATACCCAGAACGGACAATAAGATTCCTGCTTCAGTCTCCAACAGGATAACATGCTCAACCCATAAGACCCTCTGAGGAATAGGTATGGTCATTTCTAACCACATCACTGGCTGATCATGCCCTACAGGCTCATTGCTGTTTTTAGCTATTTCCAAAGCCTTTTTGTCAAATTAATCTTTTCATAGACGTTACACACACACACAACAGATGTTCTTACAGATAAATTATGTGACAGAGAGAGAAACATGACACTTTTAGGAGATAAATATTAAACCAAGTCAAAACAAAATATGGAGCTGACAATCTCTGAGTAAGTTCTGTGGCAATGGAAAGCTCTGATTATTTTGGATTCACTTTTGTCAGATGGAGTTGATAAAAAATTTAGACAATTCACCATAGATGAATTCAATTCATAACTGTTTATTTGTGATTTTATTGATTATTGTCTCTCCCTGAATTAGAATGTAAACTCTGGGAATAGTTATGAGTCTGGCTTTATTCACTGGGACATAGTCATTTCTCAGAAAATTGAATTTAGCAAAAACATAGAAAAAAAACTTCACCAAAAAGGAAAAGGGCATGTGAATCCTCTGTTTTACAGTATCAGTGGCTTATTTGAGAATTAGATCTACCAGTAGGTACTTCAAACACTTACCCCCTTCATCTGTCATCTCAAAATATAAGTTGAATATGTTATGAAAATATCCCATAAGAGAATTAATAAGTATCTTGCATTCATCAGAAGGAGTAGTATATAAATAATAAATAATAAATAAATAATCTCTTTATTTTTATTACCGTCTGATACCGTAGCATTTTAAAGCTCTGGGAAGAAAGCTGAATGCCCACTATTTTATAATGTATTTCAATTTAAACTGCTGAATTTTTCTATTAATCTACCTTAATTATTTTATTACTTGATTAAACCTTTTTACCTAGCCCACATAAAATCTAAATCATAGAAAATAAATTTGAAAAATAGATGCCTTAAAATAAGAAAAGCCACCATTTGATCATGGCTATTATATTTATATTTGCATTAAGTTTCATTTTGGATGATTGTCAAAAATATAGATTCTTAGGCTGCACCCCAGAGCCATTAGGTCTGGACTGGGGACTAGGAATCTGTATTTTTAACTAGTACTGTACCTTGATCCCTAGGTATGAGAAAATGTCACTTACATATTAATTATGGACACAAACAAAAATCAAGTAAACAAATGCACAAATATAAGGATTTCAAATGGTGATTAGTGCTCTGAAGAAAATCAAACTCAGTGGTGTGACCATCTGCTTGGAGAAGGAGATTCACTTTATATAGGGTGGCAACAGAAGAGTTTTACAGAGAAGGAGAAAAGAAAAATCCTTTTAGATTCCTTAGGCCAGTTCCCACCACAGAGCTCTCTCCTGCTGCCTCTCTCTTGTTTAATTCAATTATTGGGATCATTGGGAGTCTACTTTTATTGCATGCCTTTTCTCTTGGATTTTTTAATATGCATGGTAATTTTTTAAGTTGAATACCATTTTCACAAAAAATGGCAGAGGCCCTTGATGGTTTTATCTTTCTCAGCTAGGAAGACAGAATGGAGGCTTTCTCTATCCCCTCAATCCACTTAGGAGCTGGACTGAGTTGAGTCTGTGTGGAAGTTTTGGTAAGGTGCCCTTTACCTCGGGTTTCCCTTGATTCCTAAGGCAGTCTTCCAGGAATCTCACCTGACAGCCTCATGGTCTGCCAGAGCCCCTTCCCTTCCAGGTACTGACCCCTCATCTTTGTCTCCTGCACATCACAGGCTGCCCCAAACTCCACTCCGCTTTACAGAAAGTAGCCGTGTTGCCACTTAGCCTGCTGCCCCGCACAACTTCAGATTCTGACAAATGCCTTGAGAGAGAAATGGCCATGTGTCAGAGTCAGTTCTCCTTCATCCCTGCTCACTGTGATCTGTGACTCTCAAGTCTTTCTAGCACAGCAGCACCACACCACCAAACTCAGTTTCCTTATCTTCTCTGCCTAAAGAGCAGGTTCTCGGACCTTTGCTCTGTGCCCAGAATCTGCTAATTCTTCTAAGAAAAAATGGGTTGAATAGTGTAAACTCACTTGTCCCTTCTCTCTAGATTCTTGGCATTTTTTAGTCTTTTGCCTGAGTGGTTTTCCAGTGGCTGTAGGCAGATGTCTTCTATATTATGTTAGGCTTGTTCTTGGCTGAAGCACGGATCTGCTGGAAAGTACTGCTACACACCCAGAAGTGGAAGTCTCCTGTGACATCATTTTTACGAGTTATTTACTGTCGTGTAACAAATTACATAAAAATTTAGTGACTGAAGAAAAAAACCCGAAGCATTCATTATGTCACAGTTTCTGTGCATCAGGAGTTCTGTGGGTTAGGAGAAGTATATCTGGGTGGTTCTGGCTCAGGGTCTCCAATGAGAATGAAGTCAAGATGTTAGCCTGGATCGAGGATGAGCTTCCAAGATGACTCCACTCCATGACTGGCAAGCAGGTGCTGACTACTGGTCAGGGGGCCACTGTCCATTTTCATATAGGGCTGCTTGAGCGTCCTTATGACATGGCAGCTGACTTCCCCCCCATAATGAGTGAACCAAGAATGAGCAAAATGTGAGTGGCAATATCTTCTATGACAGAGTCACATTCTTTTCTTTCTGCAATATCCCATAGGTGACACAGCTCAATCCTATTAAATTGTGGAAGGGGGTTCCCATGGAATAAACACCAGGAGACAAGAAGCATTATCAGTAGGGGCTATCCGAGAGACTGGCTCCCACAATATTTAAAAGGAAATTCCACATGTATTTAAGAATTTGTTTTGCTGCAGTAATAAATCATTCCAAAATAGCTACAGAGTTTGGCCTGTGTGGGTTGCGTGCACTCTGCCCCTGTCTCATGCACCATCTTCATTCAAGGACCCAGGCTGAGGGCGCCTGGGTGGCTCAGTTGGTTAAGCAACTGCCTTCGGCTCAGGTCATGATCCTGGAGTCCCGGGATCGAGTCCCGCATCGGGCTCCCTGCTCAGCGGGGAGTCTGCTTCTCCCTCTGACCCTCCCCCCTCTCATGCTCTCTCTATCTCATTCTGTCTCTCAAATAAATAAATAAAATCTTTAAAAAAAAAAAAAAGGACCCAGGCTGAAAGAGCAACCCCCCAGCTGTGGTATGCCATTCTTTGGACAGAGGTAAAGAAGAGCAAGAACCTTAACACATGGTGGCTCTTTTATCTTTGCTTGAATGTTGCACACAGCACTACTGCTCACTTCATTGGCCAAAGCAAATCATATGGCCAAGTCAAATAACAATGAGGTAAAAACTTGGAAAAAAAAAAAAAAACCAAAAAACAAGTAACAATGAGGTAGGGAAGAATATTCCTCTAATAGAAAGGCACTATCTCATGGCAATGGTGGGGATATATAATATTTCAGGAAACAGGAGAGCGAATAACTAAAAACAATAATAAAATCTGCCACAAACAGTGCACACATAACAATTCATATAATAATCAATTCCACTGAGAAATAGCAGTCCAGTTGGGATATACATAGTCCCACTTATAATATTGGCTTTAGTCCTGAAAAGAAACAAATGGTCAAATCATTTCTACTGTTTTAAGTTTCTTCATTCTTCTCATTTTTAGTCATGTTTCAGTGGAATACTTTGGACAATGTAATGATTACCAAATCTGCAATTCCATTTTTTATTCTACTCTATAAATGTAGTATGAATCTGATCCAATTGTAATTAAGTAATCAAATGGCATTCTAAAAAGACTAGATAGAGAAACAGACTGAGGATAATCCATAGAATGTCTTAAACAATTTCTGGAAACATTAAGTAACAATTGTGGGGAAAAAATTGGAGTTAAACCTCATAATTTTTTTAACTTACTATTTTCCTAGTAAGTCACCATTACTAACAAATGAAATTGGTCTTTAGACCTTTAGACCTGGCATGTGTCATATATCCATTCTCTGAGAGAATATAACAAAATGACTATGAATAATATTCTATCTAGAAATTTTATTTTTAGCAACCAAACTAGGTATTCATAGTTTTGGTTATGCCTGGAAACAAGCTGACAATCATATTGTGATTTGGAGTTGCAAAACTATGGTGACCATGCGCATAGGTGCTTCAAAAAAAAAAAAGATTCTTATTAAGCCTTACACAAAACACAAAATCATATTGGTTTCTAATACCCTTTTTTTCAGACATATAGTTCTACTTTCCTTGTTTAGTGTGCCAGTTAAAATTTCTTCAAGAGCTGAGGTGGTCTTGTGAGTATAAGAGGAATTCTATGCTACCTTGGAATGAAGCTCAAGAAAAATGAGAAATTTCACAACCACTTGGAAGAGAATGAATTATCACTTGATAAAGCAAAATTTAACTGAGCTAGCCCACAGCTATGTAGTTTAGTTCAGCTATCATTAATAATGTTAACAGTGATCATGTTGTTGGGTTCTAATGAGATCTCTCTCAGCCAGGTGAGAAATTGTTTTCACCATGCAACCTGTCATGATGGCCACTTATTAATCATGTCACCAAAATTTTGGCATCAATTTTTTTTTAGCATGGAAAAAAAACAGCAACAACAACAACAACAACAAACCATCGTCTAATTACGTAAACCCCCCCCCCCTACACTGGGATAGTGAAGTTCATGTAATTTCTAAAACTAATACTAATTGTGCCTGCCTGGAGGTGCAACCTCAGACACATCACTTATCCTCCAAGATCTAGAAGTCCCTCAGCACATCCTAATATTCTCTCTTTAATTTGATTTTAAAGGAATGTGGAATGAACTTTCTTCATCTTATTCTGTACATGTAATACACAAATTAAGTTTTGGTAAATCAAAATTACTCACTGACTCACACTCTAACTTCACACATCATTGAACCTTAATCAGCAGTGACATCTTACACGTAAGGCTTGGATTTTTCTTTGTTGAGAAGACTGGTCTGCAACTAATGCTGACATGTAATAGGAGAGCTACTCTTTAAAGAAACCCTTTTGGAAAAAACAAAAAAGCCACCAAAACCCAACAACACTTGGAACACAAGTTGTCACCCCCCTGTACACCACTTTTACAAGTATGAACTTTTATATATTAGGCTTTCTTACAAAAAGGGACACCTCTAGTTAGTTTTAGATACAAAACAAATGCTTAACTTTCTTTAATAGCTGTTCTTATTAAACCAAAATAATTTTCTACTCTGCAAATGTGTAGTGTTAGGTAAAAGTAATGGAGGGCTGTTCTACAAGAAAAGCATTATAATTAATCTTTCCTCTAACAAAAGTTTAATTAATAACCATAATTAATATACAGCACATTTTGTCTGCTTTATTATAGAAAATGGACATCCATGTCCTCTTACTGTTTTTGGTGAGATGAGGTAAGGAGTTTCTCCAGAGGATGAGTTTGCCCCATGTGCTTTTACATGATAAAAAAAAAAAAATGAAAAAAACTTCACAGCAGAAAGCACTTTTAAAATATGTATTAGCAGTATTCTCAAAATATTCTGAAAGTCACTATGGGAGCATTTCCTTCAAGTTTCTGTACATAAATCACTTTGCATGCTCTCCAAATATCAGAGGAAGGGATGTCAGCAAATAGCTTCCAAAATGCAAGATATTTTTGTAGTTAAATATTTCATTTCTGCATGAGTGGCCATGAACATCTATGGATTTACTGGGCATTTGTAGTCTATGTGGCACAATAATCGGTATGTAAAATTGGAAATTATCTCATTCAGATCAAAGATATGAGAGTAATATGAGAATTATCAACAAATTTAAAATATTTTATGTTCATTTTTATTACATTCAGAGTACTATACAGTAAATGTATCTAATATAAATTTTCTTTCTTCTTGTAAACTCAAAGAAGGCAGGACTATGTTTCATTACAAGCGTCAGTAAAGGTTGATATATTAATGTCTTTTTATTTAAAAAATCTTCTACAGCTATACTTCCTCAGAAATCTGGTTCATATTCAAACTTTCCCTCTTTTTCCCCATGGTTCATTGTTGCTTTTTCAATTATTGCTATTTAACAAACATTTATATTATGCTCATTGTGTCCTAAGGACTTCATATATTCTAATTCATTTGATCCTCATGACAGTTCTCTAAGGTACTTGCTCTCATTCGCAACTTCTGGTGGGTGAAACTGGGACACAAAGTGGTTGGGTGCCTTGCCCCAGGTCACACAGCTAACAAATGGCGTATCTGGAATGCGAGTCTCATCAGTCAGACCCCAGAGCCACCATTTATACTGTGCCATCCCACCGACAATGACCTCAATGAAGGTGCATACCTTCGAACTGATCATTCAATTTCCTATTTGTTGTTGATCTTTGCCAATAACTGCTATCTACTGAATATCTGCTATCAGCAGAATATCTACAGAATCCTCAAGACATGACAGAACAGGTTGTCCACGAAATTATCCTAAGCTGAATTCTCAATTTCAAGAACGAGTGTTCCCACTGTTGGGTGGTCAGAGAGCCTGCCTGGCAAGCATACAGCTTCCTGTAAAGAAACTAGAAAGTATCGAGCTTGCTAGTCTATAGGAACCATAAGCCAGTGCCACACAAACTAAAAGCAAATATCTATTTCCTTTTTTCCACATGAGGAATGCTAGTTTCCCTTAGAAGGGAACCACAGCTAAAAACTATACTTTACTCCTACTCAAAGCTTTTTTATCTTGATTATCCTATAAATAGGAGCAGGTAGTAGAATTTCATTTTATGGAGGGAAAAATTGAGACAAGGTGAGATCTTATTACAGAAAGGTTACTCAGTTAATTGGTAGGAGAGGTTGTCAGTGACCTATAAAGCACTTAAAATGAGAAGTAAAATTGCCCTTAGTTCCTGTAGTACTCTGGAAGTATTTAAGGCAGACTTTCTCCTATTTATATTTGTGAATATTTGTATCTACTTAGGAGACTATTTTATTTCACCAGCATTATGCCTAGGAATTAAACACAGGTTACATGGTATGGTCTCTGGAGACCAGGGATATTCTTCCAGCCCCTGAAAGCTCCTCCCTAACAATCCTGGTATTTATAATTTAAGATTCTATCACTAAACATTCTGGCTTATGGTTGGTAGGTTAGCAGTGTGTGAAGGGAGACGTAATAGGGTAATATTAAACATTATTGGGGTGCCTGGGTGGCTCAGTCGTTAAGCATCTGCCATCGGCTCAGGTCATGATCCCAGGGTCCTGGGATCGAGCCCCGCATCGGGCTCCCTGCTCCGCGGGAAGCCTGCTTCTCCCTCTCCCACTCCCCCCGCTTGTGTTCCCTCTCTCGCTGTGTCTCTCTCTGTCCAATAAATAAATAAAATCTTTTAAAAAATTATTAATAACATACACTTGTGTGCATTCTTCTGAAAGTTGATTTTTGAAGGGAGACAACTGAGTGAGGAGAAGTCATTAGGAACCCAAAAGGAAGTTTGCTCTGAAGAGAAACAGAAGTAAAACTGAGAAAGAGCCCAGAAGGCAGTATCTAAGGACCCAAAGAGAAACTGCCTCACTTTTGTTCTACATAAAAGAGAATTACAATGTGAGCAAGCCAAATCTAATTAATCTGTATTAATTGAGAAAGAATGGTCACAGTAATTTTAACTACACAAACCAACTTGTATAGTATTAGAATATTAAATGCAAAAACGCAAGATCAGTCATTCAAAACTATAAATAAGCTTAAGTAGTTGAATTCAGGTACAAATCAAACCCCAGGCCAGTTGCTTCTAAAATAGACTGGACAGATTATGCTGAGCACTGTGAACATCCAAAGCAAGGCAGGTACTGCTGAAACAGAAAGTAGGCTCCAAAGTGCTTCCGTTGCTAAAATATAAAGTACTACCTAGAGCAAACCTGGAGTCCTGCTAAGGCTTTGCTTGGGAAGAGAGTCTAGATGTGGGGAAAATTGTCTGCAAGGATTTTTCTTTTGCCTAATTCTTTAAGGCAAAGAATGAGATGATAGAATAGATATGGTATGGACTTAATAGAAGGAGCCTTGGATTTGAAATTTATTCTGCAAGAGTAGAGAGTGATTTTTCTGGTGCAGCAGTCTCTTGGAAATGCTAGCCACCCAGGAAAATCAGCTAAATAAATAAATAAATAAAAATAAAAAATAAAAAATCATTCCAAAGCTATTTTGTAGTAGTCCCAGCCAAGGATAAAAGGTTTACTTACCTACTGCAAGAAATTTTAAAGGTGGGATATCTGTCTGTGTGTCACATATTTATCATATTTGACTGCTGAGAACCGGGAAGAGTCTGAAATTTACTGGCACTTAAACAAGTTAGCCTGCCAAAGGTTCATAGATGCTGGTAGAAGACAGGAGGTGCCTGGGTCAGAGATAAAGAACCATTTAGAGCAGTGGCCAGAGAATCAGCATTGGTGCCGGTTCCCCAAGCCCCAATTCTGCAGAGCGATACAAAGCAGGCCAGGGGATGCATAAACACACAGTGAGCTGTCACAGGAGGGGAACCCCAAGCTTAGGGAACCCAAAACTGTTATAATGGGCAGTAAGCCTGCCTGACTTTTGCCACAAAAGGAAACACTACCTTTTATCTTTAAATGCTGTCTGCCATATAAACCTCTTTGAAAAGGTAGTCTGGAACAAAGGTAGTCAGTGCTTCTGTTCGTAAGACACATGTAGAAACACAGAGATCCAGGGATGCCTGGGTGGTTCAGTTGGTTAAGCGTCTGCCGTTGGCTCAGGTCATGATCCCAGGGTCCAGAGATCAAGCCCCACATCGGGCTCCCTGCTCAGCGGAGAGCCTGGTTCTCCCTCTGCTTCTCCCCCTGCTCATGCTCACTCTCTCTCTCTTTCTCTCAAATAAATAAATGAAATCTTAAGAAAAAAAAGAAACACAGAGATCCAAAGGGAACGGTCTCTAGTAATAGGAGGTCACTTGTTATCTTTTCTATTTAGACTTCCTAATCTTTCAGTAATAATTATTCATATTTTTCTTTGCTTCAAAAATATGAGGCAATAGAAGAGAAAAATCTATCAGTAATTAACTTCCAACACTAAAAATGCAGATGTACTAGACCTTATGGTTCTACCCCTGTCTATTCCACCTTCATTGTGGAGTAGAATGTTTTTGGAGTGGGATGTTTTGGATAAAAGGGATGCTATTCCCACCTCCTGAGCTGGTCTAAAACTGAGACAAACCAATTAGCAAAATCCATTTCCCTTGCATTGTGATTGGTTTTGATGACCTACATTTAAGTTAATCAGGACATGGTATTCTCACAGAAATAAAGATCCAGCTGGGAGAGGAGGGGCAGGACGACTCACTAAATCTCTTTTATGGTTTGAGCAAGTTTAAATTTAAGATGCAACTAGAAGCATCCTATCAATTCAACATGATTCAATAAACCAAGGTGGGAAGAAAAAATTATTGTTAATTTCAATGCTTATTTTTTAATTTGCCTTTTTTTTTCAGAAATGATTAAAGCAAATAAGAGTATGAGTACACACTCCAAACAAGTGGTTTTGGAAAGTGCTGAACTATCTCTCTCACAAAAGAAAAAAAAATGTTTGCACATCAAATAGTTCATTTATAGTTATCCTCCTGAGAAAAATTTGAGAGACTGTGCAGGAACAGAAAATAAATCTCCATTCCTTTAAATTTAATTCAAAACCCAGGTTCCCTTCCATTAGATGCACACTACACGCATTCTGGTCATTCTGTCTGATGTATGAAGGATTTGACAAAAATGCACTCTGGCCATTTTACCCTATCTCTAGATAATCCCCCAAATCCAAGGCAAAGGATATGCCACGTTGGAATTTATTCTATGAATATTCTTTGTTTTTATATTCTAAAGGAATATCTTTACATCATTTCTTCTTTTTACATGTTGGAATTTTCAAGTTAAATTCTTGGTTGTGAAAAGAGTTTTAGACGGCTCAGAAGCAGTCTCCATGTTATTAGAAGGATTAGGCAGATCACAGATTCAAGAACAGTGTGGTCAGTTTAAATTCAAGGGACACATGTGTCCTGACAATTGGTTGTGGGAAAGAGATGCAGTCCATGACCACAGAGTCAAAGATCTAGTAAAATGAGCATAAATAACATTCATTCCAGGGTGGGTCCTGCCACATTCCTCTACAGGCCAAGAAATTACTGAATTGTAAGCATGTTAATTATTTACTTAGAGATGCTAAGCTGGAATAGTTACGTAAAAGTTGTGTTTTTTCCCTTCAGCTCTGGAATAACAATGTCTGCAAGAATTGAAAAGAGGAGTGTGAGCAACTGAAGACTAGCACCAGGATTTCTTTGTTTTGACTTCAGTCTCTAAAGAAATTTGTTAATAAGAATGATAGAACCAGGAGTTTCAAAAACTAACCTTTTGTCCCTTTAGCTCCAGTAATCAGGTTCTAATCTCAGGTACCATCAGAGAAACACAAGGCACATTCTTTTAAAGCCTCCCAGATCCAGTATCTTAGGATAATAACCATTTATTTCATTTCCCATTTTGAAATAATACCTATAAAGTGCTCAAAACAGTACCAGGAACATAGTAACTAGTCAATAATATTATCTATCATTATTATTACTGGAACAGGAATACATTGGAACAGATAAGTGATCTTTAAGTTAATCATATTTTTCAATAAATTTCTATCAAAAGCGAACTCAAATGATACTACTTTTAGCTCCCTATTCATCTTAAACTTTTATTACTTTATATATTATTTGTAGTTGCTTCCCTTAAATGTGCATACAATTTTAAAAGGTATTATAAAATGGCAGTCAAGTTGACAAATATGGTGCTAACTAAATGCTCAAAATGTTAGTTTATGTATGGGTGATATGGCAAGATGAGATTTCCTTTCTTCTGTCCATTTTCTTCCTTTGACTTTCCCACCCTTGATAAATCAGTAGACACATTATGTGCAAACCCAGGTGTATGCTCTGAGAGGTGGTCACTATTAGCAAGAAAGCTCCCTAAATGCTTAAAGTTACTTCTCTTGGATAACTGGGAAGACTTAAACATTCCTCTGCGAGGAATAAGACAATCTACGGCAGCACCTTCAGCTGTGAATAATGCCCACAACCTTCAGCTAGGTCAACTTAGAACTTAGGGGTAAGGGCAGAGGATCAGAGAGGACCAAGTGCAATGCTGGGGAGAGCAAGGAGAAGGAAGTAGACCAGAAAGCAAACGGGCTTCAAGATGCTTATCCAAGGCTGACTCTGTAAGAACCACGAAGTGACTTGATAGGGCAAATGATAAAACATTTTGTGATATTCACTGGACTGTGTATTCATAGCCAGATTATTTTCTTTTCATTGCACTGTACCTACACATTCTTCTAGATATTATGCACATAACTGAGGCTTAACAACCATAAAAAGTCGTTGTTTCAAAAGCCGAAATTAATTTTTTTGGTAATTTCTCTGATCCTAGAAATGAGAAAGCCGTCATTTTCTCCCTATAAGAGCCGTGTGTTTTTCCTCAGGACAGGGATACATTTCATAAGTAAGCATAATTTGTCAAGTTATCAAGTACTTGTTTGTAAAATAACAATAATTGTTTCTTCTTGCAAATGAAGCTCACGGAGATATCAAGTTCTTCCAAGACTGAATTCTGCTTTCCACTGAGTACAGCGACTAATAGATTATCCTTAGCCGGCTGTTTCATGTAGTATATTTACTCTACAAAAGCAAAACTGTGAAGGAAACAATTTACCAGAATCAAACACTGCTCTCTTCATCTTTACTTTCCTTGTTGTCTGTAGCATTCACAATGTAATGGTTATATTGTCAAGATTCCACTAGATTGCAATTCATTTTCCCCCTGTTACCCAAGAGCCTAAAAGCAAATTCCCAACAATACATTAAGAGGCATAAAACAATTCTTGAAAAAAAGAATTAGATTAGATATGAAGCAATACAGGAAAAGTTGGAGATTGGGAATTACACTTATCAAGTTGCACGTAAAGAAATGTCATTTGTGAGATCTCCAAGGAAGCTGTTGTGGCTGTTTGATACACTGTGCCTAGGATTTGTCAGGTTGCAGCATAGTCCTTGGATTCAAAGAAACAAGTGTTCACTTATCTTGCAAAACTGGTCCCAAGATGGACCAATCTGTCCGCCAGTGTTTATCCTTCTTTCAAGGTAACTTTTCTAAGTGGATTTTTCCCAAATAAAAGCTGATGCTGAGCTGATGTTTTTTGTTTTATTTTTTCCTTTTTTTGTGTGTTCAACTGAGTTCTTGGCTCATGAATATGCCTCACCTTTTGCCTAGGCTTTTCCACAAACTTATTGATGAATAATGAAGTAAGCCATAATTAAATTTGCATTGTCTGGATAAGGGGCATCCAGATAATTCAGATCATTGAAATCTACTCACAATCCATAACCCTCATGCTGTCTTTCCTTGATCCAGATCCTAGAATGTGCTAAAAAGTAGTAAAGACAGTTTCATCTCTTCATTGTTTTAAGCCAGTCTGCTTTATAGTAAACCCTCTAACAAGCAGTGAAATTATCTAAGAGGCAAAAAGCAGAAGAGAGGAGGAAGAAATGCCAATAATGTCTACAAATGGAACCATTAAAAAATTTAAAGGTTTCTGGAATTTAAGTTTCTTTCCTACCAGGCAAGGGGGTCTCATTTTCTGTTTGTTTATGTGTCTATTTCCTTTATAAAGTTCACATAGGACTTTTTGGGGAAGGAACCATGAAAGTATTGTTCTTCTATAAACACCAGGTCATTCTATGAACGTTAACACTTTTTGCTTACTAACCTGTCACCTAAAGGAATACCAATCTCAAAAGCCAAGACCACCTTTTAAAAATTTTCCTTTTCCCTTTTGACTTTCCTTTTTCTCTTGTTTTTGTCTTCATCATACTTCAGTCTCTAAAGAAAAGGGGCGGGGCAATCAATTAGTAATCTCAAAATGATACACTGCCATTTACTTGGAAACTAAAACATTTCCAAATACTTTCCACTCTAATATGGAATGAGACAATTACAGTTTTAAGAGTTCTATAACTCTCATTGCTCTAGTGGTTTTCCAAATATTTTCATTATGTGATAGAAAATGGCTTTCTGCTCAGTATACCAGATAAATTTGACCATGAAGTTACTTACAGGGTAACTGAAAGGTGTTGGTCTGTGCTTTTATTGCTCTATTTATAGAATGATGGCTAAACCTAACATTACCTTATAACTCATGAATAGATTATACAATTGGTCTTATATTTCTTAAAACCCGAATTCTCGACTGTGTGAGAAATGAAACTATTCTACAGTGTAACGATTTGGTTTTGTAATAATCTCACTTTAAAGAAAGAAAATGTTTACACGCAGTGACCGCCCCAACCATAGACAATTATCTCTCCTGTATAAAATCTGATCACAACCTTATGATTCAGAAAAGTCTGAGCTAGGGGTCCCCAGATCTGTACCTTTTCAAAATCAAGGGGTGACTTTGTCCATCCTTGTACTGCTACTATTGAGGGACTGACCTGTGGCCAGGGGTAGACAGTAGATACAAGATGTCTGCTCTATTAAAAAAATTTTCCTCCACATAGTTCACTAATTACAGACACATTTAAGTTGAGCTCTTTTGTTATCCTGTGAGTTAAAAAAAATCAGCCAAGAATTATTTGAACTGAATGGCACTGCTTCTAGTTGAAACCAACCTAATAAAGAATTAAGGAAAGGGGCACCCGGCTGGCTTAATTGGTAGAGCATGTAACTCTTGATCTCAGGGTTGTGAGTTCAAGCCCCACATTGGGTATAGAGATTACTTAAAAATAAAACCTTAAAAAAAAATTAAGGAAAAAGGAGACAAAAGAATGAATTCAAAATTTTGCTCAGCTATTTACAATTTCTGTGATCCAGACACAAGCATATGCTACTTTGCAAAGTTGTTCCAAAGACTGAACAAGATCACATGTGCAAAATTCTTAGCAGACAATAGTCATGTAGTAAGTGGCTTTTTATTCTAAGGTCCACTAGTGGAGTTAGGCTGGAGTCATGGAGGGCACTCACTTATTAATATAGTAGTACAGCATAGTGGTCTTCAAATCCCCAGGAATACACAGAGTCTCTAAGGAGTAGAATGCATGAATCATTTTAAAAGATTAATGTCCAGATCCATTATTTCTACATACACTTTTTTCTAAATTTGACCTGTTTATTTTAAAAGACAGTTTAGTTGAAATAACAAGGTATAGTAAAATATTTGGGTACATAGTATAAAAACAGTATCAATTATAATTCTTACACATCCACAGATAAGAATGAGAAAATATTTTTTTTTTAAGTTGATACCATTTAGGGGTGCCTGGGTGGCTCAGTCGTTAAGCCTCTGCCTTTGGCTCAGGTCATGGTCCCAGGGTCCTGGGATCGAGCCCCGCATTGGGCTCCCTTCTCCGGGGGAAGCCTGCTTCTCCCTCTCCCGCTCCCCCTGCTTGTGTTCCCATTCTCGCTGTCTCTCTCTCTCTGTCAAATAAATAAATAAAGTCTTTAAAACAAAAAAGCTGATATCAATTAAATAGCCAGAAAAGAAGACATCTAGGATGAGATTTTACAAAAGGTGTTTACATAAACTTGACCTGTTTAAGAACGTTCTTATGTATGGTGAGGGTAGCAAGGTTCCTTTACCCTCAATATTTTCAAATTAGCTCTACCAAGTTGACAAAAAGAAAAAGAAAGGAAAGGATAGGAAAGGAAAGGGAAGGGAAGGGAAGGGAAGGAAAGGAAAGGAAAGGAAAGAAAAAAGAAAAGAAAAGAAAAGAAAGAAATCCAGTCCTTTCACCTACCAAAAATTTGCTATGTTGCATTATTCGATAGTTAAAGGCTCTGGGGTGTCAAAGGGACAAGTTGAAAAATTGTCATGCACAGACTCTCCTTCAATCAAGATACCATAACAACCCCCTCAATCCTACTAAAAAGATGCATTTCCAATATTAATTTACTTGTTACAGTTAATGAAAAGTTATCAAAATCTGTAATATATTTTTGTTGATTTCATCAGTTACCTACTACTAATAATCACAACTCAATCAAAAGGAATCTTTGACACTCAGAGCTTTATAGTTATAAGAAATTATTTAAAATTCAATTTTAATTTATATTCATATTTTGATCCAGGAAGTATGAGAGAGTGATCAATAAAAGACTTTCAAGCATGAAAAATGATACATTGTGATAACATTCTGGGGAAGTAATATAATAAAAGTACAATTGCAAGCAAAAAAGAAAGAACTGTTCATGAATTTTTAAAATCAATGATTCTGGGTATCGTATCACCATGGCATTTAGAGTCCCTTGGAAACATTTAAAAGAGTGATCTAACAGTTACATTTTTAAATGATAATATTTACAATATGTGGGAAATTACATCCTTTTCAGTCACTTATACTTATTATTAAAAATGTATAAGATGGCACATAGCTAAAAAATAATTTCTCAGTATACGTAAGTAATGCAAGCTAGTGTGCAGACCCCTGATGCAGAGGTTAAGAGCATGGACTTTCGCATCAGAGAGAAGTGACTTTTTTTTTTTTAAGATTTTATTTATTTATTTGACAGAGAGAGATAGCGAGAGCGGGAACACAAGTGGGGGAGTGGGAGAGGGAGAAGCAGGCTTCCCGCCGAGCAGGGAGCCCGATGCGGGGCTCGATCCCAGGACCCCGGGATTATGACCTGCGCCGAAGGCAGATGCTCAACGACTGAGCCACCCAGGCCCCCTGAGAGAACTGACTTTGAAATCAGACTCCACCTCTTGGTTTTTAATGAACCGGGTCAACTAAACCTCTGGGCCTCAGTTTTCTTATCTTGGAGATATAAAAAAGTAGAGATAAAACCTGATAGAACTTAAGAACATAATATATTTAAAGTGCTTAGCACTGTGCCTGGCATAGGCAGCTACTATCATTATCACCATTATAACTGCGTATGAGGAAGACAGGGAAAGAGAGGCCTCCATGCCAAAAGAAAGGAGGAGAATTCAAAAGTTAAATGTAGGATCTGAGTCAACACTTCTCCAAAGAAGATAGAACACACAAATGGCCAGCCAGCACATGCAAACATGCTTACATCTTTAGCCACTAAGGAAATGAAAATCAATACCACAATGAGATACCACTTCCTACACACTAGAATGGCTAGAATTAAAAAAAATAATAAAAATAAAGGAAAGAAAGAAAGAATAGGTGTTAGTGAAGATATGGAGAATTGGAATCCCTCAGACATTGCTGACGCAAATGTAAAATGGAGAAGCCCTTGTGAGAAACAATTTGGCAGTTCCTCAAAATGTTAAACATCGAATTACCGTGTGATCTAGCAACTCCATTCTTAGATATACACCCAAATGAATTAAAAACAGGTACTCAGACAAATTCTTGTACACAAACATTCAGAAAAGAACTACTCACAGCAGCCAAAGTTAGAAACAACCCTCATATCCATCAAGAGATAAATGGATAAACAAATTGTGGTATACCCAAATCATGGAATATTATTCAGCCATAAGAAGGAATGAAGCACTGATATATGCTACAACATAGATGAACGTGGGAAACATTATGCTAAGGGAAAGAAAATCAGACACAGAAGGTCATAAATTATATGACTTCCTTAATATGAAATATCGAGAATAGGTAAGTCCAGAGAGACAGAAAACAGATGATTGGTTTCCAGGGATTTGGGGGAGAATGAATAGAATATGACTGCTTAGTGGGTACAGGGGCTCCCTTGGGAGTGATGAAAATGTTTTGGAACTAGATAGAAGAAATCTTTGCACAACACTGCGAGCATAGTGAACACTAGGCTGATCTGAAACACTGTCTTTCCTCTGGGGTATGTTTTATGGCAACAACTTCAATTACTGTAACAAAGAAGATCACTTGTGCCCAGTGTTTCTCTCTGGAGTTCAGGTTATATAGCAACAAAGCCAAATCTCTCCCACTTTGAAAAACACCAGGTATTAGCAGCATCCTTGAGGCTTCGATAGCCAAAGCACAGCTGCTGTCTATCGTCTTGAAGCCACACTGGAGAGAGGGTGAAAGATGATGGAACTTCTGGGACCACAGTTTTAACCTCCCCCGCACCCCCCCATATTGCAAACAGTCGCACACCTGCACCAAACCCATCTTAAGGATTTTAAAGGGGCCATTCTACCTTTTAAGAGGCAGGTGGCATTTCTCCCTTCTTGGGTCACAAGAAGAGCTGAGGAAAAGGGAAGGGAAAAGGGCCAAAGGGGAGTGGGGTTGAAGAGCACAGGACTCTTTCCAGAAGACAAGGCTTAGAAGTTTAAGAAAAGGAGAGTGGGAACAAGGATGTGACTAATCGGTTGCTTTAGTTACTGGATGCAGTCTGCGGCGGAAGCTGGCACCTCAGTGGAGGTCTCTGCATGTGGACCCCAGCTTCTCCACCCACTCTCTAGGTACTTGAGGCAGGTAATCTATATGAGGTTCCATTTCCTCATATGCATAAAATGGGGATGATGAGAAAATCTGCTTCCAAAGCATTTTCCATGAGGATAAAATGAGAAAATGCAGTTTCCCTACAAGCTTGCCTGATACTAACAATCTCCTATGGTGTTTTATAAATAACATGTTCCTGGGCCCCAAAGCAGACATGAATCATGGGGTCCAGGGGAGAGGCCTGCAAATTGTATTTTGAATGCCTTTCTCAGATGAACTTCCACAGAATTTTTCTTTTTTTTTCTTTTTTCTTTTTTTTTTTGTTTCACTTACTTCTTTATTATTCTTGGGACATTCTTTTTCCTTTGATAAAAAGAAGAGCAGTGACTACTGGTAGAAAATAAAGAGCCTTTCTATAAAATGCTACGAAAAGAAATTTCAATTATTGCTGAAAATGCCAATTCGGTTTAAAATATTCAAGAGAAGCCAGATAATAGTCTTCACAATCTTGAAGCAGACCCACTTCCCTCTGAACCAACGATCTGCTGTACCTCCCAGATAATCCTTCAGAAAAGTCTTTCCACGTCTTAAACTGCACAGCTGAGAACACCAAGACGTGGGTACAGAACGGGAATGTGAGTGGGGCCTCCCTGTATCTGGTCTTGCTCCCCAGTTACTACAATGCAGTCACAGGACAAAGTAGGACAGGAATTTCTTATAATCTAGCTAGAATGGGAAGTAGCACAGCTCCTGGGTTATAAGTACTCAAAACTTTTAGCTATTATGAGTATTTTAGATAATTATTTTAGTGGTTAAGGCTAACTTTTATCTTAGGCTTCCAGGAAGTCAAAATAATTAATCAAAAATGACAAAGTCCATCCAAATGTTCTGTTTTCCATAGTATACCAGTCAACTTGACCGTTTTCCCCTATTCGACAGACTAAAATTAAGAGCAAAAATTAATAACAATTTAAGTTTCTGAAAAAGATGACTATACTGTCAGCAATTAGAACAGTCTTTTGAGGGCTGTTTCTATTTGGCAATAGAGGATGAGGCAGAAATGATAACATGAAAAACCTCTACCAGCTTCCTAATTAGATTTCTCATGAGTCAATGATTAAGCACCTTCAAAGAAGAGTAATCAGTTGGTCTGAGGGTGTGCTTATGGATTTACCTAACTGAAAGAGAGCAAAACGTTCTAATTGGATCCAGTTAATCTTACTACATTGGCTTCTCAACTTTTGACTATGGTACATAGTAACAAATACATTTTACGCTGACTTTAAGACAGATATCTGAAATCATATTTACACTTATGTGCCCTTATGCCATGGCATGTATTTGGCTATTTATTCTATTCTATTTCCCATTTTCCCCCTACTTCAATGCTGGTTGCAATTCACTAGTTGCTTTGACAACTACTAGTTTGTCCCAAACCATTAATGGGTAGCAACCTAAAATCTGAGAAGTACTGACCTACCATAGACACCAGAAGTTAGTATTTTCACTGTGCCCCAAATTGCAAATAAAAAAAATAACTGGCTTGGATCAGAAATAAAGCAGAGATTGATAATATTGGTTTGCAAGCCACCAAAGGGAAGAGATGAATTGACAATTTGGACTCTTGCAGAACTTTATGTTCTCATCTGGGTCTTTCTTATTCCAGCAGTAGACATAACTTGGAACACTATGTAGGAAGTAAGTTATGAATACTTGCAGCTTTAAAGTTTGCTATTAATTACATATAAAACAACTGAAAAAGTTCATCTACGTATGTACGTATTATTGAGTGTGAATTTGTTATTTATCTTTTTCTAGAGAGGGAGAGAGGGGGACAGGGGCCAAGGGAGAGGGAAAGAGAGAATCTCAAGCAGACTCCATGCCCAGCATGGAGCTAACGTGGGGCTCGATCTCAGCACCCTGAGATCATGACCTGAGCTGAAATCAAGAGTTGGAGGCTTAACCAACTGAGTCACCCAAGTGCCCCTCTTGAGTGTGAATTTAAATATCAGAGAGAGCTTATGAAAATATGATTTGAGCAACATGTTCTTTGAGAGGAAATGGCAAAGGTGTGGAAAAGATTGTGACTTTATTATTGCACTGATAAAAAGTTGGCTCCTTTGTTTCATTATTTTATCCTTTCACTTTTTCCCCTTTCCTTTCATAAGCTGTTTGTCCTAGGATTTGGCACAAAAAATTTCCAACATGATATAAATGGCAATGTTATATTTTGCTACAGTCGAAGGTTTTATTGCTGCTAATGCAATAATACTGATGGAGAGAATTGGGGGGAGTTTAAGTGGGTGGACTTTCAAATAAGACATAGCAGGGTTTGCATCCTACCTCTCTACTTACTGGTTATGTAAACATAAGTAATCTTTTAAACCTCCTTGATTTACAGTTTCCTAATCTGCAAAATAGGGATAATGCACAACTCAGTGGGGGAAGGGTTACAAATTCCTTGAAATAGTGTATTACTACAGCACTCATCACAGTCATACTCCCTAAAAAATTATATGCCACATGAAAATTATTGGATAAAAATTTGTGACAAATCTGTTTTTCCATATTCTGTACTTGATAATAGAATGATTTATGTGGAGGGAAGCAAATTAGCCACCATCTACTACCTGACCAAGTGGTTCTCATGGACTCAGGTACCTGTATTACCTCCCATTGGTTCACCTGGATTTTATAGCCAGAGTTTTTCTACCGTTAAATCTAAAAGCAGATGGCTGTGAGTTAGTTTGATTAGTATAGTTGCTATAGACAGAAGAACTCACTGTGCATATGTATTCTGTAAAAAAGAGGAACACCAATGAAGATGTCACTAATCAGTGGCAAATCATGTAGTAAGAATATTCACCAAACCAATTTGACTATTGGGTCAAGACTTTAATGGGCATAAATAGTAATTTTCATAGAGCAGAAAGGAGATCTCAGTTTTTAGCTAAAATATCGTTGATGCACAGTATAAATATTAAGACAATATTAGACAATCATTTATTCTTTCATGGTATGAAAACATTATGCAATGGTTCACCCTTTCACTCATTCACAGTAAGCCAACTTCTAAATTCCAAATTCAAAAAATATTAGAATACCTTATAACACTTGGTGCTAGGGCCAGAATTATTACCCACTCTGGAGGTAAACTGTAACGTCACATTGAAACAGTTTACCATACCTGCTTGTTTGGATCCTACACTGGGTTTAGTTATAAGACAGATATCTACTTTGGAAGTGAAAGGTGAAGAAGACTTGTCAGTATGGGCCAATCATTAAATCTGACATAAAATTGGAAATAATCTTTTTCTTCCTTAAGTTATGAAATATATGGAGTGTAAGGTAATAAATACTCTTTAACTATACCCACTTTAACAAAACCTAACATTTAGACGTATTTTCTTCAGACATTTTCAAAAACGAATCTTTCTATGGGTCTCTTTTCCAATCTGTATTCCTTTTTCTCTTTCAAGAAGTGAAAGAGACACAGAGGGAGAGAGAGACAGAACCTAGCTCAATTTTGCGTTTACAATTACATGAACATTTCCTTTAAGAATTTATAAACTCTGAATGGATTAAAGACCAAATGTGAGACTTGAAACTATAAAACTCCTAAAAGAAAGTACAGGCAGTAATTTCTTGGACATCAGCCTTAGTAACGTATTTATAAATATGTGTCCTCACACCAGGGAAACAAAAGCAAAAATAAACCATTGAGATTACACCAAAATAAAAGTTTTTGCACAGTGAAGGAAACCATCAATGAAACAAAAAGGCAACCTACTAAATGGGAGAAGATATTTGCAAATGACATATATAAATGGGGTTAATATCCAATATACATGAAGAACTTCATACAACTCAATACCAAAAAACAAACAATCCAATTAAAAAATGGGCAGAAGACCTGAACAGACATTTGCTCCAATGAAGACTTACAAATGGCCAACAGACACATGGAAAGATGCTCCACATCACTAATTATTATCAGGAAAATGCAAATCAAAACTACAATGAGATATTACCTCACCCCAGTCAGAATGGTTAGTATCAAAATAAAAAAAAAATTTAAAAGATAGGGAATAACCAAATGTTGGTGAGGGTGTAGAGAAAAGAGAACCCTTGTGCACTGTTGCTAGAAATGTAAATTGGTGCAACCACTGTGGAAAACAGTATGGAGTCTCCTCAAAACATTAAAAGTAGAAATACCATATGATCCAGTAATTCTACTACTGGGTATTTATCCAAAGAAAACAGAAACACTAATTCAAAGAGATATAAGTAGTCCAATACTTATTGCAGTATTATTTACAATAGCCAAGATATGGAGGCAACAGAAGTGGCTACGGATAGATGAATGGATAAAGAAGTGGTGCATATATACAATGGAATATTACCAGCCATAAAACAGAATGAGCTCTTGTCATTTATGACAACATGGATAAGTCAGACAGAGAAAGGCAAATACCATATGATTTCACTTACATGTGGAATCTAAGAAACAAAACAAATGAACAAATAAACAAAAAGCAAAAACAGACCCATAAATACGGAAAACAAATTGGTGGTTGCCAAAGGATGAGGTGGGTGAGGGGGTGGGTGAAATAGACGGAGAGGGTTAAGAGGTACAAACTCCAGTTAAAAAATAAATAAATATTGGAGATGAAAAGTACAGCATAGAGAATATAGTCAATAATATTGTAATAACACTGTACGGTGACAAATGGTGACTATACTTATCGTGGTGAGCACTGACTAATGTATAGAGTTGTCAGATCAGTATGTTGTATGTCTGAAACTAATATAACATTGTATGTCAATTATACTTCACTAACAAATTTTTAAAAATTAAAAAAATGTATCCATAAGCAGTCCACAGTACTGTATTTTGTAAAACTTTACTAATTGTACTCTACCCCATGCACCATTCTATAATGTGTTTTTATATTTGCTGAACATTTTTCAATACTTTATCCATGTTCATATATATAGCAGCAATTTAATTATTTAACCTCCATATATTATTTCATATACAAATTACCACCATATACAAATACTACTGAGGCATTTGGGTTATTTCCAAATTTTTACTATTAAAATGAATGTTATGATAAACAATCTACTACAGAGATATAGAGACACAGAGTCTGAGAATGTGTAAATCTTCACACTGACTGGATATTCCTCTCCAAAATGGCTTGAGAGTTCTTATTTATCCACATCTTGTACAATATTCAGTACTGTTAGATTTTATATTATTGCCTACCTGTTGGGTATGAAGTTATATTTCACTGTTGTTTAAATTTGTATTTTCACAAAACATTTAGGTTTCTTTGAGAATTACTAGGTTTTGTTTATTTTTTATTGGGTAGTCTTTTGTTATATGTTATTTATATATTTATAGATATTAAAGATATTAGATATTAAGGATCCTTGCTCTTTATTTTATATGTCTATCTATCCATCCATCCATCCATCTACCTATCTTTCCAAAATCAGCCGTTGCACTGATTGCAACCAAAATTAGAGTGAGAAACATCAAGATGGGAACATTCAAGACATTCCAGAGCATCCAGCAGCCTCAGAGCAACCTATTTTATATACAAGTTCATCCCTTCATGTTCATTTCCTTTGCTTACTCCACAAACTCATTCCGGAGTCCTCCAAGTAGACCGAATGATACCTGAGACATCTGCCTCCATACCTGCCTACTATTTATTTATCTGTGACCTTTTTTTACAATGTGACCACGTGAAGAAAGGAATCATTTAACCAAAGCAACAATTAAGCCAATAAGGCTCAAGTAAACCTGTCCCATGCTGTCAATCTTTAAAGGCATTTGAGTTCATCTCACGTCTCTTACAGTGAAGAAAACAGTGTGATTATCTTCTTTAACTTGCCTGCTTCGTCTCCATGACTTGGGAACCCATACATGTTGCTGTGAAATCGCAGGCTTAATGCTATCGAATCCTACTAACTAAGCTCAACACATGTTTCTCCTGTGATGTAGCACATTCCTCTCCTGGTCAACACAATCCTAAAAGTCCATGCAAATTCTTGTAGAAAAAAAAAAACAAAACAAAACCTTGCAACAAATGTTTCCTATTACTTCTGTAAGCATATATCCCTAGGAAAACTTGTTTGAATTTTTTCTCATACAAGAAGTTTTTGAAAAGCCAGTAGAAAATATAAATGGGAACAGACATGAATGGTACATTTCGAACAAACACACCTCGGGATGTATTTTATTTTTGTCCCATCCAAGATGTCAACACATTAACTTTATTTTCTATTATCTCTTTCAGCAAGGCCTATAATTTATCTTTTTTGAAAATAATTTATCTTTTTTGAAAATAATTTATCTTTTTCTTTTTAAAAGAAAGTTTGGTTCTCTGTTAAAATCTATGAATGTCAGTTTGGGTTCCCGATTTTTCTGAACCAGTCACTGTCCCCACACATGTTAACTTAGTCTACCAACTTACTGGATATCTGTAGTCTTCTTCATAAAATGGATATAAACGTCACTGTGAAGCTAAAGAAACCACATTATTTTTATAGTATAGAAGAATTGCCAAGCTTTTGCCTCTTTTTTTTTTTTTTGATTAATTTCATGCCTGACTCAGTCAGAGATTAGGCCTTGACACAGGTTATAATTAAATATTGAAATCATGAAGTGCAAGAATGTTTAATTTTTAAAATATGAGTTTTAATTTACCTCATACAGAGAATGGCTCTGGTCACCTGCAGAGATGCATTACACACTACATTGCCTAATGTAGGATGCCTGAATAAGGCTGAGCATACAGTTAAAGTAAACTAATGCAATTTACTGAACAGCAGTCAAATATTTATCCAGTTGATGAAGCAGACTTTATGTGAAACTCAGACAATAATTAAAGAGAAGCCTTGCTTAAAACATGCTTACTCTGGTTTTCACAAATACATTACATCCCCTCTGCATCTTCCATTTTTCTAAATATTTCTCTATTTCTAAAACACTCCACAATGAGCATTCTATAGCATTTCATGGGAGGGATTTCCTGATATTTTTCTGTGTTTTAAAGCTCGGAAGGTAGGTCGGCTTGCAGCAGCCTCTTCGGTTCTTCTTCTTGCAGCGTAGGGTTGCGATGCGACGCCACCCTGCCTTCCATTGAAGGTGGAGTCTGTTTCCCCCTCTTGAACCCGCCTCGCTCGGGACTTGATTTGACCAATAGAATGCGGCAGCCGTATTGGCCAGTTCAGAACGTCTGCCCCACAAGACTACGTGCTTTTGCTCGTTCTCGGAGAACCTGCCACAGGCCTGAAAAAAAGCCCGAGACTGCCTCCTGGAGGATGAGAAACTACACAGAGGCCAGTCATACACTGGTCATCTCCGGGCCACCCTGTGGTCTCACCACAGTGAGTACAGTTAAGATCGGCCCAACTCAAGCTAGGCTGGCAGAACCACCTAGATTACTTGCAGACTCCTGAGAAATAATGAATGGTTGCTGTTGTAAGCCCCTTTGTTTAGGATAGTTTGTTCGACCACAACAGCTAACTGAAGCAGGATTTAGAGATCTAATTACACTTCCCCATCTGACAGATGAGACAACTGAGGTCCAGAGAGCTTAAATGCCTTACTTACATCTACACATCACCAGTGGCAGAACCAGGTTTAGAGACTGCATGCCCAGCTCCACAGCCGAAGCTCTTTCTATTATGCAATACTGCCATTCTTTTTATTTGCTGGCAACAGAGGTCAATGAAAGCTTGCCCAAAGAATTGGAGTTTCAGCATAATAACATTTGTTAAAAATAATTTTAAGGGCCTTATATGTATCTATGACACTCATATTTTAGATATTATCTGACAGTATTTCTCAGATCCCTTTTTCTAAGTTACGTGAAGAGAATTACAAATGACAGAATGAAGAATGTTTTCAAGTGGAGTAATCCCATAATTTTCAGTCATTGTGATATTACCGTTAATCCTTACTTTTGGAATATTTCAATGCTAAAGTTAACAGGCATCTTCTTGCAGCCTTGCTTAGCAGAACTCAAATTTTTGCTGAATTTCGTTGCATCCAAAACCATCATCTGGAAAATTACTAATAGCACATCAGCATCATCCTGTATTAAATATTCCATAGAATGAACATTTAAGAAGCTCTCAAATACTTATATCATGTTGTATAAATGAATGAAAGCCTAAGTCCATCATGTCTTGCATGGGATGGAATGTTATGAAAGCCTGTTCAAATTTGCCCCAGTATAAAAATTTTTTCCAAATTATAATAAAAAGTTTCTACGTGTATTCCCATTATATCTATAACTCTATGTCCTTCAGCACTTGCTCTCACATTGAGCACATCCAAGTCACCTGGACAGCCTGTTAAACCACAAATTGTGGGCTCCAGCCCCGGAACTTCAGATTTGATAAACTCGGGCTGCACACTGAGGTTCTGTATTTGTAACAAGTTCCCAGGTGAATGCTAAAGCTGCTGGGTGGGGGACTACAGTTTGAGAACCACCGCTCCACAGTTTTCAACAGTTGTTGAAATCATTTATGAATAGTCCATCTTCAAATATACCTGACTACAATATTTTAGTGAGAGCTCAAGGAAGTATGTAAACTACGTTCACAATTTACCTCAGTAACTGAATCACACAGTACAAAATCCTGTCAATCAAACCAATGAGACAGTCACTTCACTTATGAGTTTGAACAGCCTTGACTTTGGGTTCAGACATGTCCAGAGTCTGTCCACAGACCAGGAGGGGAGCTTGCCAAAAAACAACACAAAACAAAACAAAACCCTGCATACTCTCACAAGACCCATAATATTTGTAATGTAGGCAAATTAGCTCAAATGATCATCCTCCAAAGGGAAATAATTTGCCCAAGTTTTTATAAGGTAAAGAAATGCCTACTTCCAATTTACACTTTTTTTTTTTTAAATGAGAGTATTCACATAACACTTTCCAAGACAGCTTCTGCCTTCCATCACTCAACTCTTTGTGGAAAGAGTCCATTTTTGGCTTAGTAACTGTAGGTTTGGGCTTAGTCCAAAAGTGAACTTCTTGAAAGGTTTACAAAAAAAAAAAATTCAGTTGTTTTTAATTCCTAACTGCTTCAAATAAAGAAAACAAACGATGAAAAGGGTAGTGGGATTTTAATTGCATTTTTTTCTATTTAAATATCAGATAACTTCCTAATGGCCCTTTACATATCTGTGTCCTCTACAGAAATCCCATACCTGCCTCAATTTGAAAACACAAGTGAGATTAGAAAAAGATTGGTGTCTGCAAATGTCCTCTGAGAAAACACACACAAAAGCACATGTGTGTCCCAAACTCCCGATTATGCACATTTAAGAGGCGCCAGCCGACTCCATCTTTCTTCTTCTGGTAAACATGCCTCACTGGGTATTCAGAGAGCCCCCTTCATGAAGGGCCCGCGCAGTCTTGTTTATAATTTTTATCGGTGTGGTTTTCTCCCACCACCTACTTAAAAGCTCATTTTTCCCAGTTTGTGTACTTCTTTGACTCTCCTTCTCTTATATGAAAAAAAAAAATGCAAACTGAGCTAACCTGAGGCATTGGGCAGAGGAGACTTTCTTAACCTTTCTACTTTTAACATTGAACATTGCCTTAGTGTACACTTTCCTCATCTTTTAAGCTGACACTATGTAAAAGGTGAAAGTTCCCGGGCACCTAACAACACACAGGGGTTCTCCTGAAGTGACAGATCCCAGGCAAGGGAAGATTTCTTAGGGAGGGTTAGCCTGATTTTAAACATCGCTTTCCTGTTCCCAAAGTAAATGGGTTCTTTAACAGCTGATTCTATTCACATCTTTTTTGATGTTTAGGGACATCTTTTTTTTTAAAAAAAGATTTTATTTATTTTAGAGAGAGAGAGCGAGCGAGCACGAGTGGGGGGAGGGGCATAGGGAGAGGGAGAAGCAGACTCTTCCTACTTGGGGCTTGATCCCAAGACCCTGAGCTTAACTGACTGAGCCACCCAGGCGCCCCTAGGAACATCTTATTTATAACTTACAGACAGTGTCTCTCTACTTGTATCATTATTAGATATAATTAAATGTCTCCTACTGCTGAGGAGATATTTTCATTTTTCATAGACATAGAATTTCTAGCTACAAATGTTTTCAGTACTTTCATGAACAGTTCCCAATTAACTCCAACTTCCAGGGATCCTTTGAACTCATGTGGCTTCTATTTTTGCTATTATTCCTTTCATATTTATTTTATATGATCTTGTGATATTGCCAGCTAACTTTTTATGGACATGGGTTCTATCTACCTAGTTAAATTTTAAATGCCCTGAGGACAGAGACTTCATGAGGATTTGACGTCACCAGGCCTTGCACATGGAGGACACCCCATGAGACTGTGCTGATGAAGCTCGGGTCAGGGATGGTTGAGTCAATCTTTTCATTTGAGGGTGGGGATGGCTGGAAATGGGTGAGAATGAAATCAAAACACCTAAAGAACAGTTTTCCAACGTAGTTCAGGACTTTTTGGCCAAAAACAACCCCAGATGGGAGGCTGGTTCTTACTGGGAAGAGCAGCTAAGCCATGACTTATACTAATTATTTCTGGCTGAAGAAATGACATGTTGAAAGAAATGGCTGTTGGAAGATAACCAGGGAGAAATAACTACCATGTAACAGGTAAAGTCACAGACTAACCAACTGGTTCGGTGCCCTTTAGTGAGTTATACTGGTCTGTAAGGTAGGAAAAAGGGATATGCTAGAAGGAAAGGCTTATTCTGAGACCAGGAATGTGCAGTCTGTGCAAGAAGGAAGCTGTAAACAGGCCAGGAACTTCATTTATGCCAAGTCATCATCCCCTCCAAGGGACTTGTCTGCACAAGGCACTCAGTATACTTGAGGTCAGGAAGATTACCTGTCTTTGTGTGGTCAGATGTCCAAATGGCTCCTCAAATTCCTCTTTCTTGTTAGCTACATATTGAGAGAATTTTCTCCTTTTATTTTATTTTTATTATTTTTCAAATATTTTATTTATTAATTTGACAGAGAGTGAGCAAGGGCATAAGCAGGGGAAACAGCACAGGGAGAGGGAGAAGCTAACTCTCCTCTGAGCAAGGAGCCTGATGTGGGGCTTGATCCCAGGACCCTGGGATCATGAACTGAGATGAAGGCAGACACTTAACCAACTGAGCCACCCAGGAGCCCTGAATTTTCCCTTTTTTTTTTTTGCACTCTGAAAACCTTTTCTAGGTGGAATTAGAGAAAAATAAATAGTGAAAAATCAAAATATTTAGTGAAAATCTGTGATTACAAATGAACTGTCATCTTTTTTTTCTTTAAAGATTTTATTTATTTATTTGACAGAGAGAGACACAGCAAGAGAGGAAACAGAAGCAGGGGGAGTGGGAGAGGGAGAAGCAGGCTTCCTGCCGAGCAGGGAGCCCAATGCGGGGCTTGATCCCAGGACTCTGGGATCGTGACTGAACTGAAGGCAGACGCTTAACGACTGAGCCACCCAGGCGCCCCTGAATTTTCCCCTTTTTAAAATCAAACAATTATGGTTGTAGGCAGAAGCTGTAGGCAAATGCACTAGGCATTTCTCCACAAAAGGTCAAACTCTCCTATGCTGAAACATTCTTCAAGGAATAAATTAATGCATTACTACAATGTGCATTAATAATTATACTTAAGATAATCTTTCAGAAATTTATCCCAGTTTTCAAGTTTACTCCTCCCCAGGGCGCCTGGGTGGCTCAGTTGGTTAAGCGACTGCCTTCGGCTCAGGTCATGATCCTGGAGTCCCTGGATCGAGTCCCGCATCGGGCTCCCTGCTTGGCGGGGAGTCTGCTTCTCCCTCTGACCCTCCCAACCCTCCCCCCTCTCATGTGCTCTCTCTCTCAGTCTCTCTCTCTCAAATAAATAAATAAAATCTTTAAAAAAAAAAAAAAGTTTACTCCTCCCCACTTTCCCATGCCCCCTCCTGCCACACACACCTATCTGCATATGACTGTGACTTAGTGCTTATATTATCACATATGTGTGTTGGGGGATAATGCAGGTAACATATCTGGAATTGGATAATGCAGGTCCAATACTCAGTTCCGTCATTTGCCACTCAGAAATAAATGTGTGTGTTTTTGTGTGCATACATGTTTACTCCTTATTTTGTATCTATGTCTCCTACGTATTAATTTGCTTTTCTATGTGTACTTTCAGAAGTATACTCCACTGAATATGAAATATGAATATGAATATGAAATACACATGAGTTCATACCTTTGAAAATGGCATATATTGAAATAGAAATCTACACTGAAGCATGCCAACTATTTAACTATGCATACAAATGCCACAAAACAATTTAGAACCCTAAATGAAGGCTCTGGGTTCTTCATTCTACAAGTGAAACAACTGCAGGAACAGCGGTCAACAGAAAATAATCACACTCAGGGGAATTTGGACAGGACATCAACAAGAGCACCGACCATGAAATCTCCAGTGACCCAGACAGTTACAAAATTGCAACCAAGAGCTGTAACTTCCATCCAGGCAGAGATGCTTTTGTCAAGCTCGATAATTTTCTAATCCTCCCATCCTGGCATGACTTAACCCAGGTGCTGCAATGGGCAAAGCTGACTGACCTCCATACTAGTTAGATAAAAGGAAGTGTGGAAGTATCAACTATTCTTTCTAGATGCATGAGTATTGTGCAGCAAGTGGGGGGGGAAGAATAGCAGACGTGGGATCAAATACCTCAGTCAGGGCTACCATGCACCCAAACACCAAGGAGTGCCATTTCTCCCACCATGGACCTATATCCTCCTCCCTTATCAAGTCGGCCATGAAGAGCAACAAGCCTACACAAAAGGCCTGATTTGGGATCTAGGTCTACAACTGCCATTTGCCAGTTACACGAACTGGTCAGACCATCACACCTCCCCAGATGTATTTACCAAAATTTCTTGGTTTATTCCATGTGTTACAGATCCCTTTGATAATCTGGTGAAAGTCAAAGATGCTTTCTCAGAATGATGCTTTTACTTGCATAAAATGATACAGAGGATTTTAAGAATTATTAATTTTTTCTGATGTAGTAATGAACATGCTTCCTTCTTATCATACTAAATATCAGCATCAAGAGACAGGTCTTGATAAACACCAAATAATTGTGCTGATAAAAGTAAATAACATTTTTAGATATCTGCAACCACTGTAATGTGATCTGAAACTATCTGGCCTTCCTACTGATGACAAAATGACAGGTACTTGTAATATTATTGCAGTCTATTGCTTACATTTACTAAAGAAGTAAATGCTGAATTTCAGTTAGGGGTTAGTGAAAATGAGAAGTAACTTTTTTCCCCATTGAAGTTCAAGGACTCCCTGAATTTTATCCATTGACTCCAGGTTAAGAACCATTGCTTCTTACTCTTTTATGCAAAAAGGGGAAGTAACACTTGCCCTCCAGAACTCATTGGGCTTTGCTGGGATCAAATTAGATAATGTTAATTCAACAGCTATTTGATGGGTAATTTCTATACGCCAGGCACTGTTTTAGGGTCTGGGGATATATCAGTGAACAAGAGACACTGTCTAGTGGAAGAAAAGTTTTATTTGTGGGTGAAAGACTTTATATATATGTCTAATAGAATATATACATTAAATATATGTAATATCAGGGGATGCTACAGGAAGATGATAAAGAAGCTAAGCCAGAGTAAGGTACGCAGGAGACACAGACGGGAAGCCAAGGTGCCACATAGCGGAGACCCAAAAGAAGTGAGCAACAGGAAGCTATGAGGACACCAGGAAAGGATGTCTACAAATGATAAAGTTTTACAAGAAGACACAGGTTGAAGTGCCTTCCATCATTTCAGAAATAAAATTATACTGAGTTGCTGCCACACACTAGGCCCAGAGCCATGCCCGCAGCAGCACTGAAGCCTGGGGACAGAAAGATGAATGAAGTCCTTAAAGTCCTCAGAGCAGTGCTTGGCCTTGTGAGAGAGGGCAAACACCTAAAAGCAGGAAGTGAATACCAACGCTAGGCTTGAAATACTCTACGGCCTGTACTACCACTCAGAGTGTGGTCTGCAGACCAGCAGCACGGCATTCCTGGGAGCTGTTAAAAACAAAGAATCTCAGGCTGCAGAGTACAAACCAGAACCTGCCTTTCATTTAACAGCATTTCCAAGTGATTCATATGTACCTTAAGTTTGAAAAGTACAACTCTGTTGGGGGCCGGGGTCAGCTTTGGACTGGTCTGTAAGGAAAGGTCCAGATTTTGACTATTGTGTTTCTTGTCTGCTTTTCATAAAAGTACCTTGGTATATGTCCTTAAAGACTACCTACTACCTATGGTCACCTAATGACCATATCAAACACCGTTTTCTTGGAGGTTATGGCCATTTATTAGCATTATGAAGTTTTCTGGTCAAGGGGTGATGACTTTGACATCAGACGGACTGATTAGTTAAAGGCTAGTTCAATTCTCTTGACTGGACTCTGAACCCTATTTCCCAAATGTGAACTCAACACTGGAGAGACAAACATGCATTAGATGGTCCTTGCCCTCAAGAGTTAATTTTTTCCCAGGGACTTGTTTTGAGTTACCATTTGGTCCAGGCAAGAATGTCTAGTCACTTTCATGATGAATAAATACTTGCAAATTCTTTACCACACCTGCAGCGTATAGTTCAGATAAATATACATCTTGCTCTGCCAGGACAGTCCAAATTTATTCTTATTGTCCCCACGTAGCTATCCCTTTTCATTCTCAAAAGCATTCCATTTGAATGATAGGTTTTACGGTCACCTACCTATAGCTAAGTGAAGGTCACTGAGGAACACACAGGCTGCTGCTTGGAAGCTGAGCAAGAGAAGGAAAAGGAGTGTGGCTCTTTCAGTAGAGAGCTTGTCACCGACACAATGGGGGTCAAGGAGTAGACCAAGGGAAGTAGCCATGTCCATTTAAATAGCCAGGCTGAGAGGGACCCACGTGTTTTACACACACACACACACACACACACACACACACACACGCACAGACCATAAGATCTGCAGCAGAGTTGGAAAAAGACTGGAGAACCAAATTCACCAACATCTTAAGCATATATTGTAGGGTCATTAGAACATTAGAGAGTACATTTTTTTTTTTTTAATCAATCTGGCTCCTTCCCACCCTTCTGGAGTCAAGCTCCTTAAAGGCAGGAGTTCACTTCAATTATTTACCTGTATAATCTGAGGAATGAACCAGTGGTCCAGTACAGAGCTGAGGCTGCTTGTCAAATGAATCAGTAAACTAAGAGGTGAATGAATTAGAAAAGATGGTCTCTGAAGTACTGAATTGTTAAATAAATTAGGTCCACCTGTGGGGGATTTATAGTCAGCATCTTTACCAGTCTTTGATTTGGCTGGCTTCAAAGTCCAAACATTCTAATAAATGAGGCACAGAAAAAGTGAAGGAAGTTGCCCAAGGTAGCCCAGCTACTGAGTGAGAAAAAAAATACAAATGTAAGTCATACCTTCTTGCTCTTTACAATGCAGGCCGTTTACCTCTGGAAAGTGGCAAGCGAGAATAAATTATCTGAGAAATACACTTTGTATAGATGAGAAACTTTTCTATAAAATCCTCGTGAACTTCTTTTCTGGCACATAAAAGATTCAGTGTGCACTGGGGAGATGATGTAGGATGCAGGAAGTTTAGAAGACCAGAAGGAAAGAAACCTAACAAGAAGAGGTTTATTCTGTAAGCACTCCACTTCACTGTTGGTCTGCAGAGCAAAAGAAAGGCTTTCGAGAGTCACCTTTAATATGCAAGCACCACGTTAATAATCCAATCCACGGATCAATAAAGCCTGAGGAGATCTTTGCCCAGGGGCATTAATAATATCCTTTCGGTCCTGAGGGGGGCACAGTCTTCTTAGCTGGCTCTTAGCTGAACTCAAGGCAAATAGAGACAGTCAGCCCTGTGGTTAAATAGGGCATAATGATGATAAATAGGTGGTGAAAATGTTCAATGGCGTAGGAGTATTCTTGAGGGGAGGCTCAGCAACTTCATATTTTCAAAGTCGGCTAATCACCAGTGTGATAAACCTGTTCAATGTGGTACACACTTCTGTGTTAACCAGGCAGTCCCGTATGGAAGTCCTTACTCCACGTAATTAAAATCTATTTGACCATTTAGAAACATTCATATTTACATATTTCCTCTGAGCTCCACTGCTTTCAGCTTGCTGCACTATGTATTCATCGAGCACCTATGGTTCTGGGTACTGATGTGCGCGTGTGTGTTGTATTTATGAATCACATATTATGCAACAGGCCATTTAAATCGATTATCTGATTTAACCCTCACAACAACCTTATAAGACAGGTTAGTTACTTCCGTGTAAAAGGATCAAATGGAAACCCTGTAGGTAGAGTGTCCTCCCGACACAACACAGACAAGTAGGGGGGTGAACACCTGACCCCAGCTCCAAAGTGAAGCAGGTCCTGGACTGTAGATTTTCCCACCATCCCATCCTATGCACATGGTAGGGGCTCAACAAATATTGGTTGGTTGGATGGATGGATGGGTCTCACAGTTTCTGACCCATCCCTGCCTACTGCTGTCCCATTGGAAGTACAGAATGCCTCTGGGCTAAGATGGTTTTTACCTGCACTGCAAGCCGTAGTTAAAGACGCAGGGAGGGGACAGTGGTTTTGCTAAGGCCACTTGGAGAAAAGAAAGCGCCTGATAAGGAGTTAAGTTTTCACTCCTAACTCCTTGAAGCCTTAGAGGTACTGTGTCTTCTCACTGGGAAAGGTGACCACCACTGAGTGCACACCGTGGGTACTGGGTAAACAGAGGCCCAGAGAGTAGTCTCAGGGTGTCACAGTATCCCCATTTCTCACCCAAGACAGAAAACACACTCTTGATTCACTTCCACCTTTTAGAAACCTCTTCACGAACATCTGTGAAATTACAGCTAATATGTGAAGCCCTCTAGAAGGGGGCTAAGTGATGTTTTCCCTTGTTATATTCATTGGTATAATTTAGTAAGCATGGACGCCAAGCTGATCTGAATTAAAATTCCAGCTTCAAAGAAAACAAGCTGTGTGGTCTTGGGCAAGGCATTTAACTTCTCTGAGCTTCAGTTCCTTTAAATGTAAAATCGCCTGATGTTGCTTGTCCCACACAATTATTATAAAGGTGATCAAGCAATATAATAGAGAGACTTGGCAGCAATTTGCAAGTGCCTGGATTCAGGCCATTTGCCAGCTCTGTGACTTTGAACAAGCTTATTTACGTTTCTCATCTGTAACAACTGCAATAATAATATTGTTAAATAAGAGACAATATGTCCAAAATGTAGTCTCTTGTGCTAAGCCCACATCACCAAACTGAGACTTAATACCTAACTTAATTACACTTTCAACCTCTCCCAGGAGTGGAATCTTAAACGAGTCGATCTGGAATTACCTGGTCAGCACTAGTGAGGTAATCTGCCTGGTAGACCCCCCACCATCCCCAAAAGGAAGGTGACCACAGGCAGCCCCCTCTTTCTTACTAACTTCCTTGTCCTGCTCCCTTCTGTCTATGAAAGTCCTGCATTTCCTAGAGCTCTTTGGAACTCCTTTCTATTTGTTGGGCGAGATGCTGCTCAATTCATGAATCATTGAATAAAGCCAATAAGATCTTTAAAATTTACTCAGTTTGGTTTTGTTTTTAAGCAAGTCATCAAGTTGTTTTCATCTCTCCTGAGTCCTGGCATCTTTATTGTGATGGCTTTCCACTTAGAGACTTAAGATCATTGAAGTAGTTCCGGCAACATATTCAGACATGGCATCTCTCAGAGAGAGAGAAATGGGAGCATCCGTTCCTTGTCTTTTTAGAAACAAGAAACCCCTTTTTTTAGAAACAAGAAACCCCTTCTGCTGACTCCCCAGGGGCCTCCTAGGACATTGGCCACACTTCCTACTGTCCTCCTTCCCCACCTAGATTCCAATCACATGTAGAGGGAACGGGACACCCTCAACTGATCTAGAATAGTCAAAATTTAATTAAGGCCACCCTTTCCTGAGGGAAGTCTGGTTTTGCCAGCAAAAAGAAGTGGGGAATCAACACAGGGGAGGAACCCTGATTCTTACACCCAGTATTCCAGAGGACACTGGGGGAATTCTGGACATGCAATCCAAGACTCTTGCTCATCTGCCATGTGACCTTCACCTGGGGAAAAAGTATGCTTGAAACTTAAAAGAAAAGTTATATTGTTGTCAGGGGATATAGTTCTACAAAGCTTGGGCCATTCCATCTCCAAAGGGAACAATAGCAAGGGGGCTTTCATACCTGCCAGCATGAGACTGCAGGAGGCACGCTGACCTTGGCAATAAAGGTACCTTGGCCTGAATCACAATTCTAGCATTTACCCGTGGGTTCACTGGTCAAGGTAAGTGTTTCTTAGGACATCAGTCCCCATACCTGTAAAAAATGGACAATAATACCTGCTTTATGGGGTTGTCGTGAGGATTCAGATAATGTATATGAAGGTATTTTGTAAACTGTAAAGCTCAATACTGTGTAATTGAAAGGTATGATTATCTAATGAACCAGTCCGTTTTACCTCTGCATGTCACACTTCTCCAGCCGTTTAAGTCTTGTTTTCCTGCTGGCTCACCAAAGTAGCTTCCTGCTGTCTCATTACCACCTCATGTTTAACATGGCAAAGATCAAGATTTTAATTTTTTACCGGAACACACTCTTCTCTTTTCAACTCTGCAGTCCCTGTGGGGAATATTACTCCAATGCCAATCACACAGACCTGAGTCTGAGCCTGTTTTAGAACCTGCTCTTTCAATCTCTCCCTTTACAACTGTGAATTCATTAAATCTTGCCACTTCCTACATAGTTTCTTTAATTTCCAGACTTGTGCCCCCCTAAAAAAAACAAGTATCTAGTTCAGATTCCTGTCATTTAACACATAAACCTTCTGCAACCTTTTCATTAGCTTTACTTCTTCAACTTTATGTGAAATCTCCCCAGACAAAATTTAAAAATGAGAATTCCTGCAACATGACATCTCTTCTGACATGCTCTACAACCCTAACCTGGCTGTTTCCCAACAGTGTAGAATGCTACTAAATGTAGAAGCCTGATGTCCCCATTGGACACTTGGGAAGCGGGGCCATTCTGCAAATCTGGGTCAGGGAGTTCTTTGAGAACACCCTTCTCCCCTCTGTTTTGCATTAGGTAGGATGGGTAGGAGAAGACCTGATAAATCCCTGAGGAAATGCAGGACTTCTAGGGCAAATCAGAAAATTTTCCCTGTTCTTTTTGTCCCAAGCCTCTCAATACTAATCTACAAACTCTAAGGAGCCTATTTATCTACAAACCCTAGTCCCAGAGTACATTTGGAAAGAGAGATTGAGAGAGAGAGAGAGAAACTAAGATAATGTTTGCTTTGAGGAAAGGGCAGACATGGATTACAATGATAGAGACACATTTGGCCTTCAGTTTGGATGAAGGGGAGAGCTTTGGAGAAGGTAAGGAATTGGTCCTAATTTATAACGGAATGCCTTTGGTGAGTATTATGGCAACAAAAGCTCATGAGGAGGAAGTGCAGTTTGGCCAAGGCACTGAGATATGTGACTGAGCAAGGGGCAGGGCACCTGGAAAGTACTGACATAATGTGCCAAGTTATAGGTTGTTAGGCTATGGGAAAATGTTAGATGCAGAATGGACCACAGACCCATGATGGTGGTTCAGAATGTTATATGCAGACTGAAGGGCTGTGATAAGATAAATTCTGATTTCAGAAGCTGAACGAAGGGATGGGGAAAGCAGTGGAATAAAAGTGTTGAACACAAACTATGCATTAGGCACTCTACTATGTTGAGTGCATCATCTAATTAAGTCTTTGTAGCACTTCTATGAGTTAGGCATTATTTAAAAAGACAACAGGTCTAAAATGGAGTCACTTGTGCTAAACCCACAGCACTAAACTGAGACTTAATACCTAACTTAATTACACTTTCACTTCTCCCAGGAGCAGAATCTTAAACCAGTCGATCTGGAATTACCTGGTCAGCACTAGTGAGGTAATCTGCCTGGTAGACCCCCCACCATCCCCAAAAGGAAGGTGACCACAGGCAGCCCCCTCTTTCTTACTAACTTCCTTGTCCTGCTCCCTTCTGTCTATGAAAGTCCTGCATTTCCTACAGCTCTTTGGAACTCCTTTCTATTTGTTGGGTGAGATGCTGCCCGATTCATGGATCATTGAATAAAGCCAATAAGATCTTTAAAATTTACTCAGTTGAATTTTGCCTTTTAACAATTTGATGATTATTTTGAAACTTCTGTCTTGAAAAATTGTCTCTATTCACAGATTGTCTCTATTCACATTTGCTAAGATAATATTAAACTACATAAAGGAAAAAGGAATAGAAAGAAAATCATATTCTATGCATTGTCCAAGTGACTTTTGGTGAAGTTTAAATAATACCTGATGGCTATTTATACTAATTCCATTGTTAAATCTAATAATATGCCAATTTTATATTGTATAGATTCACTTGTATTCAATGTAAACAGTACCTGTGAGTGATGTGAATGCATTAGCATGGTGTAAATGATATTCATTATATATGAACTGCCGACTCTGCTCTAGGACCCTTATGATAATGAGATGTTGCCTTTCCTGAAGCTTTCCCAGTGAGTAACCATTTTTAATAAATAAAATAAAATATGGATCCCTAGAAGACTTCATAGTTCTTTCATGGAGAGGAATATTTTTTTTTTTTTAAGAAAAGCATGTACCTCAAAAGTAGAGTCCTTCATATTGCTTAATCTAGAAGCTATTTCTGTCCTGTTCTTTGGAGAATTTTTTTTTCATTATAGCTGCCCATCATGGTCCTTTTACTGGACAAAGTTGGAAGCTGAATAGCTAGATTACATTGTTGTGATTTCTCAGCTGTTGGATTTCCCTTGTTGGTTTGAAAGAAAAAAAAAAGATTTTATTTCATTTTGAAATGTATAAATGATGCCAAATTCCTATTTGAAGTTGTCAGACTGTGATTACCGGTAGAACTATAACCTTACTTATGCAAATCACTAGAGTTCATGGTAAGTCTGACATTTACAGAATTAATGAACTAAATAATTAAGTGACCTAGTAAGTGAATTGGTAAACCAGAACTATTAATCTTTTAATGAATTCTTTACTATCACTTAAATAATAAATTTTTTGCATAATTTTAAAGGATTACAGTAAAGAAACATTAGAATAGGAAACCCATTATGTGAAGGAACGTTACTTTTATAAATCCGTCATTATGTCTCTTTTTATCGAATTCATTCCTATTCAGGTTTAGAAAAGTGGCAATTCCTATATTGGTGACTAACAGTCCCCGACTTCGAAGTTTTTTTTTTCCCCCCTCACTGAGACAGAGGGCTTAGGATCATTTACTGCTTCAAAAAACCAGAGCCTAAAATGAGTAATTAGCATACAACTATAATTTCAGAAATACCCTATTTGATGGTGTGCATCACATGTGTTTCAGAATTTTTAAGCTCTTGTAGGTTAACTAGCACATAAAATAAGGCCTTTGCACTGGTTGTCTTCCAAAAGCATTTCTCTCTTCTCCACAAATGACTATCTTTACTTTTCTCTTCAAATACCTTTTTTAAAAAAAAATCAGATCACAGCTACTAAAATAACTGTACAGGACTAAACACAACCAAAACTTAGAACACTGAAATGTCCAGGGTTATATCAGTCAATAACAAGAGAGAAGTAAAAAATTAGATTGGGTCTTCAGTATCCATACTAACTGCCTGAAAATGGGACTGGCCTCCGTAGGATCAGGGATTATTGAATCGTAAGTATTCAGTAACTTCCACTAGAAGGAAGAAAAATTCAAATGCTTAAATGAAAAGAAGAGATGGCAAAAGTGACAGTTACAATGGTTTTTTTGCAACCCAGATGAAAGAAAAGGCTGATGATCGCTTAAACCAAGCAATAAATGTTTATTGAACAATTATCATGTACTTGATACTGTCCTAAGCCTAATGGGACATACAGAAGAAAAAGAAGATGCAATCTACAAGCCTAAAGAGTTTATAATCTAAGTGAAGAGATTCAACTAATATACACAAACTCATATCAAGCTACATAGGATAATTAAGAAAGCCTCCACTATTGCACACAAAATCGTGTGACATAGATTCTACATCCTATATCTTTCTAGGTTGAGAGGTACACTTGAGTAGTCTTAGTCAGAAAATCTTCTAAGCATCTGTGAACCTCTATTTCTGGGAATATGGCAGGCTACATATCCTGAAAACCTTCCTGGTGGAGAACATCTAGAAATGCTGCATAAAACATAATAATATATATTTTAAGGCAGAGCTGAGCCTGCAAGAAATTAAAGGAAATTCCCAGGGTCTCAAGATAAAGAATTTCTAACCAGAGTCATAAATGAAGGCTGACTCAATGGCTACTCTTGAGAACTTGCCAGTTTTGATCATCAATAACCTCATAAGGATAGAACAGTGTCTTGGGCCTTCACATAGAGCACAGAGAGCACAGAGTTGGAGCCAAGACCTGCACATAAAGTTGGGACCTTCAAAGGGCTAGACAGTCAATGCAACTGTAGATTAAGAACGAATACTTCCACTGGCAAATGGAGGTGGAGGTGAGGCCCAAGCCTTGGGTAAAGTCCCTCTTCTGAGAATTTATAAATTTAGGACTGCCTCTATTCAGATTTGGGGATCAAATTTATACTTCTTTCCAAGTTTGGTAAATCCTAAGCCAAGAAATAACATAAATTATTCCCAGGTTGATAACATTCCAGTACATTCAGCAGAAGCAACACAAATCCTCCTGTGAGAGACTTATTTACCTCTAATCCAGGTCCTGAAAGATCCCCAGAAATAAGATTCTGCTGGATTTGTCTCACAATGGAAAATTACAGAACATATAAAGAAATAAAGTTCTTTGGATGTAGTGAAACTTGAGCCAGAGAAGATTTATTTAGCAGAAAAGATGATGAGGCCTCAAGGTGGGAAGATCGTGTGATCTTGGTCCTGAAATGGTGAGGAAAACAAGCATAACAGAGAGTACATGATAGAGAAGCCTGCCCTTTTGTTTAACTTGTGGCAGACTTTGCATTATAAAAGAAGTTACTCCATTTGCAGATGACATGATACTCCATGTAGAAAACCTGAAAGACTCCACCCAAAAATCTGCTAGAGCTATACATGAACTCAACAAAGTTACAGGATATAAAATCAACATACAGAAATCTGTTGCATTTCTATACACCAAAAATGAAGCAGCAGAAAAAGAAATCAAGGAATCAATCCCATTTACAACTGCACCAAAAACAATAAGATACCTAGTAACAAACCTAACCAGAGAGGTAAAAGATCTATACTCTGAAAGCTATAGAACACTTACGAAAGAAATTAAAGAGGACACAAAGAAATGGAAAAATGTTCCATTCTCATGGATTGGAAGAATATATATTGTTAAAATGTCTATACTACCCAAAGCAATCTACACATTCAATGCAATCCCCATCAAAATACCCCCAGCATTTTTCACACAGCTAGAACAAACAATCCTAAAATTTGTATGGAACCACAAAAGACCCCAAATAGCCAAAGCAATCCTGAAAAAGAAAAGCAAAGCTGGAGGCATCATCATTCCAGACTTCAAGCTCTATTACAAAGCTGCAGTCATCAAAACAATATGGTACTGGAACAGAAACAGACACATAGACCAATGAAACAGAAGAGAGAACCCAGAAACAGACCCACAACTATATGGTCAGCTAATCTTCAACAAAACAGGAAAGAATATCCCATGGAAAAGATAGTCTCTTCAACAAATGGAGTTGGGAAAACTGGACAGCCACATGCGGAAGAATGAAACAGGACCACTTTCTTATACCATACACAAAAATAAATTCAAAATGGATGAAAGACCTAAATGTGAGACAGGAAACCACCGAAATCCTAGAGGAGAACATAGGCAGCAACCTCTTTGACCTCGGCCAGAGCAACTTCTTACTGGACACATCACCACAGGCAAGGGAAACAAAAGCAAAAATGAACTATTGGGACTTCATCAAGATAAGAGGCTTCTGCACAGCAAAGGAAACAATCAACAAAACTAAAAGGCAGCCTAGGGAATGGAAGAAGATATTTGCAAATGACATATCTGATAAAGGGTTAGTATCCAAAATCTATAAAGAACTGATCAAACTCAACACCCAAAAAACAAATAATTCAGTTACAAAATGGCAGAAACCATGAATGGGCATTTTTCCAAAGACATACAGATGACACATTTTTCCAAAGACAATAGACACATGAAAAGATGCTCAACATCACTCATCATCACGGAAATACAAATCAAAACCACAATGAGATAACACTTCACACCAGTCAGAATGGCTAAAATTAACAAGTCAGGAAATGACAGATGTTGGTGAGGAAGCAGAGAAAGGGGAACCCTCCTACACTGTTGGTGGGAATGCAAACTGGTGCAGCCACTCTGGAGAACAGCATGGAGGTTCCTCCAAAAGTTAAAAATAGGGGTTCCTGGGTGGCTCAGTCATTAGCGTCTGCCTTCAGCTCAGGTCATGATCCCAGGGTCTTAGGATCGAGCCCCGCATTGGGCTCCCTGCTCGGCGGGAAGCCTGCTTCTCCCTCTCCCACTCTCCCTAATTGTGTTCCCTCTCTTGCTGTGTCTCTCTCTGTCAAATAAATAAATAAAATCTTTAAAAAAAAAAAAGTTAAAAATAGAGCTACCCTATGACCCAGCAATTGCACTACTAGGTATTTACCCAAAGGATACAAAAATACAGATTCAAAGAGGGTACATGCACCCCGATGTTTATAGCAGCATTATCAGCAATAGCCAAACTGCGGAGAGAACCCAAATGTCCATCGACTGATGAATGGATAAAGAAGATATGGTGCCTATACATACAATGGAATATTCCTGAGCCATCAAAAAGAATGAAATCTTGCCATTTGCAAAGATGCAGATGGAGCTAGAATGTATTATACCAAGTGAAATAAGTCAGTCAGAAAAAAACAAATACCATATGATTTCACCCATATGTGAAATTTAAGAAACAAAGCAGATGAACAGAGCGGAAGGAAATAAAAAGAAAAAAAGGAGGGGGGAAGCAAACATAAGAGATTCTTAATGATAGAAAACAAACTGAGGGTTGATGAGGGGGGTGGGTGGGGGATGGGCTACATGGGGAATGGGCATTAAGGAGGACACTTGTTATGATGAGCACTGTAAGTGATGAATCACTAAATTCTACTCCTGAAACTAATATTACACTATATGTTAACTAACTGGAATTTAAATAAAAATTTGAAAAGAAAAAAAAAATAAAAGAAGTTAATCCAATAAGTCAGTGAAAAAAGACTCAGACCAAGGGGCACATCTAAAAATGGCCTGAGTTCACTTGACCAACTGAAATGTTCATATTAAAGAAATGACTGGCAGGAAGATTGAAAGAAACGTATTTTGATAAAAATTATTTTCCTCTGGCTACTTTTAAAACAGCCCACTTGGTCTGAATGCTTTTGTTATCTTTTGAGTTTGCTCCTCACTGAGTCAGTAGTTGGTTGGACCAAAAGGCACACAAATAGCAGGATAACCCTTTGTAAAGAAAATCGAGAGCCAGGTATATGTATCTTCCTGAGGTCCCAGCTCTTGAGCTTAGGTATCTCCGAAGTTTTACCCTTAACTACCCTTAACTTCCTCAGGCCAGAAGGGGTTCATTAAATATGTTCTTGTCTGTCAGATTGCTCTTACAGCTCCTGTGTAAGTGGGAGAGAAAAAGAAAAAAAACACCTCCCCTTTGTGCTTTGCACAGAGAAAGCATTTAATATATATTATATCAGCTAACTGTGTCACAATCTCTCAAGGCCTAAAGAAAAGCCAGGCCCTTTCATATATGGCAGAAGAAGGTACACAAAGCAAGATCAAGGAAGGCCACTGAGAGCCTACCAGGAGCAAGGGTCCCAACTGGATCTTGTCCTACTGTGACCAGCATGAACTGGACGGTCCACGAAGCTGTGTTAAATTCAAAGGGTCTTTTCTAGAATATGGGCAGCTATAGCTATTTATTCCTCAGATTACAACCTACCAGGTATCATATGAAAAAGTCACCACATGCTCTACTGTTAGACTCAGGTTTGGCAAGAGAACCCATGTGCAACCCAATCAAACCAGGCTAGGCAGGCTTCAGAATGGGGTTCAGGGCTCCCCAGGGCAATTTCACCTTCTCACATGGTCAACGCAACTTCAACTTTGCAAAACATCCTGTGATACCATGTTTTCCCATAAAGTACTTTCTTCTTACCATATGTTACTCGAATTAGGAAACTTCTCAAATAGACTCTCAGTTTCACTTAATTTAGTCATTTACTTGAAATTCATTGAGAAGTTGGCATTTTTAAGTCACCGTAGCCATAGATGTCTTCATACTTCATAACCGTTTGTCCAGACTCAAACTGTACAGGGGGGGGCAATCCAGTTGTTTATTAATGATTATTGTGCCCATAGGCATGAAGGTCACCTGACAGAGAAGGTCACTTTGCCATGCAAAGACTCAAGCAAGAACTCTCATCAGGTGAGAGAAGACATCTGATCACTTCTCCCAGATGAAAATAAATATTTTTTATTTCACTGGAATCAGTATTGAACAGGCATCGCAGGAAGAGCTGTGCAGAAATATTAACATCAGAAAGTCTACAAACTTGAGAAAAACTACCTTTAGAAACTCATCAATCCCATTTTTAAAGTGCATGCTTTGTCAAAAATAGGTGGAACTCAGGAGTAATCAAACAGACCAAGTATGTTTGCACAAGTGTGTATGCATGCTTAACAGATGTTTACACCCTCAACTATTTTAACAGACCAGAAGAAGGAAAAAAATCTGTCAAGTCTTTTTGAAGATTTAATTTTTAAGCCATCATTTTGGATGGCTTTTTAAAAAGCTGAACTACCTACCGTAAGATTCAAATCAGTCCTTATCTACATGTGATATCAGAAACACAATGTTGCTTATGATGTTCTTCCCCCACCCCCACCCCCCTGCTTATGATGTTCTAAGCCTGGGATGGTAATTGCAGCTGTACGAACAAAAGGAAGAACAAAAAGGAGAAACTTGAGACCCAGTCCAGTAAAGAGAATCCTTGGCGTAGACCACATCTTTTGCGGGCACTACATTTGACCACAGTCTTAGGAACTGTCTTTATGATTAATTTCCAACTCTGCTGCTGAATCGATCATGCAGTGATCTGCATTGATTATTAAGGTGACTGAAATAACCGAATCAGACATGGCTTACCAGTGCAAATTAGCTAATTCATCAACACATAAAGATTTCAGGAGGAATGTTAGTGATTGTCACATATCACCAGCAAAGACTTACCCTGTACTTATCAAATCTGCGAGGCCCGTTTTTACTGACATACACTGCATTTTAAAAACAAACACATTTTACCTTGGAACTTGAACTTGGAACTTGACATCCTTTACAACAGTAAAGATCTGTATTTAATCCTGAATCACTTAGGTGTAAACCAAAGAGCTGGCTGGCCTTTTGGCAGCTGAATTGGCTCTCAGAAAAATCACTGGCGTGATCTACTCCTTTAATATGACCTGCTAGTTAGCTACCAGAAGGTTGCAACTTTTGGTCACTCTAAAACAAACCAAACTCTAATTGCAGTGGACATCCATAATCAATTTCCTGAGACTAGGAGCCTAATGTAAATCAAAATTAACTTAGTAAGATCCCCTTGTGCTTCTATCCATTTCTAACAAAAACTTCTAGCGCTTACTCTTACTCTTTAACTAGATATATTAAAAATGATAACTTAGATGTTAAAATAAAATTTGGTCCCAACATGATAATCCGAAAGCCAAGTTCTTTCTGAAGAGGAGATTGTAACAATGAAGATTTAAATGTTTCATACCATTCTGTGCTCCTTTAAGGTATATAATGTGACTGTAAAATGTTTACATCTTTTTTATTCTTTTTTTAAGAAGATTTTATTTATTTATTTGACAGAGAGATAGAGAGAGAGCACAAGTAGGCAGAGTGGCAGGAAGAGGGAGACGGCACTGAGCAGGGAGCCTGACGGGGGGCTCAATCCCAGGACCCTGGGATCATGACCTGAGCCAAAGGTAGCCACTTAACCGACTGAGACACCCAGGCGCCCCTCTTTTATTCTGATGTGTAATTTAAAAAGAAGGGAAAAAATGCTGGAAAACTATGATAATTTAACAAATGCAAAATTAACTAGAAAGCCACAAGGACGTTCTAGTGGCTTGCTGGTAAATACAAAGATTTGGGTTTTGAGGACACGAGTCCACCAGGAGTTAGCTCAATCTGAGCTAAAGGATTCATAGGAATTCTTCTTCAAGGCCCTCGGCCCCTGGCCCATGAGCTTCCTACTTTGCGAGGTACCTCTCAGTCCCCAATTATGCCGCCTCACACAAGCCTCCAAGTTTACTGTATGGAAATACTTAAAGATAAATGGGAAGTTTTGACATAGGGATATATGAAGAGACTCCAATGAGCCTTGTTTGGAGAAGAGCTACTGACACATCTTTTACTTGTTTCTGAGAAGCAAATAGAGTACGATTCAAAATTATACAGCAGCCAACTGCCAACTATTTAGAGTGGCTCACTTCAGCATATGCTGGGGCTCCCCATGCGGCTCATGTCTTCAAAAAGAAACTCTTCAGATTGGCAGCGAGGGAATATTTCCTTTGAACATTTAAGTAACATGTAAAGGTAGGAAAAAAGATATAAATGCTAATAATTAAAAAGTAAATGAAAAATACCCAAAGCAGAATACTTGAAAAGGCACAGTAGCTTTTACATTCCCAGAAAGTGGCAGCCAGACACATTCTGCTCCCTTCAACATTCTCAGCTTTTGCTAATATTAGCCGTGGGAAGTACACAATTGAGGAGAAATATCAGGAACATTCTAGTAAACATAAATTTGCACAATTCACAGAAAAAAATTGCTTGGTTATTCCAGAACATTTGCTTCCCTTCTCCATTTTAGGGTATAGTTCTAGACAGAGACTTAAAGAGAGGAAAGCATGAGGGGGGAATGAGGCAGGACGGGGGAGCAGAAAGGAGGACACCGAGATTACTTTTTTTTGTAAAGGGTGTGCTAGAATTTAGAAACAGTTTATCAAGTATTACTATTTACTCCTTGAGCTTTGAATGGGGACAGCAGTATAACATACATTATTCTAGAGATGTCAGCAAAGAAACGAATTGTCCTTTATGACTCTCTCTTCAGACCCATAAATTTGAAATCCTGTAGTTTCTGCTTGTTCATTTACTGGTAACAATGATAAACACAAATATCTCCTCTCGGCATTTTTATACACTAAATATGTTTTATTTCATTCCATAGTTGAAAATGTTCTGCTGATTTAGTAATATATCTAATCCTTAAACCAAAATCTCTACATAATCTCCTCTAAAATAATAAAACCAAATTAAGAACTGAAATGTTTAACCTTCAAAACTTCACTGAGCATGATGACTGTGTGAGATAAGTTTGATTTATGAGCTCGCTGCCTGGTTATGTCAGAGATCTTGCTTGGGAGATTCTGGGACAGTTTCTTCTCTAACTAGTCAGCTTCCTGAGTGTTTCTGAACCACCACCATTCCTATCAACGAAGAACATTCACTGTGAACTCACAGCTTTAATTACCTTTAAAAGTCAGAAAGACAACATATGAATGTTCACTTCTTATTAAACGACCCTCCAGATGTAACACTTTTAATCTTTTTAGAAGGAGGGAGGCTGACTTCATTGCCATCAAGAATTCTTATTCAGGTATAGGCATGACCTGCATAAAAATTTCCCTTTGCTCTTTTGGCTACCCAATAAATATCCTAAGGATGGAAGTACAGATAAGTTAGGACAATCAAATCTAGAAGGACTGAAAAGCCTGCTGCTGTAAATAATGAGAAAAAAGAGATATATGCGGAAGCCAACAAGGGAAGCTGTGAAGGTCAGAACCCAAGAAGCACCTTCGATAACATTGAAAACCATCTTAAACAGAAGGCTGATTGCTCACTATGTGTTCTGATTCAAGTCATGACGCATCCATTCATTCGTCCTTTTATTCTAGAAAAATGCTTCTACCATTTACCAAATACTAGATACTGTCTATATAAGATAAGTAAGACCCTGGAGGCACACATAAACTTGTGAGTTTAAGGACAGATAAAAAGGTAATGAGACAAGGGGGAAGGTTGGTGGCAGGAGAGGGGCACCGGGCATAAGTAAGCAGAGGGAGAGCATCTAACCCAGTTTACAGATGAGGGGGACAGGGTCGGACAGACTGCTGGAGAAATGACTGAAAGCTGAGTGGAATTAACCAGGCCGGAGAAGAACAGTGAAACCATTTGTGCATCTGGGGAAGCTGAAGAGAACGTGTGTGCAAACATTTCCGGTTGCTGGGATGTGACATGTCTGTCAGTGGCCAGGGAAAACTGTTTCCTGAAAGCATTGGAAAGCCAAGGACTGACATTTTAACAAGGAAATAAGACCTTCAGGGTTTGTTTTAGAAAACAACCTGGCTGCTCTGGAAAGGATGAACTTGAAGCAAAGATCAGAATCCTGGTATGAATGGAATGAACAGCACGCATTCCAGACCCAATGGAGTCCTGAACTGAGTGGCTGGAGGCTGAGATGCTCAAGAGGTAGAAGACTGCGATGGACCTCAGGGAGCTAATGACTGGCTTGGTGACGGCCCTCAGAAGCTTTGATGAAGACCCCCCCACACCCCCTTTCCCTATCCCCATCCCCTTTGCTAGGGGATCTGGAAGGATGATCTTTCAAACCCTTGAGCATTGCACTTCACTCACTCACAAGTACCCTGTTGTTGGGACCACATTCAGTTCCTTTCTAATATCTCCCCCCAAATCTTAGATCTTGAGTTCTCACCTTTCCACCCAGGATGCCACAGCCCTTTCTGCACACACCTCTGTCTTGACGGGAAAAGGTCCCTACTTCTCCCCAGAATAATTCCAAATCTCATCTTCTAAATATCCTCACATCCCCCTTCTCCTCTTCCCTGGGCTTCTTCTTTATAAAAGATTTCTTGCCCTGGACGATTCTCCTTTCCAAATTCCTGGTGTTGCTGTAATTTCTCAATTAAGCTTGTCCACCCCATGGGAGTTATAGTCGGAGCTACTTAGGTCAGCCTGGCTTCGGGCCTACAGTCCCCTCCCTGTGCTGCTCTTTTGAGGAAGATCCATAACCAGATGGTGGAGCCATACCTGAGAAATAGCAGCCCCTACAGATCACAAGACTGCCTGATACCAAAACACTCCTCAACTTGATTCTTGGTCCAGAATTTCTTTAAGAGTCCCAGAGAAATCAAAAGAAACTTGTAATATCTGAGATTTAGTGACAAGTTACAAGGTGCCAGGTATTATGTTAAATGTGTCAAATATTTTATTTAGCCCTAAAATAATTCTGTGAGGTATGTACTGTCTGAGGCTTAGAAAGGTTAATCAACTTGCCCAAAGGTCATGCAAAATAACTTAATTTACAGTGCTTCCTCATCTCCTGTAATTATCCTCTTTATTCTTTATTGAGAAAACCTCATCCAATCTATTCATTTCTTCTACCAACCCATACAGATTTTGGGTGTGTTTACATAGCCCTTAGTTAAGTTAAATATAATTTCAAAAGCTTCATTGCCTTTTTACTCATTCATTCCACAAACTTTTAGTGTGTACTTGCTACTGTGCTATAGGCAGTAGAATTCAAAGATGAATAACAACGCTTGCAGTCAAGGAGCTTTCAGCTTTCCTGCTGTGGATAAAGATGGCCCCACACGCATAACAAACCGCCATTTCCAAACCTCAGCAATAAATGGGGAGACTTCTATACATGGCATTGAATGGAATCTTGATAACGGATAGATTATTGGAGTCTCTTTCCTCTGCCTTCTCAAGCATATACCTTCTCATATACGTTGTCTCTTCATTCACTGTCTGGCTTTGCCAAAATATCCAGTCAATCTGGTCATATTGGAGGCTTAATATTCAGTTAAGAGCTGAGAGCCAAGGAGTTTGACTAGATATCTGACTTACCTGAACAAACTTGACTCTTAGGAAGATATCCAGGAGCCCAAGGGAAACTCCAGCAGAGCCCAATTCCACTGATTGCACGTAGCCAGTGCATGGCATTTCTACAAAGGAATTATTATTTCCCCTGTGATTTTGAAGCACCTTCTGTACATTTATTTTAGAGTAGAAGCCCGTCATGAGGGTTCCGGCTGTGTTCTTTACAGAGCTATGGCATACTGAAGGTCTTCAGTAAATGCCGTTATTTTTAATATTAATGGTATGAGCAATAATGAGAAATAGTCATGACTGTACATGCTGCCTAAAGAGAAGAAACTACGCTGAATATCCAAGAAAGTAATTATAAGAGTGTAGTTTACTTTAAATGAATTTATTCATGTTGTCATGTATTTGCTTTGCTTGTGTTTGCACACTGCAGCAGGCTATAGTCCCAAAGTCCAATACTAATAATAAAAAAAAAATACAACTCAGCCTTTGACTGATCTGCAGATAAGGTGAGGGAAATGTCTGGAAGAATCAGAGATGGGCAATTAGCAGAGAGAAAATCAAAATTGTTCCTAGGCCAGGAAACGTGCCTGGTAGATAGCCACATTTACACAGCTCCACTCCCTCTCCATCTGCAGAGACACTGCCTCGGGGCTCGGAGGATGCTCAGATCCCAAGTGTTTCCGATTTAGCTAACAGACCTACCACACTGTCCTGGGCACTGGAAAGCCTCTGCTTCCACACACCTGCACAGAGCACTGAACCTCCTCTTTCAAAGGAGGCATTAGGTAGTGGGAAATTAAGAGTGAAGGAAAAATGAGGGGTGCCCAGGTGGCTCGGTCGGTTAAGCGTCTGACTCTTGGTTTGGGCTCAGGTCACGATCTCATGGGTCGTGAGATCGAGCCCCGTGTCAGGCTCTGCGCTCAGCCTAGAGTCTGCTTGAAGATTCTCTCCCTCTGCCCCTCCCCCCTCTCATAAATAAATAAGTCTTTTTTTTTAAGATTTTATTTATTTATTTGAGGGAGAGAGAATGAGAGATAGAGAGAGAGCGTGCATGAGAGGGGGAGGGGCAGAGGGAGAGGCAGACTCCCTGCCGAGCAGGGAGCCCGATGTGGGACTCGATCCTGGTACCCCAGGATCATGACCTGAGCAGAAGGCAGCAGCTTAACCAACTGAGCCACCCAGGCACCCATAAATAAATAAATCTTAAAAAAAAAAAAAGTGAGGGAAAATGGGAAAACGGTTGCCCAAATGTGTTTAGATGTTTTTTCTGAAATGAATAAGAATGGACAGACACTGCTAGATGCAGGAGCATTATCAGTTTCCCTTATTCCTTCTTGACTCACAGAACATAGGTGGGTGGTGAGAGAAAGAAGGGCAGAAGTGCATGGAGTTAAAATACGCTATCAGTTTCCCTTGCCCCTAGGGGTGGCTACAATGACATAGTGATGGCCAGTGTTTCCATGTCAGAAAACACTTGTCAAGGATTTCTGGGAGAGTTTTTGCTTTATCAATACAAAATCTTCCTTCTTGCTTTTTCTTCCTGCCTGGAATGCAGAAATAAGGCTGAAGATGTAGCAGCCTTCCCGTGACCATGAGGCAACAAACACAAGAATGAAAGCTATATGCTCAAGGAAGGGGAGCAGAAAGAGAGGACACTGGGTGTTGATGACATCTGACTTATTGCTAAGGGAGAAAAATAAATTCCTCTTTGGTTAAGCCAATGTTATTGAATTTCTATTACATTTAGCTGAATCCTAAATGATGCATAGGATAAAAACAAAAAAGAAAACAAAAAGACAAAACACAGCTGTATATTCACAGTGAAACTGCCTCTAGCATTTCTATCATGTGTGGTTCGAATATAGTTTAAGAATATTTTAACTGTGCTCACTGAAGGAGTGTGTGTGTGTGTGTGTGTGTGTGTGTGTGTGTGTGGTCACTGTTGTTCTGATCTCTATCTTTAACTCAGGGTAGAGAAGCCACATGCGGCCACATAAATAGCACAGTGTGCTTTAGTTGAGAAACTGAATGTACACGGAGATCTTAACCTGCCAAAACCCAGGAGTGGTGGGTCAAATTCTGGGCAGATAGCGAGAGAAGCCTGAAGAAGTGAACTTACTTCTTTGCTAAGGCAACTGGGACTCCTTCCCTCTCCCTCAGGGAGTAATTAGTCACTTCACAATGTGAGCACGGTGGTGTCCTTCTCTGGAAGCTGAGCAGGCTTGGAGTGAGGGCAATCTCTCTTCTGAGCCCTTGGGGGTGGGCCTACGGGGGGCTGTAAGGGTCCTCCTAGACGTGCTCTGTTGAAGAAGTTCTTACAAAAGCAACTCCCTGACTCCTGTTACCCAAAGGGTCCTTACTAAAAAGCTCGAACAGAGCTAGGAAACCTGTAGAGAGGTGGACATAAAGGCTTCAGTGATGGCATCAGAAATGGATGAGGCCCCTGTCGCTGTTTGGGGCTGAGAACAGCACTCGGAAAACCTCTGCCTCTAACCCAAAGGCCGCATCCTGTGATAGGTCAGCCGCAAGGGACCAAGGGCAAATGTGTTGGAGAATGTGGTTCATTCGGCGCAAACTGTCACTCCAATTTAAGCACAACCTCGTGCTCTTGTCTTCCTGATAGCAGCAAGGTAGAGCAGGAGAAGCGCTCCAAGGAAAGACTGTGCAGGCCATCCGGAGGTGAAGAGGCTGGGCGGGAGCACACAGGCACGCAGACTGACAGAGGCCTAAGATGCCCTTGACCTCAGCCCTGACTAAGCCGGGCTCTGTGCACTCGAGTGCCCACAGCAGGGACACCCACCCTGGAGGCTGCTAGTCTTCTTCTTAAAACAAGTGGTCCTTTCAATCTGTCTTCTCTACCCCACTTTTATTAGGTTCTTACGTACAAAAAAACCTCTCCCACTACATGAATAACAGCAACACAAGTAAGACGACAAATGGTAACTAACACATGACCTGGGTCACAGGGAGGCGTAAAGGACTCGTAGAGACTGTGGTGACTTGGAGAATTCTTACTCCATCTAAAGGTCACAGGTACTACACAGCTCTGGCCAACAGCTGCCACGCACGTCCAGTATCGCAAGATAGTCTGGTTCTTTCAAGAAATGCCAGCAATTTCTCAGGAAATCTCCACATCTTTAAACATATTTTTGCTCAGACAGAGCCTATCTGTGGGCTAGATCCAGCACATGGACTGCCAATTGGAGATTTCACATTTAAAAAATCCAAACATGTTAATAGTTGTGGTGAATGCCTAGTATAGACAAGGTTTGTCTTTACATCTCAATCTCTTTACTCCTTTCCTGGTTCCCTGCGTATCTCTAAGTTCCAGTCTCTCCTTTCGTCCTCTCCTCCCCCTCAACTCAGTTTTAATTAGTAGGATTGAAGTGTTACCTGCCCCAGGATTATATATATCTAATAAGACTGCTGCAATTAAAAAGAAAAGGTCTGGGGCACCTGGGTGGCTCAGTCGGTTAAGCATCTGCCTTTCAGCTCAGGTCATGATCTCAGGGTCCTGGGATTGTGGTGCATGTCAGGCTTCCCTACTCAGCAGGGAGTCTGCTTCTCTCTCTTCCTCTGCCTCTGCCCTCCCCACTGTTCATGCTCTCACTCTCTCTCAAAAAAAAAGTCCTGGAAGGACTGTAGAGGCAGCATTTCAGAGAGATTTGGGCAGGGTGGCTCGGTGCAGCATGCCTCATATCACACAACATATCTTTAGCAACTCCTGCTGGGGCTTTATCAAGTGGAGGTCACATATTCCCCATTTCATATCTAAACCCGGCCACACAAATTTATACACACCTGCAATAACTATGATTTCCCGAATAGCAACATAAGAGATAAAATGACACCCCCAGAAGTGGCAGATAAGACTCAGTGAATATAAACTAGTTGACATATTTTACGTTTGTTTCCTGGATTGGGTTTCAGTTCAGTTTGTATCCACAGGAAATGTTATGATGGAAAATTCCACAACTGGCCCACAACTCACATTCCACCTTGGATCCAAGAACCAATTTCAGCAAATCAAATAGGAAATATAATACAGAACTTTTTCGGCTATATCTTCACACACAAAAAAATAGTAATAATAAAACCTTATAGTAGTGTTTGCACTAGTTAGAGTTTGCAAAGCACTTTCATGCCCATATCTCATTTGATCTACCAGGCTAGTAGAAGCACATAAAATAGAGTTAGATGTAGACACAGGCATCATTTAAAAAATTACCTTGCAAAAAGTTGTCAGAAGCAATGTACCATTAATTCTAGAAATTAGCTCAATCTCCATGGGAATTAAGTATATGACAAAAAGAAAGGCAGCTCAAGTAAACAGACTATGGTAGTTTTAAAAATTTGTCCAAAATTCTTTGATACCCCTCTTTCAAGAGATGGATCTTAACTCTCTTGCTCGTGAGTGAATACTGGACTTAGTGATTCACTTCTAATGAATAAATAGAGCATTGCATGAGTGATCAAATGTCACTTCTAAGATCACGCCATTAAAAAAAGAACCCTCCAATATCTGTGTCGGGTGCTCTCTTTCTGTCTTGAATCACTCACTCTGGGGAAGGTGATACCATATATAATGAGTACACTCAAGTACCCGAAGGAAAGGCCCACATGGTGAGGAACAGAGGCTTCCAGCTAACAGCCAAGGAGAAACTAACGCCTGCCAACAACCAAAGGAATTATCTTGAAGCTGGTCTTTGAGCCTCCAAATGACTGCATTCCTCACCAATAGCTTCACTCTAACTTTATGAGGAACCCTGAGCCAGAACCACCCAGAGAAGTGACCACCCGGATAGGTCACTCTCCTATTTCTGACCCTCAGAAACTCTGTGACACGATAAACATTTGTGTTTCAAATTGCTAAGTTTGGGGCATTTTGTTACACACAATAGATAATACATGGAGTAATAATTGATGTTGGTACCACTGGGAACCCCTCTGGAAGAAGATAAAATCTGAATCCATGCTTTTTCTTGTTGACCAGGATCCATTCTAAATGGATCAAAAATTTTAATGGAAAATATAAAATGTTCTAAATTATTACCAAAAGCCATGAGCTGATTCCTTTAAACCAATGTTTCTCCACGTCGGCACGACTGACATTTCAGGCTGGATAATTCCTTGTTGTAGGATATTTTCTTGTGCACTGGAGGGCAGTGAGCAGCATCTCTGGCCTCTACCTAGCAGATATGTAGAAGCCTGGCCTGTCTGGTTGTGACAATCAAAAATGCCTTTAGACACTAGAGTGGGAGGACGAAAGGGGATTTCTGATTATGATAAAAAGACAACACAAGCTGTGGGAAAAAAAAAATACCTGCAACTCATATCACAAACGACTAATAATACAATAGGAAAATAGGCAAAAAAAACCCAGACAATTTTTAGGGGAAAAAAAATACAAATGGCCCCTAAACATATAAAATGATACTCAATCCCATTCAAAATAAGAGATTTTCAAATCAAAACCAAACTGGGATACCTTTTTTAAAACTTTCAAATTGACAAAAAGCACCCAACTCTGACGATACACTTTCTTGTCATGCTGGGAAGACAGGAGACATACTCTCATATGTTGCTGATGAAAGTACTGAATGGTTCAACTCCTATGGAATTCAATTTAGTATTATCTTCCCAAATTACAAATGTATTTATCCTTTGGCCCAGCCATTCTGTTTCTAGGGATTTACCTTATAGATATGCCTACTCTCGCCTTCTACCATGATGGTAGAAATGTGGCTAACACATGGCTGCCCCATCAGACCCTGCATTTCCCATCCTCCTTTGCAGCTTTTGGCAGCCACGTCACTAGCTCTTTGCCAGTGGAACGTGACTGAATGAGATGTTCATCATTTCTTGGTCTGGGTCCTCACATGTTGGGCATGCACGTCTCCATGATATCTCTTTTGCTTCCTGTGACACGAAATAAGGATGTGTCCTTGATCCAGTTTCAGTCATGCAGACTAAGACCTTGAGCCAAGCTGGAGGAATGAGATGGAAGGAACCTAGCCCCTTGTTATGGACTGTTTGTGTTCCCTCAAAATTCACAGGTTGAAATCCCAACGCCCAATATCATGGTATTAAGAGATGGGACTTGGGGCGCCTGGGTGGCTCAGTTGGTTAAGCGACTGCCTTCGGCTTGGGTCATGATCCTGGAGTCCCGGGATCAAGTCCCACATCGGGCTCCCCGCTCAGCGGGGAATCTGCTTCTCCCTCTGACCCGCTTCCCTCTCGTGCTCTCTGTCTCTTGTGCTCTCTGTCTCTCATTCTCTCTCTCAAATAAATAAATAAAATCTTTAAAAAAAAAAAGAGATGGGACTTTGGGGGGTGATTAGGTCATGAGGGTAGGGTCCTCATGAATGAGATTCATGCTCTTATAAAAGGAACCTCAGGCAGATCCCTTACTCCCTCTGCCATGTGAGGACACAGCATGAAGATTTCTGTCCGTGAGTCAGGAAATGGGTTCTCACCAGACGCTGAATCTACCTATGCACTGATCTTGGACTCCCCACGTCCAGGACTTTAAGAAATAGATGTTTGTTGTTAAAGCCACACCATCTATGGCAGTTTGTCACAGTGGCCCCAGTGGACTACGTATGATACCCTTGAATGATCACAAGTAATAGACCACCGGCAAACCGGACTCCCCCTACACTACTCTCTGCACTGCTCCATGAAGGAAATAACCTTAAGACACTGTATATCTGGATATTTTCCTTAGGGTACCTTAAACCTTTATCCTGCTATACCCCTGACCACATATGAAATGATATTTGGATAAGGTTATTTATTTCAACACTGTGTGACATTATAAAAGACTGAACACAGCCCATGTTTCCATCAGTAAAGGGCTGGTTATATAAGCTACGTTATATGCACAAGATGAAGTACCATACAAGTATTTAGAAAGTGAAGAAGCCCTCTCTATATTCAAATCAGTAGATCTCCAGGCCACACTGCAAAGTGAAAAACACACGGTGCAAAGCATTGCTCTCTAATAAGATTATACATCCCCGATATTGGGCTCGGCCATGTGATATGCTATAGCCACTGAAATAATGTGATGTCTGTTAGGTCAGAGCTTCCTGAGGCAGCATGAATTCCCACCAGCTTCTTGCTCCAGCCCTCTCCCATAAGAAGAGTATGTCTCAGACAGCCACTGCTCGTTTGGCCTGAGTCCCAGAAAAAGAAGACCCGCGAAGCCCGCAGGTAGGCCAGGGGCGGGGCTGCAGGTGGAGCGGAGCATCCTGTAAACCAAGTGAAGGAGAAAGGAGAGTCTGAAGTTCAGGAATTGTTTGTATTTATACAGAATAACTTAGTACAAATATCTTTCATGTAAAAACGTCTTTTGTGTAAAAACAAGGGGGGATTAATAAGAAAATGTATCATATTTGCATTTATTTTCATAAAAAAGGATCTAAAAGAAACTAATGACAATTTTAATACTATCGTAATGACACCCACCAAAGCTGTTATAAACATTTCGCTGTATCTATTTCTAGTCTTTTATTCTGCATTTTTAAATAAAAGAATTGTGTGGCAATACTGTTTTATAACATTGCTTTACCACTTAGTAGTAGATGAAGGCAACTTCCCACATTCATAGTAACCATTTTAATACACAATGCCCAGTTTAGTGATTTTGTTGTGTTCTGATATATTGGAGGAAGTTCTAGCAGAGGTCTGTGCAGAACCACCCAGCACGCAAGCTATGGGGCCAGTCTTCCAATGTCTGCAGATCATCCTGTTTAACTGAGCCTAGCTCTGTGGACATGTGTGCGAGGGACCACGTGAGCTCTTGCCGACAAAGCCAGAGGCCTCTGTGTAGCTCTAGCAGTGGGAAAGGCAGGAGGGACTCTAGTCATGTTTTATACTTGGGCAGTATCTTCCTTCAAAGTTTTGATAAGGCCACAGGCAAGTGTTTTCTTCCTAAAGATGATTTCTTTGTTACTATAAGATCAGAAAATTTTATCCCAAGCCAAACTGGAAGTTGCAGGAAAAAAAGTTTTACCAGAAGACCTTAAGAAAATTTCTGCTTTCCCCAGAGAAGAACATCTCAAGAAGGTATGCTAAGAATCGGAGGAAATTGAGATTTGGATTGAAGTTTTTGTACCACCGGGCAAGGCACAAGGTCACGGAGCTAAGGGCAGGGCTTCTGGTGCCCACACCGGAGTGCTGGCATGAAACCACAATGTCTCTGTCCCAACAGCATCTTACTTGTATTTGTTTTTTGTTTTTTGTTTTTTTTTAAAGATTTTATTTATTTATTTGAGGGAGAGAGAATGGGAGAGAGCAAGCACATGAGATGGGGGAGGGTCAGAGGGAGAAGCAGACTCCCCGCCGAGCAGGGAGCCCGATGCGGGACTTGATCCAGGGACTCCAGGATCATGACCTGAGCCGAAGGCAGTCGCTTAACCAACTGAGCCACCCAGGCACTCAGCATCTTACTTGTATTTGTATTTGTAGTTTTACTGCTATCGCACAGATCACTTCTAATTTAACACATATCACCTTTGCACCAACAGTGAAAAGGACATTCTGATAGCATGGATGTGTATGTTTTAAATAATATAAACTACAATCCACATGTAACATTCATTTGTCGGAATGCAGCACCGGGGTACCCAATGGAGGGAATTACTGTCAGGGTGCGTTTCTTATTCCTCTAAAGATCCAGGGAATCGACTCAACTGGCCTGGAGGAGAGGGGTCCCTGCAGACTTTCCAGTGCTTCAGAACCCCCAAGGCAGAATTTTCAATGCCAGAAGGTGATTTCGAGGGCTATATTAGCCCATAAGCATGCCCATGAGGACTAATGAGAACACTGTAAGATAAAAAAAAATATATTATAAAAGACAAGGTGAAGATGAAACAGATTCAGACTTCTCTGGCAGGTCTAAATAATTTAAAAGCACAAAGCACGGGCTTCTAGGGTGGGTTAAGCACATCCAGCTGTGAATCAGAAGACCTCTGTTTTATGAGTCTAAATTAACATTTTGGATGGTAACAAAGAAGGAGGGGTTGCAAGCTATTCAAGAAGAGCAGATAAGAGAATGCTGGATTCTTGCTCTTTTCAGATAGAGGAAGCAATGATTCATTTGGAGGATGGCTAATAAAGCTAGAAGTAGCTACTCAACTAAACAAAGAAGGGAAAGAAGGAAAAAGGACCTTTCCAAAGAGCCTTTACCACTAAGCTCCACTGTAAGAGAGGGCGTAGAGAATCAGCCTAGCTGTGTTGGAGCGATACGTGATGTGTCACTGTGGGCGCATGGTTTAACTACAAACGTGACACTAGCGAGAACTGCATAATTGGATTTTATGGCGCCAAGCTTTCCAAATTTAACTTTTGTTTTTATATTTCAAGGGTGTCCTAGGAGATACGAAACTCACGTGGGAATACTATTGCAGGGTGTGAGTAATGGAAGTAGGAGGCACCATTACTGCCATCTGTTGTGGGGCCAGATGCCCTGGAGGGGGAGAAAGGGAGTTGGGAAGAGGTAAAACAGGAGGAGGGACAGCCTGAACTCCCTGCCTTACGTGAAAATGACGGAGAGGAGGGGGAAATGCTCATGACAGAGAATGAGGATGATACACAAATAAGACTTTCCCAGTCCTCATCCAGCAATTTCAGCACTATTTGTCTAGGATGGCAGAGAGTCAAGATTCTCTTTTGGCACTTTTAGGATTGTACCACGGAAGAGGGGAAGCTGTGAAATGTGCTCCCAATATGGGCCAGTCAAATTTCTGATGTCAATCTTCCAATGCCCCACGTCCAATATCATCATGTCTGAATGATTGCTCTGAACCCCTTCACCGGTGCTGTCAGTTCTACGTCAACGGATTTCAGAGCCGGCATCCTCATACTTGAGCTCATTGGCGCTTGTAGTACGTTTTTTTTCTGTCAAGTCATCCTGTCCTTGACAACCTTCTAAAGCTCAGGTAGGGAGAGAACGTTGTCTCTGCAAGTGTTCAGTATTTATGAGCTCAGGGCCCTCTCTGGCTAAGAGTAATATTGACTCCATGATAAAGCCAAAGGGGGAAAACTCATTTTTCTTGAAGAAGACCTGTCTCCCTAAAGCTGTTACAAGTTATTGGCTGGTGTGGAGACCATCAGAATGAAAACTTGATTTAAGTAAAAGGGTACTATTTCGCTGCCATATATTTTAATCTTCTCAATCAATATCGTTGGCCAGGTGATCTTACCCTTTCTCCTTATTTTGTTTGTCTGCATTGCATTATTATTACTATTTTTACTGATTGAGCTGTATTGGCTACATTGCCAATTATACTTTCGAAACAGAAATCTAATGATTTGACAATCGTATAGAAGCACTACCTTCTGGACTGTTGTCAAGCCATACTTAACTCATTAATGCTCCAAGGTGACAGGAGCTCTTAAGTGCTAACACTGCACAGAGTGTGAGATCGGAGCCAAACACCAGAGGAACTCACAAGTTCCTGCCTCCTGGTGTGAAACTGACCAAACCCTGTTAAGAAATTACTTTTGTTGCAGAGACAGCAGTGTGGCTGTTATTATTCAGTTTCAATGTATTCTCTTAAAAATAAGGTTCACTGCACAAGGTAGTACAGGTGTCATCATTAAAACAATGTTCTGGGGCGCCTGGGTGGCTCAGTCGTTAAGCGTCTGCCTTAGGCTCAGGTCATGGTCCCAGGGTCCTGGGATCGAGCCCCGCATCGGGCTCCCTGCTCCGTGGGAAGCCTGCTTCTCCCTCTCCCACTCCCCCTGCTTGTGTTCCTTCTCTCGCCATGTCTCTCTCTGTCAAAAAAATAAATAAAATCTTTAAAAAAATTAAAATAAAAAAATAAAACTGAATGTTGTGTATATATTCCAGGATATCACAAAAATGTAACAGAACTGCTAAAAGATATGAACGCTCAAACTGGCGCTTTAAACGATCTCTCCTTTAAAGATTGGTTAAACGCAGGGACTGGAGGAGGATTTTCGGTCAACTATCAAAGTTCTTTTTATTGGGCTTCTTTTTCTCATAACAATATTAATCTTATTTCATTGTCTTTTCTGGGGTCTCCCTGCCTGTTGCTGAGATTCCTTCACTGCCGTAACTTCCAGCCGATATATGATCCTTTCTACTCAAAGAGATGCATCTATGTTGTCCACCTTGGATTCAGCCGCCTCTTCCTTTCATAACTCCTATATAAGAATTCCCCCAGCTGACCAATGTTGACCCATAATTGGGGACATCTCCAGTACACCCCTCTTCAGCAGGAAGAAGTTACAGAAGATAAGACCTTCCATCCTCAGCTTTAAGATTTAAGGGTCAAAATTGTTCAGGGGGGAGAATGATAAGGAGAACAAAGGCAAGAGAAATGTAGATAAAATTAAATGTTCTTACAACTTGCAACAACTGTTGATAGATACCCCAGACAAGCCAACTGTGGCATTCCTCCACGAACTCCTGGCTGCCTTAATGTTGATGTTTTGCTAGAGACTAAAAGGCAACCTGAGCTTGACAAGAGCCAGACCTCCAGGATCCTGTAAGTCTTCTCTAACATATGGAAATCGCTTTAGAGACTTCTGTTATCTCTACCCCACCCCTCAGCTTAAAAGTATATAATCAACTGCTCCTCAGTCACAGTGCAGCTCTTTCTGCCCGTGGTCCTGTCCCCGTGCTATAATTCGAACCACGTTTTGTGTATTTACTTGACAGAAAGAACGAGGACTCGCTCCTCATTCACGGAGGAATTGGCCACCACGACCGGGCACCAGGCTGGGAAAGACTGTGACACAGAATCACCCGTCCTCAGACCCTGGCTTCCTTTTCATGCTCCTCTCTCTGTGCCCCTCTACTCAGAAACCTGGGCCCCTGGTGCTGCCCTCTGTCTGCCCCAGACCAAGACTAGGATGTTCCACTCACACCCACAGTTCCTCAGCCAGCCCCCTCTCCTCCGGGTCCCTCTCCACTGTCACTCAAGTTTCCATTTCTACTGACAGAAGAATGGGATGAAATAACTCACCCACAGTGTGGACAGCTTACTATGTGAGCAGGTAAGAGCCTACATGAAGCACATGAGTCATCCAGGGTGTTCGTGTTTTGAGGAAGAATGTTTGTTTATGAGCACCAAGCAAAGTGGTCTACCCTCAGGACACATACTAGGAGCTAAGCAAGTGTTTAGAGCCCTTCAAGTCAAGCACAAATAAATCATTTCTGGGTTGGTATCTTTGGAGTGCTATTTCTACTAGCAATCCTGGTATGTGGGGGAGGCTGAAGGTGTAGGAACAGCAAAAAATCTGAATCCCTATTGTGGGTGGGGTGAAGGTCATTTGAAACTTCTTCCCTGACAGCTGTGGTATTCTCTACATCCTCCTGCCAGGGAGCCATGCTTCCATCTTCCAGTCACACTACGTTTTAAAGAGAAAATGCAAATTATAAAAATCTGATTAAGTAAAAATTAGAATAACCCCTATGCAATAAGGACAGTATTTTTCTTGCAATATTGTGGGTGTATACATGATATAGATAAGAATTTAATATTGATACATCAACATGATATGAATATAATATTGATATACATATCAATATGATTAAGAATATCACATTGACATATGTATTGGGGATGGGGGCGGTTCCCACACATAAAAGCCAAGAATAGGATTTTGGTGCTTCAGAGGTAAGGCAGATACCAGGTAGAAGACCCAAGCTACTGCAAAGCTCTGTCAAAGACAAAACCTTAAAGCCAGGTTTTGTGGGAAGGAAAAGAAAAAATAATTTTCTACATTCTTCTGGCATATTAGGGACCAAGCCTAAAAACTTAAATCATAGTTTTTTCTATTAATTTAGAGAAGATGATTCTTTTGCCCAGAAAAACCCCTGGCCACACTACCCTAAAGGGAAGAAAATGCTCTCAAAAGGAAGGAGAGCCCAAAGTTGGCCCTATCCTGTCCCGAGGCATCATCTGAGCGAGAAGAGTGAAGGAGAGCTTGGAAGTTGGGGCCAAGGTGCTATTTCCCCCTCTGCCAGGGGTGGGTGCAGGGAACTTTACAAAGTGCCCATCGATAGAAACGTCACGTGAAACACAAATGCTAGCTGCGTCCTATACGCTCAAATCTTCTAGTCGCCACAAGAAATGGTGAAAAGAAACAAGTGGAATTAATGTTATAATATATTTTATTCTAACGAATATAACCAAAATAGTATTTTGACATATAATCAACATAAAATTACTAAGGAGGCATTTTACATTTTTATTACTGTCTTTGAAATCCATTATGTGTTCTTCACACACAGACCAGCCATGTTTCAAGTATAACAACTTGAGTTTCAACTACATGGGTCCACTTACACATAGATTTTTTTTTTTTTTACAGTACTGTCTTTTTTCTTATTTATGATTTGCTCAAAAATACTTTCTTTTCTCTAGCTTGCTCTTTTATAAGAACACAGTATATATAATACATTAACATACAAAATAGGTGTTAGATTGACTGTACATGTTATCATTAAGGCTTTTGATCAACAGTAGGCTGTCAGTAGTTAAGTTTGGGGGGAGTTAAAAGTTATACTCAGATTTCTACTGTGTGGTGCATCAGTGATCTCACCTTCCTGTTGTTCAAATGTCAACTGTACTCAATAGGTACATGAGTGGGGCACTTGGGTGGCTCTGTTGGTTAAATGCCCGATTCTTGATTTTGGTCTCAGGGTCCTAAGATCAAGCCCCGAGTTCGGCTCCTTGCTTGGCGGGGAGACTGCTTGAGATTCTCTCTCCCTCTGCCCTTCCCCTCCTCTCTAAAATAAATAAATAAATCTTCAAAAAAAAAAAAAAAAAAGGTGCATTTGGCCACTGGCCACGGTATTGGACAGCACAGCTTTAGAATATCTTAAGAGACATATGAAAGCACTGGAAAGCACCAGTCCTCAGCTTGATTCCATGACCTAAATGACACAGCACTGGGAGTATGAAGGTGGCTCAGGGAGAAGGAGAATAAAATGAGACTCAGGCAACGCTATGGGCCCTCCTGCCATCTTCACTAGGGCTTGCTGGTGCCTTCTAGAGGATCTAGAAGTTTTCCTGCTCCAGTGACCAAATATAGAATACCCAGTTTTGAAGAAGAGTCAAGGAGCCTGGGCCAGGAACAAGAGGGCATTTAGAGTTGTGGTTTCAAGGTCAGGACAAATGGCTAAGGTCATAAGCCAAAAAGAGCAGCCCCACTTCAGCAGAAAAGACCACGTAGAGTCCAGAGGACAGAAAGCTGTAGCCTCTTTTCTCTTGGTAAGCCAAATCCCCACTAGCACTTCACTTGCTCATTTATTCAACAAATATGGATTTAGGGCCTGCTCTATAAAGGCCACTCATCTTGGTATTGGGCACTTAGGGGTAAAAAAAAAAAAATTACAGAAATCCTTCCTTTATGGAAATTACATTCTAGCTGAGGAAGAAAAAAATTGAAAAGGAAAAACAAGAGGCAAAATATAGAGGGTGTTAGATAATAGTAAACACTATGGGAGAAGATCAGAAATAAAGTGGGGTAGGAGGACAGCAGTGGGGAGATATGTAATTTTAAATAAGTTGATCAGGGAAGGAGCTGGGCAGAGGAATAGGAAATCTTAGAGATGGAACGTTTGAATTATTTTTTCTTTTCTTGATACCCAAGGTGGGGGCAAGGTCAGGGGAGGGCTAAAAATGGGGATCAGAACACTTAGGAGAAATAAATTGCCTTATATTTGGTACATCTGTGTATAGTGTGATTAAATTGGTTTTTAAAGTCATAAATTTATGTGGAGAAAACTGATAGTATGTATTACAAACTATTAACTGTGCTTATCTCTGGGGATTACGATGAACTTATTATGATTGTACTTTTCTCCATTTTCCAGATTTCCTACGATCAACATAACCTACTTTAATCAAGGGGGGTGGAAGCCCTCAATAACATTGTTTATGAAGAAAAGAAATAAAAATAAAGCCAGCTCCCTTTGCCATCCGCTAATATTTTCATAATTGAAGAATCTTACCATAATATGAAATTCTGAATTCAGTACCACTTTGTGTTCTCTTAGGAACTGCCACTCTAGCAATCCTTTCTTTAGATTTTTATCTAGTTTTCTTTTATTTTTTTTTAACCCAAATGTGTTGAACTTGAATCTTCCCATTGCATTTTTCTGATATTCAGCATCTAGCATCTTATTGTGCTGACAGCATCTTTTCAGAAATGCTGACAGATTTCCATTGTGATGCACGTTCACTGCCCCATAAACAGGCTCCGTTGTGACACCTATCCCAGTGTGCCCCACCACCTCTTGGTGTGCTTTCTTCTGGAAACTTCTTGTGTGGATAAACTCCCCAAAGACACTCCAGAGAACTGCCATCTGGAACATTTAAAGTTGTCAGCACATTGCCTCATATAGATTTATTTGCAAGTACTACCAACAGCACCAAAGAAACAGAGCCCACTGAAAGCCCACCCCTAAAGGCTTTTTGTTTTAACTTTTTGAAAGAGAAGTCATATACAAACAGAAATAACCAGAAATGCCACTCCTTTGAAGTGATATCATTGGATGCTAATAGGACATCTTGATCTCCAATAAACCTCTGAGAACAGTACAAATATTCTGATGAATGTATAAGCTTGGCCTGATATCCCACTAACCTGTTGATCTTTACATTAACTTGTGTTAGTACACAGGCTTTTCAATTTTGTTATCTACATTGAAAATATGGAAGATAAAATGTAGCTAATATTTCAATCAGAACTGTACTATATAAGGTCTCGATAGTCCATACTTTCAAAAATAATTGTGAAAACTTGGCAAAGTGCTCATCTTTTTTCTGTCTTTGCCTTCTTTTTAATTGAGATATAATTTACATATAAATTATTTTTGGGGCACCTGGATGGCTCAATTGGTTGAGTGTCCGACTCTCGATTTCGGTTCAGGTCATGATCTCAGGGTCTTTGGATCAAGCCGGGGTGGGCTCCTTGCTCAGCAGAGTCTGCTTGAGATTCTTTATCTCTGCCCCTCCCCCCACTCTGTCTCTCTCTCTCTCAAATAAATAGATCTTAAAAAAAAACAAACATTAGTTTCAAGTGTACAACATGATTTTATATTTTTATATGCTGCAAAATGTTCCCCACAATAAGTCTGGTTAATGTCTGTCTCCATATACACTTAGTTTTTTTTCTTGTTTTGAGAAATTTTAGAATTTATTCTCTTAGGAACTTTCAAATGTTTAATATGGTATAATTATTAACTATAGTCCACTATGCTGTACACACATCTCCAGGACTTACTCATTTTATAACTAGATGTTTATACTTTTCGACCCCCTTTACCCATTTCATCCACTCCGCCCCAGCAATGTGTCTTTTTTTTTAAGAGGTTCTTTTTTCAAATGAGAACTCTACTAGGAAATATATAGAGTGACATATTTTGGACAACTGAGAAATGTTTCTTGTAAATATAATGTTAGGGGTTCAAAGGGGTTTGGAATCTTGAATCTTTCCATTAATCCCTTTTCCCTTTCAGGGTTCATACAAGGAGCTTGTACACAGGAAACAGTAGCCAAACGGGAAACAAAGTATCACTTTAGCAAGGGAGACTGGCTGAAATCATTCAAAGTATCTTCTCTCCCCACAGTGGAATTACACTAGAAACATATGACAAAATACAGCTAGAAAAATCCCCAATTATGGAAAATTAAGCTTTTAACAAAATTAAATAACCACTCATGATTAAAAACCAAACTAAAATTCAAAAATTTCTAAAGCTTAAAATAGGAAGAAAATTCCCTCAACTGATAAAGGATATCTATAAAATGCTTAGAACAAGCATCATAACTTATTATTGAAAGCTTTCTTCTGAGGTTGGGAATGAGACAAAGATGTATACTGTCAATATTGTCCTGGCACTCCTAGCCAGTTTGTATCTTTAAAAAAAAGTTCTCAAGGAAGAACTTAAACTATCAATACACAAAAATAAATTCTATCTCTATATGCCAGCAAAAAACAAGTTACAGACTTTTAAAATAATGCCATTTGAAATAATGATAAAAAGCACTGCATTTCTAGGAATAGATCTAACAAAAACATCAAGACATCTCCAAAGAAAACCACAGAACACTACTGGGCAAAATAAAAGGAAATCTAAATTAATGGAATCATATGAATTTTCATGTTAAAAGACTATTATAAAAATTTTAATTTTGCTCAAGCTACTATACAGATTCAATCTCATCCGATACAAATCTGAGCAATTTTTTTGTGTGCTAGTGAGGTGATTTAAAAATTTATATGGAAATGGAAAGGACCTAGGATAATCTAAACAATTATAAACAACAACAAACAATAATGAAGTCAGAGGGCTCATAATACCAAAAATCAAGACTTGTTAAGTTTCAGTAATAAGAGCAGTATGATACAGGTGTAAGCTTAGACAAACTGACCACGGAAAAATTTATAAACTCCAACAGTAGATCTCTTTTAATACAGTCACTGATTCGTGATGCTGCAACACAGTGAGAAAAGAATGGTCTTTCCAATAAATGATCCTGGGTCACATCTGGATATCCATATGGAGAAAGGAATGAATCTTGATTCCTCCCAAGAATAAATTATGGGTGAATTTTTAAGCTCTAAACATAAGTAAAACAATGAAGTTTCTAGAAGACAACAAAAGAGCTTATCTTTCTGAACTTGGAGAGGCACAGTTTTCTTCAACCACATACCAAAAAAAAGTTACAAGCTATAAATAAAAAAATGGATACGCTATGGACGCCTGGGTGGCTCAGTTGGTTAAGCGACTGCCTTCGGCTCAGGTCATGATCCCAGGGTCCTGGGATCGAGTCCCACATCAGGCTCCTGGCTCAGCGGGAAGCCTGCTTCTCCCTCTCCCACTCCCCCTGCTTGTGTTCCTGCTCTCACTGTCTCTGTCTCTGTCAAATAAATAAATAAAATCTTTAAAAAAAAATGGATATGCTAGACAATATTAAAACTAACAGTTTCTATTTATCAAAAGAAACTGCTGGAAGAAAAATGCAAGGCACAAAGTGGAGAAGGCGGCATGTGATATCAGTATTCAAAAAAACACAATAGAAAGAACAAATGGAATTCTCCTATGCTGCTGGTGGGAGAGCCAATTGCTACAACCACTTTGGAGAACTGGTGAGCAGCCTCTACTTCCAACTGAACGTTCAAATTCACTCCAAACACCCAACAGAAATGTACATTTGTGTGCCGAGGTGTGTGAACTAATGCTTGGGGTAAAATGCTTTGCTGTTTATGCAAATCCATCCTTCTTCTTAGGTCCAGTGTAAGTCATCTTTAGTGTCTAGGCCCCCTGGATGCAAGATGTCTGAAGAAGAGATTATATCTGAGGTCAATGTCTAGAGGTAGTGAAGGCAGTAAAGGACTTTCTCTTTTCCGTGTTTCTTCAAGATTAAGGAAAACCTTTTGCAGAAACACCAATCCCACCCCTTCTTCAAGCCAACTTGGCCTTGTACCTTGCTGACCATAATTGCTTTGGATTCTCATGCCTCAGTGAACCAAGGGGAGAGGGCAGACTTCAGAGGCTAGGGATCTTTCATGCCTTCCCTGAAAGTCACGTCTACAAGGAAGAGTGTGGATCTTACACAAATGAGAGTCCTCTAAGGAAGGAAGGAGCCATGACTGTGCACACCAACCTGGGCTACTGCACTTTTCAACCAAGTTGTGGATATGTCAGTGTTACAGAGCACATCCCTCTTTGTGTTGCTTTGGTACTCCTACCCCCGCCCTAGCTGGTCACCACCCTCAGCAGCTAGGGCCTTGCTACGTCCGCTGCACACCACTAGAACCAGCCTTTAATACCTAGTTGCTGAATTGAATGGCAAGGGATTGTTTATCATTATACTTCTCAGGAGTGGGAAAAGAGTCTTTCCAGAGTTAATTAACCTACACAAACCCATAACGGGCCAGCAATGCTTATTAGCAAGAATGCACCACTCTAGACCCATTTTCTTCTGATCTATGCTTTGATTATTAACCTGGGATCCTGAAAAGGACACATATGGCTCCTCTTAGCACATCAATTCTCTGATAGTGAATTGGTTTTTAGTTTCATTTCTGTAGCCATAGCACACCGTGAAAAAATTTTTCATTTTTCGCAACATTCAGCTCAACTCAATTGTTCTAGTTACAATATTCCTAATTTTTATCTAGCTGATTAACTAGAGAATAATCCAAATACATTTCAAATTATAAATCTTTCATGATTTGGGAGATTTTATACAAATGTACATTTGGATGTGCTAATTTAAAGCAAATATCAAAGATGATTAAACATTTTCAAGATAAGAGGGATAAACCATTGGATTATTTTATAGATTTAACCACCAGTGGTCATAAATTGCTATAAATGGAAATATTTTGATGTTCATCTTTTCTTAAAAATAATTATTTGGGGAATGTTGAAGAAGGACTACAGAAGTGGGCACAAAACATTTGTATTCTTTACTATGTAAACACCAATTTATTTATTGCAATAATACACTATTAAATATTTATTAAATAAATTAGCATTTTGCTGAGCTTCCCTCTCAAATCGTTAATATGGTTCATGGCTATTGATATAGCCGGGGCTATGACTGTTTCTCATGTCTGTCTTCCAATTGTTTGCTAAGTATTTATTCACCAAGCACCATTCCCCAGAGTTTAAACTATCTGTGCAGTTATTCTTTGGAAAGCTCATGAAGTAAAAGGTTTTTGGAAATCATTGAACTTTCATTGAACCATGGGCTTATGTTGTCCAATTCCCTTATTTTACAGATGAATCTGAAAACAGGTTTAGTGACTTGCCCAAGACCTTGGAACTAGCACTATCTTTTACGTAAGTAGGAAAAGAGTTGGTTTTTAATGTGGAGAACAGTTACGCACTAGGATTTAACTTCTGTGGAAAGAATTTGGGGGTCTAAAGACAGGTTTCATAAATCTAAAAAAACCCCAAACCAAACAAAAACCCCATCTCCTTTACATTTTGTTTAAATATGAGTGGCCCTTTAGAAAATGTCATCAAATTGAGGTAAAGTGATAAAAAGGAATGAATCTCCACATAGGCCTCATAGAAAAACTGAAGAGAGGGAGAGATTTATTTGTAAAGATTATGGCCTGCACAGGTATTGTCCACTCACACTACAATTCTCAGAACCACTTGCAGGGCAAGCTAAATGCAAACAATAAATAAGCAAGAAGACAGGTAAACAAACAGCACAAGTGAAAAAGTACACACTGCCGAGAAAGCATTAAACCCGTCCTCCCCACTGGAAAATGAGCAGAACACATTCAAGAGCTGAGAATATGCAGCCGCACGATGCTCTCCCAGGTAATGTGTAAATGAGAGGCAGCAACCAGGGATGACATCCTCTGAAAATCTCAGTTGGTCTCTCGATGTCTCAGATTTAAAGTATAAAGCATACATTTTCTCTCTTATTTCTCTACTTCGGTCAATACTGGATAACATAATTCTTTCTCTAGTAATCTCATACAATACATAAATGAAAGCATTTTCCATACATAATTTAATATTATTTTCATATTTATCATATTTATGCTGAAAAGAACCATGTATTTCTCTGGTCCCACTGGCTAATGTACCCCCAATTTTTCGTGTTTTATTACAGGAACTCTTTGTGAGACACATCTTTCTTCTGCAGAGCTCAATAAACAAATAACATGTGAATGGAGCAGAAATGTTGCCAGGCAGAAATGTTTTCATCAAATTTCCAAAGAATTAAGGATGCCGATTTCTAAAAATGTAACTGAACACTTCTCCAGCAAGCATAAGTAACAACTAAAATTGCTGGCTTGACACTACCTGTCATAAATTGAAGCCCTAATCAATTTGAAAAGAGTCATCTACACTTTTCTTTCTTAAGATTTGTTAGTGTATTTTTTTTTCAAAATAAATATAACAACCAGGAGCTTTTCTACCCATTTTTATCTTCCATAATAAGTCAATTGTCAATTAAGAGTGCTCTTATTTGGTCATGATTGGATTTCATGATAGTAAGTATGTATTTCATGATAATAGATGCCTTAATATTTACGCCAACAATGATAGAATTTTTCTTTTTAAAAAACACTATAGGGGCGCCTGGGTGGCTCAGTCGTTAAGCATCTGCCTTCGGCTCAGGTCATGGTCCCAGGGTCCTGGGATCAAGCCCTGCATCTGGTTCCCTGCTCGGCGGGAAGGCTGCTTCTCCCTCTCCCACTCCCCCTGACTGTGTTCCCTCTCTCGCTGTGTCTGTCAAATAAATAAATAAAATCTTTGAAAAAAAAAGAAAAAAGAAAAAATAACACTACAAAAATAGATTTTAACTATGAGAGAAAAATATTTTCCCCCAATTTTTATCTTCTCTCATTTTGGGTATCTGCATATATGATTTTTATATAGTTTAAATTCAGAATGCATGTACTCCTTTCTGTTGCCTGCTTTTTTTTGCTTATCATAATTTCATAAATTTTTCTACATATGTACATAATTATCAAATAAATCAATTCTGGCTGAGTATCAGATGTTTCAGCCACATTGTCTTTACACCTTCATAATTATTGTCTTAATGGCTGCTTAATATTCTAACACATTTTTATACCATAATTTAATTGCCATTTTGTGATCAGTAAACATTTGCGCTGATTTCAATGCTCCAGCGTAAGTAACCCTGTAGTAAACATATACATATGTAATAGTCCTTTTCATCTCTGGATTATTTCCTTAGGGTAGATTTCCAAAAATAGGATATCACTGGACCAAAGAACATTTTGTCTCTGAAAACATACCAACAAATTGCTTTCCATATTTATTTATTTATTTATTTTTAAATTTTTTTAGTTTGCTAGTTTTCCCACATCTTCATCAACACTGGGGATTGTCATTTTCAACTTTTGCTAACATATTTAAAATACCTCCTGTTTTATGTTTTGTATTATTTTATTTACTTAATAATTAATGAGAGTAATTTGTTTTCATGTCCTGGATAATTATGGCCCAGGGTGTTTTCATATAGGCCTGTTGAACACTTACTGTATGCTGAGTGCTGTGCTGGGGACCTGAGAGGCAGAATGATAAAGCAAGCAGGATTTCTGACCTTCAGGATGTCACTAAATAGTGTGTTTCAATATCCTTTATTAACTTATAATGGAAAGTTATTTCTTTCCCTTCTTGATAATCGATATTTGCATAGTAGCTATCGTTTTTTGGAAGAGTATCTTTTTTAAACCTTAGTTTATATATACATGTTTGGGGAAATATTTAAAACACAGAAACATTCAGAGACATATACAATAAAGGAGTATGTACTCACCAAGGAATGTCAAATGTTAACCTTATAGAATTGTGTCAAGCCTTTTTATTTTAATAAGAAAATAAATTTAAAGTCCTTTTTTGTCTTTTTCCTTCCCATTTCCAACTCTCCTTTTTCCTAAACAACCACTGTCATGCATTTAGTTTGTATCATTCCGGTTCACTGAATAAATAAAATTTCAAAATTTCAAAATTATTTGTGATAATATATAGTATAGTTCTGTGGGGCTCTTTATTTACATAAATCATATTCTACAACATATATCATTTTACAACTTGCCTTTTCACTGTTTTGGGGACAGACCCATGTCACAGTATAGAGAGCTAATTCATTTCCCTTAACGATGATATAGTAGTCCCTAATATAGATTTATCATATTTATTTATCTATTCTCTTATTCACGGACATACATACAGTTTCCTCTTCTTCTTTATTTTTATTTTTATTCATTTATTTTTAAAGATTTTATTTATTTGACAGAGAGAGAGAGACAGCTAGAGAGGGACCACAAGCAGGGGAAATGGGAGAAGGAGAAGCCAGCTTCCCACTGAGCAGGGAGCCCGACACGGGGCTCAATCCCAGGACCCTGGGATCACGACCTGAGCCGAAGGCAGACGCTTAACAACTGAGCCACCCAGGCGCCCCCGCCTTCTTCTTAAAAAAAGCATGTGCTATAATAAATATCCTTACACATAACTCCTCGTGCTTATGTGAGAGTTTTCTGTAGTATATACATACCATGAAGTAGAAACACTGGATTGCAAATTATGAGCATCTGCAATTTTTTTGGATACTGCAAAGTGACGGCCCCACTCTGCACTCCCACCAGCAGTATATGAGAATTCCCGTTTTCTGAAATCCTCTGATACTGTTACACTTAAATTATCACCAGCTGGATGCATGATAAATGGTATTATAATTGTATATATTTATGTCCTTGATTATTAGAAGTGGGGATTAATGTCTTTTCAAATGTTTACTCTTGAGCTCCCCAGTCTGTAAATTGTCTAGTTATATAACTGGACCAGTATGTCTATCACACTCTTTACATAATGTTGATGAGGATGTTTATTGACTTTTACTATACAGAGTAACTGTTCTTAGTGCATAACACATAGTAACCCCAATGACTCCTCAAGGCAGCCACATGAGTCAGGTTCTACAATTATCCTACTTTTACAGATTGGGAAACTGAGGCCCAAAGATACTGAATAATTGATCCCAAGTTAGAGAGCCAGTAAGCAGTGGAACCAGAATTTAATCTTAAACAGTCTGGTTCCAGACTGTTACATCTATTGTCAGTCTGACCACTTGAAATAGTCTCATAGAACAGGAGAATAGAACTAACCCTCAGCTCATATAATTTATGTATACTGGCTAATCATTCTCAGTGTATCTTCTTTTTTTTTTTTTTTATAAAACAAAAACATGAATGGGTAGAATAGACGTAAAACTAATTACAGCTATAAAGTATATATATATATATATTTTTTAAGATTTTATTTATTTATTTGACAGAGAGAGAGACGGTGAGAGAGGGTACACAAGCAGGGGGAGTGGGAGAGGGAGAAGCAGGCTTCCCGCAGGGCAGGGAGCCCGATGTGGGGCTCGATCCCAGGACCCTGGGATCACGACCTGAGCCGAAGGCAGACGCTTAACGACTGAGCCACCCAGGCGCCCCTATAAAGTATATTTTTATGTTTATGAACACAATGTCTTCTTTTTGTAGATAGAAAAATACATACAAAAACATTTAAAAAGTATAAAAATTACTCTGTACCTCAACACCTAGTTGTTACATTTTAGTTTGTCTTTTAAAATAAAATAATAATTATTTCATTTTTATTGGTTGAGAGTTTTCCTTCCTTTTAAACTATATCTAGGGTTAAAATGTTCAGAGTAAAAATTATTTTAGCTATACATTAGGGAGTCTGTAGTGTATCCGTTTAAAATATATATCAATATGGAATTAGCATATCTAATTAAACCAAACTGGGCAAAGAAAACAGCTCAGCATCTACTGGTACTAACAGAACAAGCCACTGCGCACTTGAGGAGAGGACAAGTCAATAAAAAAACAAAAGAGTAATATGTTTTTGCTGAAATGGACGTGACTCTAAATTTCCAGCTACAGGCAGAATGAAGAGTGATTTTTCATGGTTGGCAAAAATAAACAAAACTATTTGCAGATGAATTCTGTCAGCCAAACAACCCTGACTGAAAGCTTATGAAAGATTTCTACGCATGTGTAGAAAGCAATTTTTCCTGCTGGGTACGCCCATTAAGGTACAGATCTTGCAAATATTAGTTGTTAAAGGGAAGGTAGATAAAAAGGTAAGAGGTGGGTATTGCCCCTTAGGATGACGTTAACAGCATTGCTATTCTTATTAAGTCAAGGTCATGTTTCTCACTGTTTTCCACACCGAGTAAGCTCATTTGGCTTTAGAAAGAACCCAAGCCAGGCTCCAGGGTCTTTACTCTTTGGCACTTCAAACTCTGACTGAAGCTTCTTCCCTGGCCCCACCACAGCACACATTTTCTCTTCTGCCAGCACAGTGCCTGAGCTTAGCTTAGTCATTTTCAGTTTAGTCCTGATAATTCCTGTCAAGTGGCAAATCTTCAAGCTGGAAGTGAGTACAGCACATGAGGCCTTTACCATCCATTGATATCATTTGTTGGTGGGATTTCCAGGCAGTCACTTAACAAAATTTGAAGGAATGGTACAGTTGAATGTTAAGCTTTCAAAAGATAACCAAGAAAACAAAACTCTAGAATGGAGTTTCCCCAAATGTGTTTTCTCCAGAAACTGCTAAATGCTGTTAATTGGATTCTACTGGGAATTACAGTGCATGGGGGTAGCTCGCGCTTTAGAGTCACAAGATGCACCGCCATTTAAAAAGCTATGAGAAGTGTTCTACTAAAAAAATTTTTTTTTAATTTTGCCGAAATTACCACAAATGAAAACCATTAATAACAGAGTGTCTACTGACAAATAAGAAGAAACTTCATTTTTGGTGGAATGAACTGTGTGCGAGGGGGGGTGCATGCTCTTTGATGAGATGATTGGCAAGGCACGAGATCGGAAGGGTTGAGACCCACTGACAAGAGTAGATCTGAATGCATATGCAACTAATTATTTCTAATTAGAAAAACTCTCCAAAGTATAAGACACAGCTTTAAAAATGTTAAAAATTAAATACACTTTGTCATAAGTAATCATGTTGAGTGTTGCTTTTCCTGATGAGGTGTAATCAGGATGTGATGCGGGAACACACTAAAGTTAGCATCAGAAGTCCTGCATATGAGTTTCTGCTTTGCCACTTATTAGCTATGTGTTGTATGTGCAATTTGTAATTTTAAAGTTCTATATAAATGTAGAACATTATTAGAATCTAGGACATTTGCGGGATAGCAGAATTCTTCTGTGTCCTCCCAAATAAAATGTGCAGAATATATTAAAGATTGTTGGTATTTTTTTCTCTAGCTTGGAGTTATAATGAATAAAGCTGCTAAGAACACCTTTGTACACTTTTTTTTATGGACACACTTTTTGTTAGATACATTACCAAATTTAATGAGTTTTCCATTTCATTAGATTTTCATGTTTTTCTATCTCTGACAGGGTGCTAACTTCTGGCCCAGTGTTCAGTTAGGATTCTCATCTATTTCTTCTATAACATCTAATGGTATTCTGATTTCTTATTGCTTTTTAAGAATTGAAAAGATACTTCTGAACATCATAAGAACACATGTTGACTGAATTTTTTCATAACAAAAGCGGAAAAAACAAGTGCTCTTTTTTTTTTTGATGTGTTAGTGTTTTCCTGTTTTGTTAACAAGTGCTCTTTTAACAATTTATGTCCACAGAAAGATCTGTATAAGACAGCTCATTGCATTTTTTTCAATATAGCTCCAAACTGAGGGAAAAAAAACAAATATCCATCAATAGGAAAGTAAATAACTGTATCATGGTATATTTACACACTGGAACACAATAAAACAATGAAAATGTACATACGACGTGGATGAATCTCATAGATAGCATGCTGAATGGGAGAAAATTGGCACAAAAGAGTACATACTGAATAATTTGTATTTATAGGAAATTTAAGAACAGGCAAAAACTAAGTGATGGTGATATGAGTCAGAACAGTGGTTCCCTCTGGGAGTGGGGTGACAGGAATGATCATGAGGGAAAGGTATGGGGTGCTAAAAGTATATATCATACTTCATGTGGATGGAGGATAACAAAATGTATACAAATGGAAATTGGCATCAAGTTGTGCACTTAAAATCCGTACATTTGCATATTTCACTGTACGCCACCTTTCAATTTCATAAGCTTTTCTTTAATAAGAAAATGCTCCCCATTCCTACCTGCCTCTAATCAATATTATATCTAAATTCAAATTTACTTATTCATGTCATATTTATTCCATCAAAAATAACTGATTAATTCCACTGGAGCCCACACTGTGCCAGGATGAGGAGTTGAAGGCTGAGCACTGAATGGGGCATCCACAGTTGCTACCCTCAGACAGTTCTCAGCCCAGGAGGAAAGGAAGCTGTGAACAAAATCATTATAAAACGACAAGTGTGCCAAAGGAAGTGTGAAACCCAAGGTACCAGCCTCATCTGCAAGGTCAGGGAAGGAAGTACTATTTAAGTGGCACATGAAGAATCAGCAGAATCTAATTAGATGAGGAAAACATGCCGGGGGGGAAAGCATGTGCAAAAGCCCTGAGGCAAGAAAAGTGTTCCCAGCATTGAAACAGATACTTCTGGAGCAGGGAGAGTCAGGGGAGAGGTAAGCAGGGGCCAGAGAGATAGTACATCGGTCGATGAGAATAATGCAGCTGTCCTGATACCCATGACAATTTCCAATTAGACATTATTTCAAATTTGCTTGGAGCGGCTGCAGCCTTATATCACTGTCAACACCCAATTGATTATTTTATTGTGGTTGTCCGGTGTTGAAAAAGTCCAGATTAACATGGACAAATGGTTACAAATGGTTTTTAACAGCCTGGCTAGCAATCCCAGGAGACCTCATGATGAACTAGAGATGGCAGAAGATGCTTTACTCTAAGTTTGAAAAACAACAGTGACAAAAACTGCGTTAACTGACAGCACAGGCTAACCTGGTTTGTATGGTAGGGACTGTGTTGTGTCAACTTCTGATATATGAGAAAATTACATGTGTATTGTATCTTTAATCACATTTTAAAAAAACATATCTAAAAGAGTTTTAAAATGATATTCTAATACAATTTTTGTAGAAACCCTGAGGCACTCAGTTTGAAAATCTCTGGTGTAGCCAAAGGATTCTGACTGGAATTCTCATCTTGATCCTGTCTACACAAATTTGGGCAAGTCACCAACTTCCTTTCAGGCCTTTATAAAATGGTCTCTGCTCTGTATCCCAGGTGTGTTGGTCTTAGGAGCTCGTGTAGGGCAGACTCTATTGGTCACCTACTTTGCTCAAAGAACATCAAGTTTCCTTCCGGTGGTGGCACTGTGGCCACCCCTGGGGCCATAATCTTGATTGGTCAAAGTCTACCAAGCTAATCCCATTCCCTTTGACCATGTGTTCACTTCCCTCAGCCTCCCTGGCAGCTCAAGGTGTCCATGTGACACCGTTCTAGGCAATGAATTACAGAGGAGAAATCTGCTTGGGTGCTTCTGGGGAGTATTTTCCTCTTATATAAAAAGAACACCCCTAAGAAGGAACCCCTTTTATTTCTTCCTCCCTTACTTGCTGTCATGTAAGGAGATTACACACACACACACACACACACACACACATTTGATGCCAATGCAGCCATCATGTGAGCATGAGGAGAATGGAAAGAGAATTACCCACCTAGCACTCTGGCATCATGGAGCTGGTGAACTGTCATTGCTACCGACTATATCCAGCATTCTTGTTACGTGACAAAAACAATGAAAGGCTCCTATTGTCTAAGTTACTGTTAGGCATTCAATTCATTGCAGCTAGAGCCATCTCAAATGATATACCGTGACATGAAGCTTTCCACAGTGAGTGGCTGAGTGAAACCTAATTACCAGTCCCAAAGGATCTCACTATATTCTCCTCCTCTGGATCCATGTGGTAACTCATCTTCTATATGACAATGCCTTATAATAAAGAATTTGAGTCACTAAACTTCTTTGGGGATTAATGTGATATAACAGAAAGCACATGGACCTTGAAGCCTGATGAACCTGGACTTACATCCAAATTCTACTACTTAGTAATTGTATGATTTCAGACAAGTACCTTAGTCTTCCCAAGCCTCAGTTTCCTCATCTGAAAAATGGGGATAATAACACCTCAGAGGATTGTTAGTGGTGTGAAATCATCTAAGACATGTGAAGTGCTTAGAACACCATCCCATGCATTGAAAATGTTGTAAAATGTTTGCTATGCTCTGTCTCCTACTCATCACTTCTTTCCCTTCCAGTCAGAGAATTTCAAGACAGACTTTACTATGTCAAATGTCATTCCATATCAGCTTTTCTGATTCATTAGAAACAGAGGAGATGGGAGTTAAAATCATTCAACATATACTCTCTAATAAGTAGAACTATTATTCTCTTAGATGATACTTTTAAAGGGCTTCAAAGTCATCAGAAGGAGTATATGTAAAAATACAACTTGTAACACACTAACTCATATTTCCTATGAGAGTTTATATTTTGAAAGTATGAGCAGATTCTTCAGGGGCATTTTCTTTATTTTTTTTAGGTATTTTCATTTTTAAAAAATTGATTGTTTTTCAAAATACTTATAAGTAAATTCTTATCACTGTATTTCTTTATGCATGATTAAGAAGCAAGAGTGACTGGACTTACTTCTAGATTTATTTTAAATTAATGGTTTATGGAGTATCAAATACAAGAATTATCACAACTCCCCGCTACAACACAAAATATAGAGTTTTCTAAATAGATCCCCATGTGTCTACTATACTTGCCACCCTGCCACCAGAAAGTTATTAACAATTATAAACTTTGGTAAGTAAATGGCCACAATGGAGAGTTCCTTTATGTCCCCAAAATACAAATTTTAAAAATAATAAATTAATTCTTAGCACTCAATTAACTAAAAATGGCTTGGCCCATGTACATAAGGTTGATTGACTATAGTAACAGTTGCTGGATTGAATGATTTTGTCCAAGGCCTGGACTAGGATGTTATTCAAAGGAGTCATCTTTTGTAGTCTGAAATTACCTGATAATAATATCCAGACACATTTTCCTCTTATTACACTGGAGGGCTAACACAGGCAAACTCCTTCATTCATTCACTTACTTATCTGATAAGTACTTTTTGGAGAATGTACTATGAGACAGGCATTGTATTAAGCCCAAGGGACAGAAAGGTGAATTAAAGGGACAGGATAATTGTTCTCACAGAGCTTACATCAGGGCTATGGGGAGATGGAAAGAAAACAGTTGCCATACAGTTGCGTGTGATATGGCCCCAGGGGACAGTATAGTGTACCGTGGAGAGCTTCGTAGTGACACAAAGTGCACATGCTGGGGATGGAGGTCTGTGGAAGCTGAGATCTGTAGAGTGAACAGCAATGAATCTAGTTGGAGGACCATGGGAAGGGAGAGAGTGGGGAGGGCAGTATTTCAAGCCAATGAAGCATAAAGTTTTGGGAGTGCAGTAAAAGCTTGTACAAACCTTACAGGGAGGTGACAGCCTCTAGTTTCTTACTGATTTTACAAGAACCAGAAATTTCCCTCTTAGACATCAGACCAAGGATGATGCATAAAAGAATCTCTCACTTTTAATTTCCCCCAAACAAGTAAAATATATCATTGCGACAGAGAAAAAGAGAGATATGGTACTAACCGTACACAGTACCCCATTAATTAAATGTAACTAAACATTTATGTTCTAATAAGGGAAACCATAAGCAAGCCTATGGAAAACTTACAAACTCTACGTATGTTAAGGGATAAGGAAGTGACATATGAATAGGGTGACCGTACCTCCCAGTTTTCCCATGACAGTCCCAGTGTATGCCTCCTTTCACTCTCCAAAGTAACCTGGGTTGGATAATAAATTATAGCCCCTGGTTCTGAAAAGGGGATGGTGTCGATAGACTCGGCTGTTGGAAGAGGCTTCCCAGAACCAGTGGGATTTGCAATGTGACTTGATGGCAGTGTGGGAGTCAGAAAGAAGAGCCAGTTACAGCTGAAGATCAGATGCAAGCCCAGAGATACCTGCTGAGTGCTCACCATTGCTATGAACGAGAAAGCTCTTCATTCATTCCCTTACTCACTCATTCAACCAATATCTACAGAGCTCACACTCCACACCAGGCACTGTCCTCCTAGTGTGGGGGGAGAAGCAGAATTTTGTTAAAAAAAAAAAAATAAGCTGGATGTTTTCAGATAGTGAGAAGTGCTCTGAGGACAATCCAAATGGTGATACATTAGTGAATAGCTCTGGAAGGTGACTACTCTAGACAAGGCTCTCTGAAGAGCTGGCCTGTGAGTTTTGACCTGAATGAACAGAAGCAGTCACCAATGAAATGATCTGAGGAAGCATGAAGGGCATGCAGAAAGATGAAGGCAAAGGCCCAGGTGCAGGGCTAAGCTTGGGCCGTGGCTGGCAGGAATGATCAAGAGGGAGAGTGACACTTAGTCGCAGGATTAGGCAAAGCAAGTAAGGTCGGGCACTGAAGCTCGGGGGAAGTGTGCATTTGATTGTGAGTGCAAGGGCAAGCCATTTGGACAATAACTTACCCTGAATCATGTTTTAAAGAGGTCCCTCTGGCTGTCTGGTGGCAGATGGAATGCAGGGGAGCAAAGAAGGAGCAGGGAGACCATTAGGGACAAAGAGAGGGTGGTCACTTGGGCCAGGCGATCGCAGGGGAAACAGACAGTTGAGTTCAAAATACATTTTGGAAGTAAGCTACCAGGATTTGCTGCAGGTTTTGAGGGAGAGAAAGTAGGGAGTGAATGCTAGAGAGAAATGAGGAATAATTCCTGGATTTGGCCTAAAATTGGGCGCATAGTACCATTACTACAATTACTGAAATCTACTCACCGTTCTACTTTTAAGCACCCATCATACTTGGATCCAAGAGCAACTAACTTTGACAATGGGAAATGCTGATTCCTACAATGAACTCTTAGAACAAAGCTCACGTCAAATTCATCTTTTCACCTCCTATGGTGTCTACATGTGCCGTTGCACAGTCAATGCTCAAGAAAATAATAATGAATGAAAGTCTTTTATGTGAATTATTCTAGATATTTCAGGAAAACACCTAGAGGAATACAGGGTAACTTCATTAAGCAACTAGTTCATTTGTTCTTTCATTTACTGTTCATTTACACCTTTAACACATATTTGTTTACTGATTACTTTGTGCCAAGCACTGAGTTACACAGTGCTAGGGTTAGGGCAGAAAAAAATGTGAGGACAACGAATGACAAAGGACTCTGATGGTGACTGAAAGTCAAGGAGGGTTTACCTGAGGAAGAAACTGTGCAGCAAAGTGCCAAAGGCATGAACTTGGCAGAAGTTCATGTAAAGAGAGGACCCAAAAGAGGCCCTTGCTGCCAGAGCGGAGAAGCCTCTGAGCAGAGCCAGAAGCAGGCTCTGCAGGGTCTTGTATGCAGGGACCGCTGAAGGGTTCAGAGCAGGTGACATGTGACCAGATTGCATCTTGAAGAGACCAGTCTGACTGCTGGTGGCAAAGGACTAGACTGAAGGAGGCCAGCCAAAGGGTGATACCTGATCACATTCTTTTTGTAGCTAATTAACATTCTTTGCCCAATCTAGAAATGTAACAGAGTCTGAATAATTGTCTTTGGAGAGCTTTGGATGAAAAAAAAAAGGAGGAGGAGTAGAAGAAGGAGAAAAAGCAATATAGGCAAGACGCTCAAATGTTTGGCATATAATTTCAAATACCTAGGTAATATATTTGAGGCTTCTCAAGATACCCAACCCCAGGATACACTTTTAGCAGTTTCACTATCAAAGAAACGGCTAAGAAAATACCATTGCTTTTTTAATTTTAATTTTAAACTAATGGCCTTTTCCCCCATTTTAAGTGTAATGCATGTTCATTATAAAAAACTAAGGAAATGAGGGAAGAAAGTAGAAAAAAAATACCTTAATATCTCTCCAAAATAGCCGCTGTTAATATTGTATTATATTTCTTGGCATACTTTTTACTAAACTTTCTCCTCCTTCTTCTTCCACGTTTGTTATCACACTGTTTACACGACTTTTTTTACTTGTCTTTTCACTTAATATTATAACACAATCATGAGAAATAAAAACAGTCTCTTCCTGAATTTATCCAAGATCTCAGGTAACCCTATTTCTCCCCTCTAAGCAAGTATGTGGCCTCTAGGTGACATAGGATGAAATGCTGGTCTCCTGAGAGTCCTAGCATTGGCAAACCTTCTGAATATTTATCGATTTTCATCATTGACAGAAATGTCCGATTCCCCGTTACCTTCATAAGGGATTGCTATCCCATTGAGGGAGGGATGTCAAAAGCTACTGAAAATTTCAGAGGCCAATTTCTTTTACATCATTGAGCTGGCCCTATGTGTCACTCGAACAGCTACGCTGTGATCTTCCAAAGACAGAATCTAAGTTGTGTTGTCCTTTCCAAATGTTAGAACATTAATGAATCCATAAAGTTATATATACCTCATTGTATTTACTGAAAGTGCTCCAGTTTTAACAAATTATTGTCAACCAAATGCAAGGCATTCTAGCAGTCCTTTTCCTTGTTCAGGTTTGGGAAGCGGGGTGGGTTGAAGAACACATCATTTCCTTTGCCTGGGAAATAAATGAAATCACAGCATGCTAAGTTGCACATATTTTTCATTAGCACTTAGCTACCGTGTCTATACTAAGATCCATTTATCTCATACATTTTTTTTTCTTCTCAGCTAAAACTTCCAAATGCTTACGTTTCACTGCATATTGGTTGATTGGATAATTTGAACATCAAAGGAAACTTTCATTTAATATAAGCCATAAAGTTGTCTTTTGCTTTATTAACTCTCGATCAATAAACAAGCAATTTGGAAATGTAATCAGGAAATGCTTCCGATTGGCTGACAATGTATCAAAGCCAGGCTTCAAGGGCAGCAGCAGGCTGTAACAAGCAGTTTATTACCAGTAGCTGTTACTGACATTAGTCAAAACCAAGAAAGATAAAATGGAATAAGAAATGTAATGCTAGAGGAGCCTTGGGCGCTGTGTTCTCTTCTTCCTTTTGAAAACGGCAAGCCTGTCTTTGATATGATAACAAATATAAACTGTTTAAAAACACCAAATGCAGAAAAACTGAGCCTAGCCTGTCATGGAGTTAATCCATTCCAGAGTGACACACAAATAGTGTAACATCCAGCAGATATATGTTATGGAAATATTTTGAATTGGATTTACATGTAGTGAGCAAATTGGAACTTTTGATTTTTACCAGATATTGTAATATGGATGTTCTCATATTAACAGAATGTAATCCTATTTGAAGATAATGAGTTTTCAACAGGCTCTGCAACTGGAAGCTACGTGAAAAAAAACTGTTTGGTTTTTAACTAGAGATGGGAAAAGAGAATCCGACCCTAAATTCGCAAGGTAGCCTCACTTTATATCAGTCAGCAGCATGTTATTTTGCCCTCGATTACTGCTTACCAAGAGATTTCTGGGATTGATGCATTTCAGGCTTTTTTCCCCCTTTATCTCTGGACTGTCCATCGCCATAGGCAAATAGCAAAGAGGGGAGCACTTGACAGGGATTTTTCTTTGCACACATCACTTCTTATAGTCATTCTAAACAGCCTGTGCATATCTTTCAGACAATTAAAACAGGAGAGAGGGGGAAATATCCTTTACCTTTGTTGGTTCAAAAACTCCTTGAGATATTGAACACAGATTCACAGAATTATTTTTCATTGCACCCACACCATTATAAGCCACACTGACAGCAAAATCAAATAGACTTAACACAAAGGCGAGATAAGAAGAACCAAGAAGGGATTCTATTTTTTATTGCTTTTGGAGGCATCTCTGCCTTGGCACGTTGGGCCGGCTGAGCCCAGGTGCCTTTTCATCATCACGTGAGGTGTTGCCCCTCAAAGAGTGGTTAGAGATCTCCATATTTCAAAATAAAAAAATATACATTGTTTGATGAAGCTTTCCTTTAGGAGCCTATATATCGAAATGAGTCTATGACTCATATAGACCTGGCTGGTAGATTGTACTGACCATAATTTCCATCTAATTTTTTTTTCCAGGGTTGAGGCACATTAGATAGTCATTTTCTCTGAATAACTAGCTGGCCACCTGCCCAATTTGCCCTCAACATACAAACACACTGAAGCATTATAAAAACTCCTCTGAGATAAATGGTCCTTAATTGGGTGTATGGGTATTTAAGACTTGGTTTGATAACCTCACTATTGAGCCACATGATATGCACTTTGAAACATTCTTCTAGTTTGCTTTTTGCTTATAGGTTGGGATGTATGCATATGCAGAGCTATAAAATTTTCTACCTCTACTTCGACTCCTATAATGATGAAAGCAAAACCTCTGAGCTGATTTGGTCACTGGGGTTTCAAATGACAGCTGCTTTTGAATTGATTTAAATCAGCTAAAATTTTTTACTCATCTGGCATACTACAAATATTAGGAAAAAATAGTTTAATTAATGGTTGCAATTCAAATTCTCAATAGGTTCAACCAAGCAATTCCAAAGTATCTTTAGTTACAGTAGCCTTATTCTTCCCAAACCACCCCTGCCCCCGCCCAAGGTACTTTGTAGACTTTTGAAAATCACATTTTAACGAACAAGATATTTTATTTGGTACTGATGCCATAAAATGTCATACATCTGTTAAACATCACTACAGGATATTATTTATATTCTCTAATTCTAATGATAGTTGGATTTTTAAAAAATCAGCTTCTGATTCACAGAGAAGGGGCAAATTTTATCAGTATTCTTATGACCTCACCAAAATTTAAAATGTTTGTTGCTTCAGAAGTAGCAATAATAAAAGTCTCCTCACCTTTGTAGTGACAGACTGAACAAGCAGTTCAGACTTAGCCGGAGACACTGTGAGAGAAAAAAGTATGTACCACCACTGATTAATACACCCAGAAATACAGATAATTCCAACATGTTTTCAGCCCTTCCTTGTTTTCTGTGCTCATTGTGCGCATAACTTAACATCACTTAACATCAGGGGGAATATGTGGAAGTCGAAAATTATTTTTAAGTAGATTTATCATTCACCTATTAACACCTGAAGACTAAATAAGTCAGCAGTTTAACACTGTTAGGAGATTTCTTTTGAGATTGTTCCAAAAAAGATCTATGTGAAGTTACTTATATCACCTGCAGCTTTGTTCCTCTAAAACAAAATGTGGGAATATCGATGTTGAAACAAAACTTTAGAGAGGAGACATTAGATATTGTGAAAAGAATAAAGAATGTCAATTGTTTCAAGACCAAGGGCAGTGCAGAGCTGGAGAGAGCTGGAGAGAGAGAAGGAGCACAAATGGTGTCATTTATTAGTTCTAGAAGATTACGTGACGTTTCACTGCTTTCACTATGCTTAATAGAGAGTGAAGCAATTTGTTATGAAAGTGGTTTGTCTGGGATAAGTAAGAGTGTTGAGGCAGTGGCTATGAAGATTACTTCGTAATGTTCTCCCTTATGTAAGAAATAAAGACCATCACCAGGAACACTGGAAGAAGTATCGAAAAAGTATCAAAGTATTCTGTTTTGTTTCTTACCTATGCGTATATGTGTGTGTGTGTATATATATATATATATATACACACACACACATATAAAATGGCACTATCAGTTCATTTGAAGGAGAAGTCTGGAAGGTGGCCTCTTTATAAAAGAAGGCTGCACCTTCATCACTGGTTCCATGAATTATGATGTGAAGGTACCAAGGGGCAATGGGCCTGCATGTGTTAACTCACATATAAAGTCGCAAGGGTCTAGCAGATAAACATACAAAGAAATATGTGAAGAGGATAGGATTTACACTACAGGATACATACAGTACAAAACTTGACATTCTTAAACCTAGATAATAATTGAATATGCAAAATTTAAAAATATTGACGGTCTGGGCCTGAGGGAAAGAGAGGAACACAGGATGATGTCTACATGTCTGGCTGGAACCATGTATATAAGATGGTGCCATTCACTGTAATGAAGAAGATGGGGGAGGAACATAGGTTTAGGGGAGAAGAAATAAAAAATTTACATTTTGGACGGACATGATATTTAAGAGACCCAAAAGTTATTGAGGTCCTAATGGTAATGTCATAAAGGCTGTGGAAAACATGAGAAAGGCGGTCAGAGGAAAAAGCTGGAATAGCTATATAAACATGGGATGACCAGCAAAGAGTTGAAGGAGGTCATCTAAGGAGAGAGGGCAGGGAGAGAAAAGAACTCAGAACCAGGCCTTGAAGAACCCCATATTTAGAGGCTGAGAAGGAAGCAGAGCCAGCAAAGGAGAATGAGGAATAAAGCCACAAGAGAATGAGGCTGCTAGATGCAAAAGAAGAAACAGGGAAAAGAAAACATTGCAGACCTGTTGAGTGACTCTAAGAGCTCAGGAAGAATGGCAACAGAAAGGTGTTCACTGGCTCTGACAGCATGGAAGTCTTTGGTGTCCTTCACTAGAGTGATTTCAGCTGCGAGCCAGGGTGAGCACTGCATTAGAAGGAACTGACTAGAGTCTCAAGGATGAGGAATTTGGATTGCAGAGAAACTGGTGAGAAGGTACAGTTCTCTTTCCTTCTATTTTTTTTTTCTTTTAAGATAGGCAATAGAAGAGAATGTTTATATGTTGGTAGGAATGATCCTCCCTACACAGATCGATGCCACAAGAATAAGATAATTACAGAAGAAGAGAAATAACTGAGAAATCGAGAAAAATGGGATTGGGCTTGACATTGCTAGGAATACTACTTGCTTCAGACTTGATATAGATAGGGGACCATTTGCTTCATTGTCACAAGAGGGAGGAAGGTCATGATTGATGCAAGGAACACGGATGACTCTTATTTTCAAATCAAGACCAGCATTTTATTGAAATAGGGCTTTTTACCATTCTCTCATCTTTAGCACTTGCTATTACACAAACCAGTGATTCTCAAAGTGTAGCCACGGATCCCCCTTTGAGACTCTGTCAGGGGTTTCCAAAGGTGACGTCAAACTACTGTTATAATGACACTATTTTTTTTTTTTTGGTCTTTTTCACAGTGCAGACCTTCTGCACTGATGATGAGTAAAACTGCCGGCACCTTAGCACAAATCACGGTAGTGGCACCAAATCGTACCCATAGTCATTGTGTCTTTTACCAGCATGTATTCCCAGTAGATCACACAAACACAAAGACAGGTTCACTTGAGAATGCTCTTGAAGCAATAACAATTATTAATTTAATAAAATCTTTATTAAGTTAAATTATGAATTTTTAAAATTAATAACTTGAATACATGGCTTTTTAATATTCTGTGTGATGAAATGAGAAATACACATAAAGCACTTTTGCTGCATACTGAAGTATGATGGTGATTTCAAGGAAAAGCACTTGTGTGATTATTGTGAGCTTAACTCAATGCCTTTTCATGGAACATCACTTTTACTTGAAAGAACAATTGTCAGACTAAGTATGGTTATGCAGATGTGGATATTTGGCAGGTATTTTAAAAAATGTCCAAAATGAGCCTGTCACTACAGGGAAAACATTTGACAGTATTTGTTACCAATGATAAAATTCAAGCCTTCAAGTAAAAATTGGAATTTTGGAAATTTTTCATTCATTACTATAAGCTTGACAGTTTCCTGACATTTGAAGTCTTTTCTGAAGAGATTGGTGATGATATAAACATCAATTAAAAACACTGATGATGGGGTTTTTTTAAAAATATATCCTATAATGAAAACTGTTAGTATTTGGAAGATCTATATAACTCAATGATTCAAAGTTTCCCAGATGACCAAAGTATGATGATGTTATAAAATTGCATATAATTAAAAGGTCCATTTAAAGTATAAGACTAATGATTTCAATGTAACAGAGTACAAAACTTTAACTGACATATTTCCAGGTTACAGACTGCAATTCACGCCTAGTTTCTTTAAGAAACCACCACTTGTCAAGTTTTAGTGCAATATCAAAGAATATTCACAATTATTTGACAAGGCTAATAAAATACTTCACTCTTCTTTACTTATCTGTGCAAAGCTGAATTTTCTTCATTTAACTCAACCAATACAACTTATTGCAAGGGATTGAATGCAGAAGCAGATATGAGAAGGTCTTCCACTTAGCTATACTTGAGATTTGCAAAAATGAGAAATGACACTATTCTCACTATTTTTTGTTTAGTTTTATAAAATACAGTTTTTTATAGCAACTATTAATCATATGTACATGAAACAATTATTATTTTTAAATGAACCAATAATAGACTTTAAAAGATGTCTGCTCTTAACTTGCTTTATGGTAAATGTTGATAGATATTACCCCAATTATAAAAAGCTCTTTGGGGTCCTCAAAACTTTTAATAGTCTAAAGGAGTGGTAAAACCAAAAGTTCGAGATCCATGGCTATAAACAAAATATTTAAACATATCTTGGTGGTTCATGAAAAATTTTTTCTTAATTTTCGGTTTTTTAATGTTTGGCCCCCTCTGCAAATTGTAGTCCTGATTAATATGTCCAATTTTCAATTTGATCACATTCGAGACAAACGCCTGTTGTAATTAAGTTGATAGGCAGATGGGTGAACACTTCAATTTTTACTTTCATACGTTAACTTTATATATGTATGTATGTCAAACTGAAAATTACAGTCCTTCAGAAAAGCCAGGATCTCTAAATCTGTGTTTTGGCTGATGTTCCGCTAGGTTATTAAGCCAATGATAATGGTGGTGAAGTAGGGTACAAAGGCTTGGTTTCTACTCCCAGCTCTGCTCTTAACTTTGGTCAAATCTCTTAAACCCTTTGGACCTGCAATTTCTTATATTTACAATACGGAAATGTGACTCTATTTTTTTCTCACTTCCTTTCAGCAATTCACGTAACTCTGATAAAGATGTCAACATACAGTCCAGTCTAAAAGAGTTATCCCAATAAAAGAGTTGAGCCATCAAAAGCAGTATCAAGATAACTCAAGCTCTTGGGCGCCTGGGTGGCTCAGTTGGTTAAGCGACTGCCTTCGGCTCAGGTCATGATCCTGGAGTCCCGGGATCGAGTCCCGCATCGGGCTCCCTGCTCAGCAGGGGGTCTGCTTCTCCCTCTGCCCTCTTCCCTCTCATGCTCTCTGTCTCTCATTCCCTCCCTCTCAAATAAATAAATAAAAATCTTTTAAAAAAAAAAGATAACTCAAGTTCTTAACCTTCATTTCTTGAATATCACAAAGACCACAGTAATAATTCTTACAATCACCTTGTCTCCCTCATCTGATTCTATCTGCAGGCTCCCCACCATCTTGTGTACACCCTCATTTTCCTTACAATCTTGTATGAAAGAAGCCAAAGAACAGGTCTAGCAAAGCAGGATCCTCCTGCTGTCTATAACCCCACCTTGCAGAAACACCATTCATAGTTTTCTATATCCTTCATAATATTCCACTTTATGGTTGTTCCATAGTATTTTAATCATTTCCCCATCAAAGGATATATAGAATATCTTCAGATTTTGTTATCAATATAAAAGGCCCTTACATAACATTTTTACACATGTAATTGTAAATATTTTTGCAATTACAGCTCTGTAATAAATTCTTAAAGTAGCATTATTTTTTTTTCAAGTTGTCCTACCAGAAGGCTGGGTGGATTTTTATTCCCACCAACATGTAGATCAATGCATGCTCTCTCAAACCTTCATCAATACCAGGTCTGATCAAACTTTAAAAATTTTTGCCTGACTGACAGATTTTAAAAATGATATCTCATTACCATATAAATTTGATTTTCTTTAACTGTTACTTTTTAAATTAAGACGCATGCTTTGTATATGTTTATTGCCTATTCAGATTTTTTTTTCTGTAAATTACCTATTCATGATCACTTCCTAATGGGTTGCTAGTCCTTTACTAAATGACTTACAGAAATTATTTTCTCTACTCTTGACTTACAAATATTTTTCCCAGTCTTTTCTCTTTTTACTTTATTAAAATATTTTGTCTATGAAGATTTATTTTATTTTTTATTTAATCTAATCTATCAATAAATTACCTTTGGCTTCCAGTTTTATCATGCCTAAGGGCCCTAAACTTAGTTTTTTAATCACAAACTTATTTCAGACATTTTATGATTTCATTTTTATGCTCAAACTTTTGAACCAACTAAAATTCATTTTGAGTAAGGAGTGAGATAAAGCTCCAGTTTCATTTTTTTTCCAAATGGCTAGCCAGTTGTCCCAGTACTCTTTATTGAATAAATCCATCTTTTCCACAATGTTTTGAAAGGCCACCTTTATCATATCCTAAATTTGTACATTTTCCTCTATCTTTGAACTCCCAAACAGGGAGTTGTAAGTGAAGGATAAGAAACTAAGGAGGAAAAAAAATGAAATAGAAAACACAGTGGTTAAAGGAAATCAGGGGATAAAAAAGAAAATAATTTTAGAGAGATATTAAGAGCATCATATTAGTCTACTTTCGTGGTCCCAAGAGAATATTCTGCAGTTGTCAACCAAGCCATAGTAAGTTGAAAGTATCACCATCCTACTCAGGAGACTTGGATTCTTATTGCAAAGAGTGTATGGTAAAGAGATAAGCATTATCTGTCATCATTTTTCTTAATCTAGGATCATTAGTAATTTGGTGGCATTGGGAGAATAATGTGTCTTTAAAAGATCTTGTACCGGGCGCCTGGGTGGCTCAGTTGGTTAAGCAACTGCCTTCGGCTCAGGTCATGATCCTGGAGTCCCTGGATCGAGTCCCGCATCGGGCTCCCTGCTCGGCAGGGAGTCTGCTTCTCCCTCTGACCCTCCCCGCTCTCATGTGCTCTCTCTCATTCTCTCTCTCTCAAATAAATAAATAAAATCTTTAAAAATAAATAAATAAATTAATTAATTAATTAAAAGATCTTGTACCTTACAGGTAAACAGTACATAAAACAGTGCACCATCACTAGTATATAAAACACCCGCCACACCCCTCCCCAACCACCATTCCCATTCTGAGCATTTGTCTCTATTTTCATGGGAAGGGACTATCTTTAATTGTAAAAGGAAAGAATAAAATATTTTACGCTGGGTATGATGAGGAGTAAAAGTAGAGGGAGATGCAAAGCCTTTATCTATTTCCAAGCACCTATGGACTACTTTTTTCTTCCTTGAGTCTAGGTTTAAGATTCAGAAGCGGATGGGAGTCTGGGAGTAAGGTCAGCTGCCTCCAGGGAGCCCGAGACTACAGAAGGTTGAGAACTTGGGGGACAAGATTCTCAGCTCAGCAGAGAGCCCAGTACTCCGCAGACGCCGCATGGACTGGAGACCCTGAGGAATAAGCAGCAGTTGGTGGAAGCGTTCATTCCTCACAGTGCTCGCTAGTCTTCTCCAGAGTCCATTTTTGGCAGCATTTGAAGAAGAGGGAAAAATGGAGTAGCAGAAACAAGGGACAAAGGAAGCTTAATAACTGCAACTGAACTTTGTCTTTTGGCCACACGCGAGGTACGTCTTTATAGGACCCAGGGAAAAATAAGGGGGCCATGGGCCTGTTCACTCTTATGTGGAGGCTCTCAAGGGAGGAGATATTTGGAGTCACAAATACTGGGAGAATGAATGAATGAACCAATCAATGAATGGCCCTGACTATAAAAATAATCCTTTTTAAACACTCTTAGTGGTTGATCTTGCTTGGACTGAACATTAAAAATCTGCCAATGTAGCACAAAGTACAAGAAATACAGTCTTTCAAATTTAGAAATTAGAAATTGAGAGAATAATTGGCTATTTTAAAGTCCTTCTGGTGGCATACAATTATTTTTGATCATGTTTTTAACCTCCACTCCTGGGGTTTGATCACTTCATAACATTATCATCTGTGAACGCAAATTTTCTAGTAATTATAACATGGGAGCCTCAGAGGTGTAAATCCTCAGCTCCAGGGTCCTGGGTGAAGTTCAGGGCAAGCAGGACACACAACATCCGAGGCGATATTGTAGGATATAAGCTGGAAGGAACTTAGGGGTGAAACATCTATTCCTTCTTTTTGTCTTGGATTTCCCCAGGACTCGATATCTAAGTTAATTCTCATAAGGGAAAGAAGTAAATGGGATGAAGCCATCACACCAGGTTGGCTAGTGGAGAAAGTTCCCCTGATAAATAGCCACAGTACCTTGCTGATTCTGACAAACACAGAGTGGAAAAATAAAATCCATTGTTCCTTTCCTACAAAGAGTATACTTTAAATAATTCTTGATACAATGTTAAATAAACACTATTATCCCAAGAAAACCAGGAGAATTTATGCAATTTAAAGAGTTATTTAGGACTACAACCCTAGAGAAAATATTCTTTTTCTTTTTTTAAAGATTTTATTTATTTGATTGAGAGACAGAAATAGAGCAGGGGCAGGGAAGGAGGGGCAGAGGGAGAGGCAGGGAGCCTGATTGGGAGGGGGCAGGCACTGGATCCCAAGACCCGGGGATCATGACCTGAGCTGAAGGCAGACACTTAGCCATCTGAGCCACCCAGGCATCCTGAGAAAATATTCTTAATATAGTTTTCTCAGAATATTGATAAAATAATGAAGTTCTTAAATAACATGCTTCTGAAATTCTGTTTTACAAAATACTCTGAGTTAAATTATTAATCCACTAATTGACATATAGGACAAATTGTACTGCTAAAGTATTTGAACAAAGTGTTCCCAACGAGGGTGGGCATTTGATTAAACCAGGTAAGTACTGCATCCTGCCATGGATAGGTGGTCTAGGCACCAACTGGCTGCAAGATACGTTTGCTCTTTATGTGAATTATGTGAATTAGTATGAATTACCTCCTGCACAAATGGCGAATAGAGCAACAGAGACAATATAACTCAAAAAGTGTGTTGGTATATTTTTTCTAGCACAAAGGTTTGTTGTTGTTTTTTTTAAAGATTGGTTGACTGATTTTAGAGAGAGAGAGAGAGAGACAGTGCCTGCACATGCCAGCAGAGGGAGGGGCAGAGGGAGAGACACCTCTAGCAGACTCCCTGATGAGTGTGGAGCCCTACTGGGGGGGGGGGGCTCCACGCGGGGCTCGAGCTCACGACCTTGAGCTCACAACCTGAGTGAAGAAATCAAGAGTCAGAGGACGCTCAACCTTCCAAGCCACCTAGGTGCCCCTCCAGTGCAAAGTTTTGACGCAATCATGGGTGAGCTTTGATACAGCCAAAAGAAAGTCTCAGCAACTTACAAAGATTTTAAGGAAAATAAAAGCTGAAAAACTACAAATGAGACCTCCTTTAATGGGAGTAACTGTTGGTTTAATGGCTTCAAGAATTTTGAGGCTTTCTATCATTTTAGGCTACTGGAAAAGCCACAATGTAGGTGATGAAACTGTAAAGCTTCTTCCCTGCCCTAAAACAATGGATTTACAGGAAGCCTACACTCTGAATCAGATTTTAATGAAAATATCCTCTCTTAAAAGCAAATGTCCTCCAAGACACGCTATCTGGAGGAGAAAACACAAGCTCAACATTTTCAAGAGTGTAAAGAACTAACTGATTATGATGCTTGGTATGAATGCTGAGATTTAATTATTGCCAGAAATTTTATTAGGACTATTTCATTTTGGTTTTGCTATTACGTTCATGATTGGAGTATCTGCTCTAATCCTAGTCTTCCCACAATCCCTTTTATGTTTAGGATAAGATTCTGCAGACCCCAAGGTTTTCCAGATCATAGATGGCCTTCTAGCATTCACGCCTATCCTTCCACTTGAAATAGCTGTTCACAGTCTCCTCGAGTGAGTTAATCCCAGGGCTACCCACATTTCGGCTATGGAATGTCCTCACCAGGAGAAAGAGATTTATTTTTCGTCACAGTAAGGACATCTGGCTGCCAGTGGTGTGCACTCGGAGCTGAGCTTGGTGGGGGAGGCACATTTGCGAACCTGCCCAAGGTTGCAGTGTAAGGTACGGAGCAGCCTTGGTTGTGAGAGTCATTCAGAACAAATTAATTCTCCCCACTTCCTTCTGATTGGTTTGGGAATGCAGTACCTAGGGGCGGAGTGGATAAATCGGTACATTAAGAGGATTCCACGGCTGGTGATAAGGACTTCTCTTGTAAATGGTCAATCTTAGCAGACACCATGTGCTCGGGCACCATTCAGGAATCCTCAAGGAAATGCTGGGTTCCCTCAGTCAGGATGCTCCACTCACTTTTCCTTCTCATTTCTGCTCCAAGAATGATGGCCGGTTTTACATACGTGATGTACTGACGAAACCCTCTACATAAATACAAAGGCAACAACAAAAGATTTTTGAAAAATGGTAATAAGAACACCTCTCTTTTTAATTTCCATTAGAGGTGTTGAACTAAGCCACAATGAGCATGGGGATGAATAAACGTATATTAACAACATATGTATTTTGTGGGTGAGGTGGTTGTCCATTTCTACAATAAGGCCGGGGTTTGCTCCCAAATAGAAATGGAGAATGAGCATTGAAGGTGCCAGGTCTCATCCTAGATACTCATTCCTCTTCAGTGTAAGTTTTTACATCCTTGACAGAGTTGCCGGAATCACTATCAATACACCCTCTTAAACTCGAGATCATTTCTAGAGAATCAGCATAAAATAATTCATTCTTTATAAATAATATCAAAGTTGTTTGTTGATTTTCTTTTCCTATTGCTTTTCTGAGCCATGTCTGAATCTCTGGTGGAAATAATTTAAAATATACTGAGGATATCTGTAAGTTAAAAGGATAATATAGAGATGGTTATTGAATCAGCACATTAGCTGTTAGCCTTTCTATTTGCTTATCATACAATAGGAGCTGCTGTTTACTTTTTATTCTACAAAGGACAGGCCACTTTCTGTCTCCAAACAGTTAAAGGAATTAAATGAGAAATTATTCCAAATGAACTGTACACAGTTTGATTAGCCTAGCTGAGGAATATAGTTTCTGAAAAAAGAGTCAACAACACACCGAGGTCAGATGCATTCTTATTGAATAATAAATTGAAGCCCCAAATGCTGCATGCAGCAGCATGTGTGTGTGTGTGTGTGTGTGTGTATATTCTTTCTTATAATTTCTTGTTAGCAACGCAGTAAGCATTCTAATTGGCTGGATATTTACGACGGGTTATTTTAAAGCTGTCCAGTTTAACATCACAACATGGTAAAGAGGCTCAGTTAAATGGATCTCAAATGATATATACGGGAGGATAGATTTTTATTATACCAATCACAATATAACTTGCTAAGATCTTTATGCCTTAAAAGGCTCCTTCTCATATATAGTGTCACTTCATCCTTACCACAGATCTGTGGGGCAGGGGGGACAATGGATGTTCAGACACCAAAAACTGACCTAATGAAAGGATCTATTTCGTAACCTAAAGAGGAACATAAAAAATTATGCAATGAATATATACATATATACACATATGTATGTACCTAAAGTGTGTGTGATTACATAAAAAGGTATTTGAAAATCACAAGCATAAGTCAAATACTTTTGTTACTATGTAATAGAATAAAAATAGTCCGGTATTAGAGATAAAAAAAATCACACACAAGGGCAACAATCCCAGATTTCAAGGGGACTGAATAAATTTTCCAAACTCTAGTGTAGTCTAGCACCAGATGTGGTTTCCTTCCAAATTGTTTATCAGTTATTTGGGTATATATGGGTGTGTGTGTGTGTGTGTGTAAAGCAATCTAGAGATCCTTGTTTTCAAAAACATGCCAAGAAAAATATTTTGAAATGAAGTCGAAAATCAAGGTATTGTTCACAGGCTTCTGCATTTTTATCAGTAAGACTATAAGGCAGTTTTCAAACGGAGGCTTATAAGACATGTTTCCTGAGGAGTAAAAACATGTTTTGAGCCAAAGTGTAGCCACTTTACTTTACCTTCAAAGTAGTTATTCTTTAATCCTTTACACAAATGTGAGGACAGCTCTATTGTGTATCGGTGTATTATTCGTGTTTTACTGAATTTTCCTAGGGAATGAAATTTTAAAAACCGAAAGGTAGATGATGTGGGGAGGTAAAACATTCCCACTGGACAGCAAAGATGTCCACAGGCGCCAATCTGTGAGCACCACTCAGCCGCAGGACATATTTTCCGGCCCTGTCCTTAAATGGTATGTGGACAAAGAAGGCAAGACAGGGTCATAAACTAGAAGCGTGTAGCAGCTGATAGGATAAATGATTGACACCACAGGTTGCTAAGTATCATGGATGCTTGTCTGAGTCCTTTCCTTCTTTAAAAATAAATAAGGAGAAGTTAGCAAAAACAATAAAACAACAGATGTGCAAGCCCGCACTTAAAACTCAAGTCTTCCTTCTTCCCTTGTCTTTCCTCTTTCCTTTTCTCTGCCTGACTCCAAGCACACCTTTCCAGCTCATTACTGCAAATCATTTGAATTCCGGCACACAATGTCACCTGCTCTGTAATCTGATTACTTTATGGAGGAATTAGTATGTATATTTAATGTAGAAGGGTTTTAATCTTGATGAAAATAATCCTAAGGAACTGTGATAGGGCCGCTCATATGTCTGGCAGATATGCCAGTAACATGCTAATAAATGACAGCTGATTTATGTATCTGGATTCTTTTATTTATAAAAATAGCAAGTGGACTGATTTTTGATATTAATAATACAAGTGAATCCACTTTGATTAGACTTCTGTGGAGAGCTGTGCATATCCGGCATTACAATTAAATCTTGTGATGTGGAATGGGAATGACATGCTAATGAAGCAAGCCAGTGAGCCTGAACCAAGAGTGTCCAACATCATTATGGGATATCTTAGATGAAGAGTAATTATAAGAGGAACACTGAAATGTCATTAAAAATCTTCACTAAGAGATTTAACCTACTATTTTGTACTAATGCTGGATTTTTTTTTTTTTTTTTTAGCAACATAACCGAACACAAAGTTCCTTTTCAGAATTTACAGGAAAAGGTTTTTAAATAGGTCTGGATTTAAGAAAAGATACAATCTAGTGTCCTAATTTAATTTGGTACATCAAAATTCAATGGTGGTATGTAATTGAAATCTCTTTTTAATAATTTCAGATGAATTAGCAATTAGGGCTTGATCCGATTTCCATGAAATTTATTAAAATTGAGGGTTAAAGCCCTTGAAAATTTTTATTCTTTTCACTCCATTAGCACAATACATCTAGTTTAAATGACTCTGTCAGTTAGTATGGTACATTCCTTGTTTATTTATGAGAATTTGTTTCAAGGAAGTTCAAAAGAGGTAACGTCATGCATATTCATAAACTATGGCTTATAATATATGAATCAAGAAAGCTCTCAAAGCTTAAATTCCCTCCCTTTTTGGAAAAAAGAATTGCATGACCCTCACCTTCAGAACCATATTGGCTTCTGAGCGAGTCTCACTCGGGTACTCCCTGTGAGTGACTTCATTGCATCCCTGGCCCCTGAGGGAGGAAGACTTCTTTGTGACAAGTGGCAAGTGGGCACTGCCAAAAGAGGACATGGGAGAGCTGAAACGGTGCCAACTCTCAACAACATGAAATGTGGACTCTGAACACCGACTCCCACTTCATAAATCCAGGAGCGTGAGTACGAGAAAAGGCAACCAAAATCACAGTACCTCTCACACTGTCTTGGTGCCCAGCAGGAAAAACACAGTGCTTCTCAGTGGCAAACAAATACATTACGCACACGCTGAAAGACCAAAAGAAATATGCCAAGCATTTGTTCGCCTTCCCCAGGCTCTTTGTGAAGAACTGCAATTATGCTTAACAAAAAACACCATAGAACTAGTTGGCATCACTCTGAGACATAAATGTGTTTCTGTTCCAAATATGTAGCATTTTCAGAATGTTTGTATGTATTATGTGCAATTTGTTCAGTGTATCATTCTGGGAAAACCAGGTCCTGGCTGGGTAATTATGGGAAGGGTAAACAGTATTTTCTGACTGTGAGCTTCCATTTCTAAAGTTGTAGCAAAAACTCTTATTATTTACCTTTTTGAGGAAACATTACCAACACAGGCCTTGCCTACATGCCTTCCTCAAATCTGATCTTTACAAATGAGATCTCCTCATTGTTTAATAAAATGGGCCCCCTGGAGGAACCTGTGTGGAAAATGGCTGTCTTTCAAGGAGACTGGGAATGAGTACAGGATCTCTTAGCTCATGAGGGTTCTATAAAGGAAATAACACTGACTCTTGAAAACCCTTATTAGAAAACCCTGGGAGTTTCTAACTTGGTTAAATTTTATTCAACAGGTCCCTGTTCTGTGCCTGCATGATTTAGTGTAGGACACGTGCACATCAGTGATACTTCACCATAATATTGTAAGGGCCAAGAGAGACATGCCCATGGTGCTATGGGAGTATCGTGAGCAGATGCCTCCTCCAGGCATCCTGGAGGAGGACATGCTGAGCCAGGGATGGCCAAGATGAGTGGTGACAGACCAAGATTAAAAGGGCCTGGCAGGCAGAGGGAAAAATATGACCAAGACTCAGAGCCCTGAACCTGAGTGGTGTGTGTAGAGACGTTGGAGATGGCAACCGGCAGGGGTGGGAAATAATGCAAGGGCCTTATTAGCGCACAGGCCAAGGTAGGAATAGCGACAGAAGAAGCAAAAAGTAGGTGTAAGGGCCAGGTCCTGGACAGCCTTATATATCATGCTAAGCAAATGAGACTTTATTCTGTAAGTGGTGAACAGCACTGAAGGATTTTAAGCCCCAGAGAAGTATGGTCGGACACGCAGTTTCGGTCAGTCACTCACTTTGCTCCCTCCACCTTTGCTTGAATATTATGCCCCTTGAATGCCCTTTCTCAGACGCAACAGATTCAGTTTCAAGTAGTTTTATGACTCTAATGGAAATTCAGCAGTGTTTCTACCCAAAATGAATAGCATTTTGAAGATTATGGAGCTACCATGGGTTCTCACAATGCCAGTTCTGTTCATCTTGCAACACTGCTCCAGCTTCTTCAGTGTACTTTCCATTCACAACTGTTCTAAGGATTTTAGATGTTCAAAAAAAAGCAAGACAAACCTGAAATGGGCCAAATTCCAAGACAGTGAATCTGGACATAGTGGAAGCCTTGCCACTGAAGCCGATTCTACAGATGAGACCTTCGGGGACACAAACATTTTTGCCCCAAAACCCCTCCAGAAAGAAGGAACACAAGAGGCTCAACAGGGAAATGGCTATAAATTTGCAGAGCTGAATTGCTAATGCTGTTTCCCACAGCAATCATCTGATTTCAGCAAGATCACTTCTGAACATTGCAAACCAGTTTGGGAAGCTGGGCAGAAAGAGGGCAGACAGGAGTGAACAGAAAAAAACCCAGAGAATAAAGAAGACAACACTGAGAAAAACAGAAGTCAAACAACAAGACAGGTTAAAGAGCAAAAGACAACTGTCACCTGTGTTACCAATGACCTCCAGTAAGTCATTCTTGAGAGCGTTAAATGCCCGGGCTTTCTATTGTTATTATTATTATTTTTTTTAATTTTTGCCCAGGCTTTTTAATATGAAATATTTTCTGCCTCCACCCAATTTTCATTTTATTTATGGTTAACAAGCTAAGAAGTATAAGAAAATTTAATGCACTTAATTCATAAAGGAAATGACATATAGTGTCCTGTGGAATGTCATTCAAGCCCTTTTCTGCCACTGGAGGGCTTTATCAAATTCTGCTTGGATTTTTCCACCTGGTCTCCTTGTCTAGAGGTTCCAAGGTAGAAGTTCCTAAGTAATTTCTCGATGGTGGGGGAGAGAGACGGAATGGAAAGGAAATATGGCAAGGCTTGACAATATTATCCAACTACTGAAAATGAAGAACAGAAGGAGGAAAAAGGGAGAAGAATAAGCAAGGAGACCCTCACAAATGACACAAGAGCCAGAGTAAGTTGAAGCATAAGGTAGATAGAAAGAGCCCCTTGCCAGTAGCTCCAAATGAGGCAGACGTCTCTCCCGGTCACCCACCTCCTTCCTTCCTCATCTCCCTTCTTCCGCTGAGTCAACCATATTTAGTTTCTTAAGGATTTAACTAAGAAATTGTAGTCAGAGGATATTTGATTAGGGAACTATAAGATCCAAGAGAGAAAACTTAAGTTCAAGATACAAGATATATTTGGAACTATATAAACAACTGACTTTGCTTTATATATATATACACACACACATACACATCAAGGGCAATACATGTGGATTTATAACATATTTTCAAAACTAATTATTGCTTCTTTTTCATGATAAAATGCCATTTCCTACTCACTTAATAAGTGTAAAATATGAATTTATAATTTCAGCAATAATCATTTTGTCAGTAATGAGAGCAATTAACATTTCACACCAAACTGATAATATTAGTAAAAAATAAAGGAGATGTGATCTATTTAGATTTAACTGAAATTCACCCATAGGGAGAGAGGCCAATTAGGCACAGCATATACACTGCATCCCACCTTTTTCTTCATTGCCTTTTGATTTTTACAAAAAAGTCCTAAACTGACTTCCTCTTACATTAATGGAAACTACATTTTTATTCTAAGGAAATGACATCAACTGGAAGCAGAATTAAATCCTCAGATATCAACTAAGAGGAAAAACTGATTAATCATATTTTCCCAACACTGATAGGACACTAACAAATGGTATCCTCCCCAAAACGCATTTTTTAAAAACTCCTTTCCTCATCAATATGTATTGAGTACTCATTATGTGTCAAATAAAATCTTAGAAACTAAAGAGGAGGAGGAAAACATAAAAGGACTTTGTGTCACACGAAAAATGCCATATATTCATTATACCATTTCTTCCTAGGCACAGAGGAAGATGATGACATTTCTCAGTCTCCTTCAGGTATGGCTCTGTGACTGAGTTTTGGCCAACAGTATTTTGGCAGAAGTGATGCTAACAGCTTCCAGTCCTGGCCCTTAAAAACCTCCCTCAGGGGTGCCTGGGTGGCTCAGTTGGTTAAGCATTTGCCTTTGGCTCAGGTCATGATCCCACGGTTCTGGGATTGAACCCCACAGCCGGCTCCCTGCTCAGCGGGGAGTCTGCTTCTTCCTCTGCCCCTACCCCCCTGCTCGTGATCTCTCTCTCTCTCTCACACTCTCTCTCAAATAAATAAATAAAATCTTAAAAAAAAAACAAAAACAAAACCATCTCCCTCAGGACCTCTTAGCTCTTACTTCTTTCTTGGGGGCTACACATTTCAGAGAGCACAGCTATAAAATGGAAGGGGCTCACTCCATCTCCATCAGACTGTGAGGCAAAAGCAACTTCTGTTGTGTCAAACCACTGAGATTTGGGGGTTTATTTGCTACCACCGAATAGCCTTTCCCAATCCCATATCTGGAGTATAAAATGGTAACAATGAAAACGGGTAAGATAATACGGGAATGTAGAGATAAAGTATTATCTGTGGACAGCAAGAGAGAAAGCGCCTATTGCCTGTGGACTCCACCAGGGACGGCATCAACAGGAGGTGCTACTTCACATCGCTCTCAGATTCTGGTAGGAGTTTGCAAAATAGAGTAACACAAAATGAGAGATTGAAGGAAATGATCCACCAATGCTGAAATATCCTTCATTATCAAGTAATGCCTTGACGTTTCCTCAATCAAAGGCAGCTAAAAGAGAAGGAAATAAAAAATGATTTTATATGGACTCTGAGAAACAAACTGAGGGTTCTAGAGGGGAGGTGGGGAGATGGGTTAGCCTGGTGATGGGTATTAAAGAGGGCACGTTCTGCATGGAGCACTGGGTGTTATGCACAAACAATGAATCATGGAACTCTATATCAAAAACTAATGATGTAACGTATGGTGGTTAACATAACATAATAAAATTAAATTTTTTAAAAAAGAGGATGAGATGGAGAAGAATCTTGAAAGGGATTTCAAAATAATGAAAATATTTTATTTCCTGTGTAGCGTGGCTGGTAATAGGTATTCATAGTATTATTAGACTATGTGGTTGCTTAAATATGATATATATGTATATATGTGTAAATATGGGAATATAAATATTATTTTGCATCTTTAAAAAAAATTATTTTAAGAGCTACATTTAACATTGTGCCAAAACAACACAGGATTACTGTTTAGCCTACTTAACTAGAAAACTGATTTGGCCAGACAATACGTTTACTATGTAATCTTATGGCACTTTTATTATGATTTCATGATAAAAAGCACTGAGCAGTTTGCTCAGAAATGTCAAAACTCTCTCCAAAGTAGAACGTATTGATTAGTAAGGGATCCTTCATGCCCAGTATCTAACTGGTGCTATTTTAAAATGCAAGCTATTTCCTGATAGCTCGGTAGGTTTCAAGGTTAATGTAGTAATACCACCATCTCCACTAATACCACCATCTTGCCAGGAGAAGCTGGAGCCATTTATACTGAATATCTTAATGTAGATGTACAAAGTTTCCCCCAAGATGAAACAAAAACCAAGCAGCAGAAAATCTGAACTCGTTTACTACTCAGAGAAAGTGGTGTGTTCTACACTGGTCTCTTCTTCTGAGAAGGTATGAAGCGAAGGTTTTGCTGTGAATTGTCAAATCTGCTTTTCTAGAAAGGATGTTTGAGTTATAATAGAAAGAAGAACCTGTGAATTTGGGGAAAAAATGAAGAAAACCATATTAGGAACAAATGAAGAATGTGTCAAGGGTCTTATCACTGGAGGGCAGTGGATAACCATCCTCAAGGTGCAACATACGAGGGTATTGAGTTAGAGGAACATAAAGATTGCAATGAAAAGATTCAGAGCATTGGGAGATCTTAAAGGAGCTTGATCTGTGGAGACCACATTATAGCTCTATAAATTCAAGGTGGAAATGAATGGCGGTTCTGCAAGTTTGAGGCGTGAATCATTTCTAAGGGGGACTTGTCGGGATGCAGTTAGTTCTGAGCACTGTAGGTGAAGGCATGGCTTTTTCCTGGATGAAGTGGACCAGGCAGAAGTGTTAGCCCTAGTAAAAACTGTAAAAGCACTAAGTAGACCTCAAAGTTAAATTTATGGTTAGGACTTTTAATTGAAGATTTTCAACATAATGACCAACCTGTGCACTTATGAATATTCCTACTTGAATAGAAGTGTGTCAGATATTTCCAAGAAGAAAATGAAGATAAAGCCAAGCCCAGGAAGAGTCTTCTCTTGAAAAAATCACGAAGTGGCCCCAGCGACTTAGGGCATAAGAAACAGAAAGCTAGCAATGTGATTAGAATAGTGTGTTTGACTGCACGACTTCTGCATTATAATGATCTTCAATTTTCTTCTCTTTCCATTACTATCACCTTATTAACTAAAATATTTCTGCAGATATTGTTGCTGAGATCCTTTAAGTTTCTTGACACCGGACATACATGATCCACCTTTGGTTTGGAAATTAGGAAAGATGGCAACATGAAGGCTGAGGCCATTTACCAGCTTTAGAAATAAAGCGGAAGTAAAATATTGAAACATATTTTTCCTTTTTTTTTTATTTGTTTTTTTAGTATACATAGATCCTCAGGTGTCCTTGAGCAGTCTGCCTTGATCAGGGGCACATGCACCTGTTCTGGGATACAGAAATTGTCCCCCAGGTAGTACTCCTTCAATTTAAGTTCTTAATATTTGCCCTTTACTACCCATATCATAGCAGGATTCCTTGAAACCTATGAATGCCTTTGGAAAAAGCGTACTTAAAAACAGTTCTTATAACTAAGTAGAGTTAGCAATGTGACTGTTTTAATTAAATGAAGACTATAACCAAGAAGCCTATTTTTTTTTCCTGTATCATTCTATATCTCACTAAACTTAACACAAATGTGCAAAGACTCTTGTTAAAATATTTGATGTGCACTTCTTTTAATGACTCTGATGTTTCAGGATCAATTTACGGTTATATATTTCTTAAAGGAAGATTTCCTCATTGACTGTCCCAGCCCCACTTTCCATTACACACCAACACTGTTCCTACGAGGATCTAGGAGAGGCTTATAAGTGTTCTGGGCAACTCATAAAGAGTGCTTTAATACCTAAGAAGGGCACATTAACACTTGTGAACAGAAACTCAGCAAAAGCTCTGGGCATGAGGAGATGTCCTGCTAAATGGGCTAGAGTCAGTGCTGGCCATGATCCAATGAGGGCCTTTGCTCAACAGCAATAAAAAGATCAGTTGATGGGGTTTGGCTCCAAGGGCAAGGAACTCTATGGATTCTATCTCAGCTTCTCCAGGATATTTGACGTCTCCCTCTTTATTATGGTAGAAAGTCTAAGTGGGGGCCCCTGGGTGGCTCAGTCATTAAGCGTCTGCCTTCGGCTCAGGTCATGATCCCAGCGTCCTGGGATCAAGCCCCGCATCGGGCTCCCTGCTCAGTGGGAAGCCTGCTTCTCCCTCTCCCACTCCCCCCTGCTTGTGTTCCCTCTCTTGCTGTGTCTCTCTCTGTCAAATAAATAAATAAAATCTTTAAAAAAAAAAAAAAGAAAGAAAGAAAGTCTAAGTGGCACACCCCTTGAGGCTTTCCCTTTTGATTTGCCAGAGCATAGATTGGGAGCCAAAGGAAACCAAATGCTCTGTATTCCTGCCCTAAGGATCCTAATTCTCCCCAACAGTATGAGGAATAGTCTTGACTAGGGAAGGTTATGGAAGGGGGAGAGGTACCTATAGACTAGAGTTTCCATATTTTATCTCACCATATCTTTAGGATGTGATGTAAACTATGGCTATCTACTTCCCTTGGGGTAAAGCATGTATTTGAAGCCTTTGGAATGCCAGGTGTTCTGGACAACTCTCTCCTTTGGTTCAATGCTATTTATCTGTGTAGGATCACTTCTTATAAAATACACTCCATCAGGACAAGTAAGCTTTCCCTTTTTCCTATGTCAGTGGTTCACAAACTTTGCTGCACATTAGAATCACCGGGGGAACTTTGAAAATTCCCCCTCATACCAATTAAGACAAAATGTCAGTGGGTGGAATCTGGTATCAGCAAATTTTCAAGATCCATGGGAAATTCCAGTGTATAGCAATGGCCTAGTAGTTAGTGGAAGGTTTCGGTGTGATAATCAGGTGGAGGAGCTTTCTGATAAAGGAATTAGTGGTGGAAAAGTCTACAGTAATTGGCACTGAAGGAAGCAAAGGAAGAATGAGATGAAGAGGCAGGGCTTTAATGGCAGGTGGTCCTGGAGAAATGGGGGTGGGGGATGGGAGTGGTACCCATTGGTAGTCTTAATTCATGGGAAGAAATGTTCTTCTTTTTCCCCAAGTGTCAATACGTGATTGGGAATCAATGTTAAAATAGTGTCACTGGTTGAATTGTGTCCCCCTAAATTGATATGTTGAAGACTTAACTCCAAGTATGTCGGAATGTGACTGTATTTGAAGACAGGAAGTTTGAAGAGGTGATTAAGTTAAAATGAAGCCCCAGAGTGTGCCCGAATCTGACCTGACTGGTGCCCTTAAAGGAACAGGAAGTTTGGACACACAAAGAGATATCACTGGTGTGTGTGCACAGATAGAACCATGTGAAGATACAGCAAGAAGGCAGCCTTCTATAAACCAAGAGAGGCCTCAGAGGAAACCACCCTTGCTGGCACTTTGATCTTGGACTCCCAGTTCCCAGAATTGTGAGAAAACACATTTCTGTTGGTAAAGCCACCCAGGCTGTAGTATTTTGTATGGCAGCCCTAGGAAACTAATATCCAGAGTATAAAAAGTGATGGCATAATAAACATTTCAGATGCTTTTAAGTATAGATTTTATTGAATTACCAGTGCAACTTATCTTAATCTAAATAATTTTCCTAATGCTTTTCAAGCAGTCATGAAACTGTTTCCTGCAGTGAGCATAAGCTGTTTCTCAACTGTCATGTTTTGGACAGCTCCTTACCTAGTAAATCCTGCCCCAGCTTCAAGGTCCTGTTCTAAGTTATTCTCTTCCAGGAAGTCTTCCCAGATCACCCAAACGCTCGGTGCTCCCTTCTTTGCCTGAACCCATGGGACTAGTGATCTATGTCATAAAATTGGCTCCTAATCATAAACTGATCTTTGCCATCTCAAGTGTTGTTGCCACATCTGCCATTTAACTTTCCATACGGTTTGATCTTGCTTCTCCTACCAAATTATAAACTCCTTTTGCAGAGGGACCATAACTATTAATTTTCTCTATAATATCTGACAAGGTTCTTCCAGAAATATTGATTGATAAGTAATTAAGAGGGTTTCTACAGACACTATCACACTTTGTACCTGAGCTTAATTAAATCTCAAAAGATCAAAGACAGGATAGAAAGATATTCTTTCTATAATGACTGTGTCACAATCAGCTATCAGCATTTTAACATTGATGAGCAGTCACGAGTGACTTTGAGACCCGTAAATGGTTATTTTCTAATTCCAAGTGAAGTTAAGAGATGATGGAGAAAAAATATAACCTAAAGGTTATGGATAGTGATCTTTTTTTACCTGGAAACACTCCAGTGAGCAGAAGGAAAGCATCTCCTACAAACAAGACGGGGACTGCTGCTAATGACTGGATTTAAAACTTCAAAATCTTCCTAATTAGACCCTATTCTAGTACCACTTGATAAAGTTGTGTTGGAGAAACACTGTCATTGCACATTTTCAGATGACATAATCCGTCACAGCTCAGCGAGTCATAACATTAGCTAAAAAATTCTAGGATTAAGTCACCACATTTTATTGAACAATAAGGTAGAACTGAATTATTCTTACCCTGATTTTTAACGATTTGCCCATGGGTCTCTGAATGTTTTGTGGTGTGATTTTAAACATAGGATGATGATCAAGACAAGACAAAATAATTTGCTAGGGGTCAGAGAAGATAATGGGTCAAATTTTGAAGATCTACATAATACCCTTCATATATTAGGTGCCATCATATGTGAAGTATGAATGGTGTCAATAATTGGCTCTCAATTTAAAAATCAGCCTTCCACGCAACGTATGAGCTACTGTTTACTCTTGTATTTGTCTTTTTTAAGTTTGCTTTAATAACAAAGTTTTGGGGAAGGAAAGAGAGTACTGGAGGAGTGTCAGTCTTGACCAATTTTCGTTTTTCTTCTCTGTATCAGTTCATTATTGCTGTGTAACAAAATCTCTCCGTCTCCTACCGAAATGCTTATTCAGCGCATGCACCCCGGTGAGCTTCAGGATGGCTGATCTAGGTGGGCTCATGTGGGCAGCTCCGCCAGTTCGCTGGATTGCCCATGCATCTCCTCTCCTCTTGGGTAGCCCATGTCTGTTCTCAGGGTAATAAACGGTGCCAGAGAGCAAGCCTAGTATGTGTAATCGCACCTCTGCGTATGTCACCTCCGCTAACATTCTTAGCAAATCAAGTCACACTGCTGGACTCAGAATCTATGGGCTAGGACATACGCTGTAGTGGGAGAAGCTCTGAAGAGACATGGCAAAGGATGTAGATACAAGGAAGGACGAAGAACTGGGGACGTTACACCAATCTACCACATCCTTGTTGTTTTCCATTCCTTATTAATCCACTCATTAGAAATTTGCTGGGTGTACTAAAAACCTCATATTCAGGGTGAGATTCCCGCCTTCTATTTGCCTACCATTTTGTAAACAGCTTTTCTGTATCTTGGGGGAAGTGTATTCAAATCCCCATTTGAAATGGCAAGACAAACAGATAAAGCAGGGGCTGCATGTGGCACGGAGCTGCCATTTTTCTCGTCACGGTGGGCAAAGAACATCTGGATGGCAGTAGCAGCAGGCGCTTTCCACCGGTTGCCAGGTTCAAGTGCTCACGCACAAGCTACACTGGGACTGTGGCATAAAGATAAATTTCTGGCATTCATTTTTATTTACTTTTTTTATTGCAGTTAGAAGGCTAATATGAGATTTACCCTTTTACCACACATTTAAGTACACACTACAGCACTGTTACCTACAGGTGCTGCGTGCTGTACAGATCTCTAGAACTTAGTCGTCCTCTGTAACTGAAACTTTATACCCACTGAAAAACTCTCCCTTTCTCCCTCCCCTCAGGCCTTGGCATTGACCCTTCCAATCTCTGTCTCTATGAGTTTGACCATGCTAGGTACCTCATATAAGTGGAATTATGCAGTATTTTTCCTTCTGTGAATGGCTTATTTCACTTAGCATAACGTCCTCCAAGTTCATCCCTGTTGTCACATATGGCAAGATCTCCTTTTTTTGAAGACTGAGTATTATTCCACCGTATTTCTGTACTACATTGTCTTCATCCACTCCTCTGTTGATGGCATTTATTTTGTTTCCATATTTTGGCTATTATGAATAATGGCATAATGAACATGAGCGTGCATATATCTTTTCGAGATCCTGATTTCAGGGGTGCCTGGGTGGCTCAGTCGGTTACATGTCTGCCCTCAGTTCAGGTCATGATCCTAGGGTCCTGGGATCGAGCCCCGCATCAGGGAGCCTGCTCAGCCAGGAGTCTGCTTCTCCCTCTGCCCCTTCCCCCTGCTAATGCTCTCTCTCTCTCTCAAATAAATAAAATCTTTTAAAAAATTTTTAAAAAAGATCCTGATTTCAATTCTTTTGAATATATACTCAGAAGGAGAATTGCTGGGTTGTAACGGTAATTCTATTTTTAATTTTTTGAGAAGCTGCCATTCTGTTTTTCATAGCAGCTATACCAGTTCACATTCCCATCAACAGGGTATAAGAATTCCAATGTCTCCACATACTTGCCATTTGTTATCTCTTGTTATGTATATATTTTTTATGATAGTCATCCTACGGGTATAGGGTGATATCTCGTTGTGGTTTTGATTGGCGTTTCCCTGATGATTAGTTTTGAGCATCTTTTCACATACCTCTTGACCCCCTGTATGTCTTCTTTGGAGAAATGTCTATTCAAGTCCTTTGTCCATTTTTTTTTTAAGATTTTATTTATTTGACAGAGAGAGACACAGCAAGAGAGGAAACACAAGCAGGGGGAGTGGGAGAGGGAGAAGCAGGCTTCCCGCCGAGCAGGGAGCCTGATGTGGGGCTCGATCCCAGGACCCTGGGATCATGACCTGAGCCGAAGGCAGACACTTAACAACTGAGCCACCCAGGCGTCCCATCCTTTGTCCATTTTTAAATCAGATTGTTTGTTTGTTTGCTATTGAGGTGTAGGAATTCCTTATATGTTTTGGATACTAATCTCTTATCAGATATATAGTTCAGACTCTTTAACAAAGGGTATTGGGAAAACTGGATATCTACATGCAAAAGAGTGAAATTGGATGTTTATCTTATACCGTACACAAAAATTAATTCAAAATAAACTAAATATGTAAACATAAGACCTTGAACTATAAAACTCCCAAAATAAAACATAGGGGAGAGGTTTCTTGACATTAAGTTTGACAATGATTTTTTGGATATGACAGCAAAAGCACAAGAAACAAAAGCAAAATTAGATAAGTGGGACTACATCAAACTAAAATGCTTCTGCACAGCAAAGGAAACTATCAACAGAGTGGAAAGGCAACCTACAGAATTGAAGAAATATTTGCAAACCCTGTATCTGGCATTTACCATTTGGCTGGGATGGTAGTGGCCTCCTTAACAGGACAGTTCTGTATCAGGGACTTGGGCAGGTTTCCCCAGCCTTCTCAAAGGTTCTGTGAGCTCTCCAAAATTCTTTCTGTTTCAAGTAGCCAGCATGGATTCTGTGAGCACTGACTGCTACTCTAAGCAGCTACTTCATGTAGAGCAATTAATTAGACTTTATGGAGATAGGAGTTAAAATTCTTTGGGTCCAAGCGACAGAAATCTGAATTTATTTGAAGGCTCTTGGGATAGCTTACTGAATGATGGAATGTCAGCAAAAGAACTAGGCCTGCAAAGAGAAGGAATTAGAAAATTTCCGAGTATTCAGAGAGTAAAAACTCAAGGCACCAGCACTTGGATAAATTATCTCTAATTCACGTCTGTTACTTATACATTCTGCTGAAGATTCAGTTTTGGGATAGTGAATCCAACTAGCTTCACTTGGATCTCATGCCAATCCTTGAATAGGGGAGGGAAGGAAAGTTTATTGATGTCCCCCTTCAAGACTCCACCTATTTGATAGTGGTAATCCCTCAAAAGGAAATAGAGATGCATTATTGGGAGAAGAGGAAATGACTTCTATGTGGCCAAAAACCAACAAACAAAAAAGACAACAACAAAAACCCAAAGCAAAACAAAACTGAAAGATGAGTACAACTTTGTATCTGTCCTTGGAAAGTTTACAATTTTAGTAGAAAAGATTAGACACCCAATCTTCACTTATTATTCAATAATAAGGACACAAGTCATTGGACTTAGGGTCCACCTTAAATTAGTATTACCTTATCTCATTATATCTACAAAGATCCTATTTCCAAAGAAGGTCACAGTCTGAGGTTCTGGATGGACATGAACATTGGGAGGACACTATTCAAGTTCCTATATAGCCTCAGACTTTAGAATGAGTTTATCTGAGGTAAAAATCAGCCCCCCCAAATAATTTTCTCATGCAGATGCAATATAAATGTATTCTTTTTAGATGATCTAAAATTATTGTGACAAGCATATGCATGTTGATCATTAATAATCAAGTATGGATATGATGTTGGCATATCTTAATCATATATGGAAAAATATCTACTTTAGATATATGTTCTCATATATACACATGATTCTTGCTATGACTGCACTCAAAGTCTATTTTCTGAAACAGTCTTTCTATTTGAGCACTGTACAGTCATATAAAGAATATATTCTCTGTATTAGTTTAATGGTAACATTAATTTTTGGGTCACAGAGAAATAAAGTAAACCTAGGGAGTGATTCTTCATAGGTTTATAAATTCTACCATGCTTAGACAAATTAAGCTGTTTTCCACTGATTTATGTAAAGTGTAATTAACAAATTAATACATATGAAGATAATAGAAAGCACCAAGCAATAATGGAGTTTTGTTGTGTTTTTGAAAACTACTGAAAGTAATGGCAAAGCTAATCTGGTATAAATTTCTTTTAATTAAATAGTGTTCAGAATAACAATTTTTTTTCTCCATTCTATCTCATACTATTCTTGCATGTTTTTCATCTTCACATACTCAGGAAGTGTTCTTCCTTCTATTCTATTCTTCTTCTATTCTATATTCCCTCTATTTTCTGTATAGCATCATATTTATTAATTATAGAGCAACTGGACTATGAAGTTAGAATAATGTTTTAGTAAGTCCTGTTGCTTTAAAGCCAAAAGCTATTTCCAAATGGTATATTGTTCATTTCAAGTGTTAAACATTTTCATTGTTTTAACCAGTCAGGTATGTTCTGGGTGGTAAAAACTCATTATTATAAGGCAAATCATAAAATACCAGCAAACATAGGCAGCATAATTTAGGACACTGTTTATGTGGAGAAGTGATACTATTTATTAATTCATTGTAATCTGTATAAATGCACCAAGACTAGATTATAAATAGAAATACAATTACAATAAGTAATAAATTTAAAAGCTTTCTTAATAATTGTTTATTTGAATGTATCAAAAGGCAAATGGGATGAAATAAGTCTTGCTGCACATTGTTTTTACTTCTGAAAGACTGAGAACTGAGACCTCTCAGGTGGCACAGCTTCTGAAATCTTACATTTAACAAACGCCATGATATTGAATTGTAGGTGAACACTGCCTTTTTCTGTCTCATCTTGAGTCTCAGTCAGTTGTAACCCTATTTGGTGGGGGCTTCCCATGGTTTACAATGACCATAAACAATTTTGGGTGGTCTCAGGCCCACTTAGACTTCCAGGCCTGTCCCTGAATAGATCTGGCCTCCCCAGTAACATTCATTCTTGCTGGATGAGACCCAGGACTAGCATAGGCTTCCTGGAACTCCTCTGAAGGAGAGCAGACTCCTCCAGCTCTCTCCAGCTTGACTTCACTGAATTTTTTCCAACACACCAGGCTTCAGGAGCTCTTCACTCCATGACCCATGGTATTTTGTAGAACATTCCCTTCAAGACCCTACAATGCCTTGTCAAATGACAGATTTTTTTTTTCCCATACAGACAGCTAAATCATCCTTCCTGGATAATAGTGGTGTGAAACTGAGATAGTAAGGTGACCATGCATATAGAGTTAAATGGGCACCTGGAACATTAGTGAGGACATTTCTGATTAAATACATCTACCATGAAATGCCTTTAGCCTTGACCGGTGGCAATACATCATTATTTCTTAACAGCATATGAAATTCCTGCACAGGTTGCTGGGTTTTGTCCTCAACAGTTCTCTTCCCTCCTCCTACTACAGAAGGGAAAGACTTTCTCTAGAAATTACTCAGAATATTCCTCAATAACTGGAGGATGAACAGCAGCCATAGAAACAATGAAAAAGTAGAAAGCTGCTTGTTCTCTTTCCTTATTTCTCCTTCAACATTTTAATATGAATTATAGAGATTCTTGGGCTTCTGTCCCAGAAGATTTACAATTCAAAGCAAAGGAAAATCTTCCCTTCCCTGTTTAAACAAACAAAAACAGTTCGAACCTATTCTTCTACCTGTTAGGCAATTTTGTATTATGTTATTTTGACATTAATTACACATAAACATCAAATATTTTATTTATTACTTTTTGCCTTCAATGCCCTTGATTTTTTTTTTTAATATTTTGTATCTCTGTCTCTTTTTCTCACGTCCTCTGTTCTGTGTGATTTGCTCAATATTTTCTTTTCACCTTTGTGCTGATTTGTTTTTGTAATTTCTGCTTTAAATTTTCATCAACTCTTTCTTATTCTATGATTGATCCTTTTTCTTAGCAGCCTGTTCTTGTTATATGGATGCTATATTTTCTTCAATCTCTATAGAATTGCAATTTTTTTTAAGTTTATTTTATTTTACTTTTTTTAAGATTTTTTTTTTTTAATTTATTTGACAGAGACACAGTGAGAGAGGGAACACAAGCAGGGGGATTGGGAGAGGGAGAAGCAGGCTTCCTGCTGAGCAGGGAGCCCAATGCGGGGCTCGATCCCAGGACCCTGGGCTCATGACCTGAGCCGAAGGCAGATGCTTAATGACTGAGCCACCCAGGGGCCCCTAAGGTTTATTTTCTTCCCTAAATTATCCATTTTCCAGCATCTGTTGTTTCCTGCGTATTCATCTCTTTCTCTTTTATGCTGCCAATTGTCCTCAAGTGATTGCTAACACATGGTTTTGTCTTCATGCACCTGAATGAAGGAGTGGATGACCAGTCTAGGTAACTGTCATATGGTTTCTATATCTGATTCACATTCTTCCCTGAAAAAGAGAAATGACTGCCAGTTCTGGCTGTGAGGCCAAGGTGTAGGGACTGGCAGACTTTTTACCTGAGGGTGTATGGATCTCTTCTCAACTAGCCATTACTAATATGAGGAAGGCCCTGATCCAAGTTAGCAACTCTAACACTAGCCTCCCTGGTAGACCATCCCATGTCTTTATAAAGGAGTAATCTTCAAAAGGGACAACTTCACCTCAGAGTACACAACTTGTTTGTTGGGGTAATGGAAGAAAGTATAGGCATATTTCTGCAGAAAGTCTCACTAATTAATATTTTCCCAATAAAATGTCTCTTGGTTTATATACCCAATCTTCATAGAACTTTCATCTCTATCAATTCAACATTCTTGGCCAATATTTTACATGAAAAAAATATATTTATGCACCTAAAACTCAACACCTTTTCAACCAAATGATGGGAAACATCTTGAGATACATTTAAATATAATTGGTAAAATCTTAGAATCACATGTAGATGTTTTTTAAAAGCTCTCAAGTGTCAACAAAAGGGATGTGTATCTACACTGAAGCTCAGAGTACATATTGCTGTACTCAAAGGAGCTATGTTAGTAACTACATTTTTCAGATATCAAAAAACGGTATTTTCAGCATTTTACATTAAGAATTTATTATTTATATGTAGTTAGTTTACTATGTTTTAGTTACACTTTAGGAAATTGATTGAGAGTTTTGAGTTGACACATTATAATTATTCTCAGTTAAATAAGGAGACTATGCCCAGGATTAATATTTTCACATTGAACATCAAATTTTTCAGACATGTATTCTAATGTTAATCAGAAGAGTCCTATGTTAGAATTTTTGTTTGGAATTTTTTCTGATCCTTCTTAAGAATTCCTATTTTATGTTTTACGATGCAGATGATATATTAGTATAGCATACAAATATGTAATTCAGAAAAATAAATAATGATGTATCTGTGAGCTAGGCTGAGAAAATGTGTTTTTTTTCAGTTCTATGGTAGAAATGGGTGGCAGATTACTATACTGGAGGTTATCTTTCTAAATCTAACATGGAAACCAACAGCACTATGGTAGAGGCAGACATAGAGATGAGGATGGTCAACAGTGGACATCAGAGATATTCTTCAGTCCATTCTATTGGTTTCTGCCCCTTTTCCCCATCCTGTTCTCCTCATCTTCCACTTCTGAATACTTGGCTGTGAAAAATTGCTTTTGCTTCTTCTGACTTTGTCTCTCTACTGTTCTTTCCATTCTGATTTATCCATTATTATGACCCTTACCAGATACTCATTTTTGGTTGGCTTCTATCTCTAACCCACTACCTCACACCAACACTGAATTTTAGTGAGTTTATGAATTTATTATCTTCTGGACTGCATTAATGTTATTCAAGGTGTTCGGGGGATGGTAGAGATGTAATTGTGTGGCTTGGTCCTCTCCTCAAGACAGATTCCTAGGCTCCAGAGAACCCAACAAGACATGATCATAACTTGCTTCGCAGACCCTCAACCTGGGGTGCCAACAGCTGTGCACACTCAAAGAGCTAGAAAGACTCCTCCCCACGACACTCCCTTCCTAATTTGAAGCACTATTAATATCAAACTTAGGTTCACCAAAATGTTCCTTTATGCTGAGGCAAAATTTCTACTCAAAGATTCAGCAGCTGAATATCAGTAGTAATTATGTCTTATGCACAGAAAAATTTTTTAAAAGTCAGTCTACTGCCAAGAAGAGCACATTTATGGTAATGGGGGTGATTTGTAGGTAAATTCTATGCATGTCAAATTTAGGAGTAGGCTTCAACCTGAGAATTTTAGAGAATCACTTCAAGGAACCACAGAAAGATCGAGGATACCAAAATAGAGCAGACAAGGCCAAATCTGATGCAGTGAAAAATAATCAGGAATCATGCCATTTTTGGCTCCTCCATCAGCATCTTTGAAGAAAGAGATGTTGTCCATTTTCTTTTTTGTTTTTTTGGTTTTTTTAAGATTTTATTTATTAGAGAGAGAGAGAGAGAATAAGTACTAGTGAGGAGAGAGGCAGAGGGAGAAGGAGACACAGACCCCCCGCTGAGCAAGGAGCCCGAGGTGGGGCTTGATGTGGGGCTCGATTCCAGGACCCTGATATCATGACCCGAGCCAAAGGCAGACGCTTAACCAACTGAGCCACCCAGGTACACCGATACTGTCCATTTTCAAATGAAAATCTATGGCTTGAAACCTTCTCCTATAGTTGAATCCCCAACCCAGTGTTTATTTGTGTAGATACAACCTGAATGACCCGATTCATTTCTGATTCATTTCATTTGAACAACTGCATAATCACACTACAAGAATAGAGCCTTGAGGGGTTAAAAGGTGAGTGGAGAATGTGGGGGAGTTGCAGCTAATTTCAATGTAAGATGGGCAATTAAATCAAGTATGACTTGGTCAGCAGAACTGCATGGAAAGACAAGTGACTTATAAATAGAATTTCAGGGTGGGGGAAGCGAAGGCCAAAATCTCTTTTCCTGTGACTGCATTCTCAATGATAATTTGACAAAGGCACAAGGGTCCAAAAATTATGGAGGAGAAAATGTCTAACCTTTAGCCTAATGTCTAATTACAATAAGAGAATGCAATAAAATATTCCAGAAAGCAAAAATACACTCAGAGAATAAAAATCAGGGGAAATTATTCCAGTTCTGAACCAACTATTAATGAGACCACAGTAGGAATACCACCCAATTGTTGGAACCTTGTTAAGGCAAAGGAAGTTAAAAGAAATAAGAGAGGAAAACTCTGAGCAGTCTTATGATTGAAATGAAAGGGGCTCCAGCAACATAAAATAGGTTTAAGATAAGGACCACAATTCCTTTTAGTGGAGAGCATCACATGAAGGTGTTGCAGAATGTGACAAAGTAGAAGCAGACTGTGGGTGAATGGAACATGTTTCAAACCATCATGGTTTCTGGTTCTGGATTCATCATGGCTCTAGATCATCACTTCGATGCTGAAATAAGTCTTTCTACATGAGATACAGTGACTAGGGAGGTGAATTAAATAGAGCAATGCAAGTTTAAAACAAGATATCCAGATGAGTGCTGGGAACAGTTTTTAGTTGCAAGGACAAAGCCGTTACACGGGCTGCCTCCATAAGTCTGTACCACATAACGTGAACATACTCTAAAGCAAAATTGTTGCCCACTATGAGAGGGCCACGTTTTCTAATTAAACGTGAAAACAAATAGTCTCAAAGGGTTAGTGAGAGGTGTTTAACATAGTCATTGTTGCGTGTTAATTCAACCCTATGAAGCCTGATTAGCCACAGTGTAAACGGGCCATTTGAAGAACAGGGTGAGCACCTGGCAGTGGTCAGAAGGAGCACAGTCATAGGAGAGAGTGAGAGTATCATGGGAGGACTGCATAACTCAATGGGGGGAATCCTTTCAAATGCATACATACATTAAATCATCACATGCACTTTAACTATCTTAGTTTTATTTGCCAATTACATTTCAGTAAAGTTGGGGAGAAAACACAAAGCAATCACTGACTATACAGTCCATCAGGACTTGGGATATACTAAAATGCTTTCTACAGGTGGGTGAGCTGCAGACCTCATCTGGTCCGATGCTGAGGCCAAGTTAGCTTTGAGAACGGCTCTGACCACGACCATTCTCTTTCCTTCCGAAGAAGGAACTGTTCATCAAGAAGGTGACCTTGTGGCTCACTGCTGGCCCTTAAGCAGATTCATTCAGTTTGGCAGATGCAACCTGAACCTGCTTCTGGTTCCAACGACCTCTGACCACATCACCTGCCACTGTACTCTTGGGCTTGCTTTTTCTAATGGAAAGGCTCAAGAGAGAGCAGCATAGCTGTATAATCAAACAAATGCTCCTATTTCCTGTGACAAAAACCTAAAAAAGCAATTTTACCAAATCCACTTTGTAGGCAGGGATCATGGAGGTCTATAAATATGCTATCCCTTAGGTGCAGAAATTCTGCTAGAGATGCACCATTTTCCGGGACATGTCCAAGAGCAGCGTGACTGGAAGTGGGCTCCCTGTAAAACGGTGGCCAGGCTAAGGAACACAATGGCCACATTTAGTTGAAGAGTCATTGGATCTGTAAAGACAGCTGCACTGCTTGGTCTGAATGTATTTGAAATCCATGGCCTATTTTGCATTAGCATGAACCTCTAAGAAGGTCTGTTATCTGTTTTAATTGGAAGATGAATGCCCCTCAGGCTGAAACTTGACAAAAACTATTTACTTGGGCAGTGCTGAACCAAGAGTCACATCCTCTCACCTCTTCCACTGGGAAGGGAACTGGAGTCAATGCTTTCAGGACAGGAATAGCATCAATTTGAGTATCACATCTCACACATTGATCCTTCAGAGCTTTGAACACAGAACAGAATATTAGTCCCCTCATTGCCCAAGGAGGATGTTAACCTGCACCCCTGTAAGAGCGAGGACACCACTAAAGTCACCTTCCCCCGCTGGATGGGCCAGCTGCCAACTGTGAACGGGAACTTGGTTAGAGTAAAAGATTCTTTGTCAGGAATGTGGAAATTGTGACATTAGGGACTAGCCTGGGCTGGAGGATAAAGCTTCAATGAAATTTGCAAGTTCATTTTGGTTTATATACCTGTTGGAGCTGAGACATTAAATGCAGAAGGCTTTTAATCTAGGTATTTTAAACACTACTTGATACCGTGGACTAGTGCCACTCAACAGAGAGTACTTCAAGGACAGAGCTATCTCTGAACCAGAACAAGACCCCAGGAAGGCCGATTCAGCCCAGAGCATTTGGGACGGGGTTATTTTCTTTTGTTTCAACATTCACTTTTGACAGAACTGGCTGTTCTCTTCGCCCCTGCTGGAGAGCTAATAACTTCCTTCACGTTCACCTTACTCCAGTCCCCCACACAGGCGAGTGCAGCTGACTCAATAGGCAGGGATGCCCTGTGTTCTATTTACATTTATTTTTATCAGTCATTTGCTATCAAGGCACTGAGAGAGATGCCCTAAGTAAGCAAACACAGGAACGGGTCAGGTAGGTTAGCCTGACGAAAAACAACATGGAAGAAATAACTCGGGCGCATAGGCTGCAATTCCGTATGAGAGCAAGTCACAGGCGATACAAAAGGAAGATTACAGCCAAACCCTCTCCTGTCTCAGGCAGTGCGATTTGTTCCTGAGATTTCTAAAGATGTGTTCAATTCCTGCACACATCTGAGAGTTCCACAGCTGTGGCTAACATTGAAAATAAATAATCCAAATCAGCTTGGCCATATTAACTGTGAAATCCACTTTACTAGTGAGATAGAATTTACTTCAGGCCATATAGGTCAATAGCTTTGGAGAGGGAATTCCAAAGATGAAGGCTCTTCATAGAAAATGCTCAGCCTTCAGACCTGTGTAGTTCTAAATCAGAGGGCTTAGCACCTCCAAGCCCTCCAGCTGCTGTGAGGGCAAACCCAGGAAAGAGGTGGTCATTGGATATAACCTAAATCCCCTCTCTGCTGCCTCCCCTCAACCCCTGAAACAGAATGCTGTTGAGGTCTGCTACCTTGATTCCCCTGAAAGCAAAGAGGCAACTCATGAGGTATGGAAGCCTGGAGGGAACAAAGGCAAGTGTGAACGTGTGTGAGCTCATACTTTGGCATGATGAAAAGTAGGTACTCTTCAAAAGGTCTGCTCTGTGGCAGAGGGGCTCGTTACTGAGAGCAGAGCTTCACTGCCCACACAAAGGCAAGTAGAGAGGGAAGGGGCTGAGTGAGGTTAGAATGCAGACAATATGGAACCAGAGATTGTGGAATCTTAAAATCTGCGGGCCACCAGCAAAGTAATTTAAAGATATCGGGAAGGGCAAAGAGCAAAGAATGGATTTGGCAGGAAGACGTGTTTTCCTGTTTACTGTGTGCAGGTAGCTTTTGGAAATTTTAGTTGGAAAAAAAAAATGCTTATCAGTCAAAACGACAGTGAATCTGGGGTAGGCAGAGTAACGGCCCCCCAAAGACGTCTACATTCTAATTTCTGGAACTTGTGAATAATTTAGGTTACAAGGCAAAGGGGAATTATGACGTAAATGGAATTAAGGTTGATAATCTTAAATAGATTTAAAAAATAAATAGATTATTCTGGATTATCCTCGGGTCCCAGTATAATCATGGGGGTCCTTATAAGTAGAAGAGGAAGGCAGGTTTGAGTGACACAGGGAGTTGGACTGGGAAGATGGACTGGGAAGGCAGCAAGCCCAGAACGGTGGTAGAGGCAAAGAAACAGGTTCTCCCCTAGTGCCTCCAAAAGAGAACGCAGCCCCGTCAACACCTGGACTTGACTTCACTGAGACTCGGGATGAGCAAATATCAGATAATAAATTTGTGTTGTTTTATGCCACTTACTTGGTGGTAATTTATTAGAGCAGCAGTAGGAAACTAAGACAGAGCCCAAGGCTCGCTTGGCATGTACACCTGCAGTTTTTCGCATTAAGCTCTGTCTGGGGTGATGACAGCCAGGAAGTCAACAAACACTTGGGGAAAAGAAAATGGAATTTGTTGCCTAAATGGAAAGCGTGCTACTCTTTCTGCTTGGCTAGGCTAGCTCGCATCCTGGTTTCATCTCCTGCATTTTGTGTGGTAGCCTGCTGGGAATGAGAACAACATTTAGCACTTATTATCCCAGGAGAACTAATTTCCAGCACATAGTTGATCCCAGCACTGTTAGGTTGATCCTAAGGGATGACTTCTTAAGCGATCAGCCATATAGCTAAAGGCTATTTGACCAAAGAATGGGACAGTCACCTGTCATCTTGTGGTTTCTGAATACCCGAAACCCAACTGTTACAAAATATTTCTCTCTGCACTCCTGGGGGCTGCAGGGCAGGTAGGGTTGGGAGATAGGGTGGGGAAGATGGTCCTGTTTTACTTTCAAACTCAGGATGAGATTAAGGAAAAGACAGTGTCTGTGCCACATTCAAGGTCATTCAGAAGAGGCAGTGTTGTAGGTAGAAAAGAATTCCAGGACACAGAAAGCTGGGCTTCCAAATCGCCAACACATTCACCTGAGAACTGAAAACTACATTAACTTCCGCTGGGGAGATGAGAATGGGGAAATGTACCTGAGGCCAAATATCCAATGTAACCCAGCTTTTCTTTTAATTTGTATGACTATTCATGTGACAGGTAAAACTAAAAAATTTAGAATTTGGTCCATCTCTATGACATCATACATTTTTAAATATAATACATTGTTCACAGCACACGGCACATAACTGTTCATTAATGATCTTTATCCTTTGATAAAAAGACACTACTAAAGTTATTAGAGAAGACTGGAGAGAGACTAAGGTGGGGTTTGTTAAAGACATTGTCTCTTTCATTTGTACCCTGATGATTCTTACTACCTGGTGACCCTATTATATTTTCAACAAGTGGCTAATGGGAATGGTCTGGTGCTAACTGAACTTAAGGACTGAAGAGGAGCCAGTGGGTGAGCCCTGGGGCGTGGTCTCCTCTGAATGAGCAAGCATATTTTCAACACAATTGGCTGCCTAATCGCGTGTTGCAAACTTGGCTGATGTATTTGGATGTGTAAGCAATTATGTTTCCGTTAAAAGCCTTGGTTGGTAATGCTTTTGCTCTCCATTTCTTACAACTGAACTAACAGAGGGAAGAAATTGTATGGAAATGGTTTTCAATATGTTTTGTTTTGCTTTTTAACTTTTCTTTTCAAAACATTTTTTAATTAAGCTAGCCAAAGGACCCAAGGTTTATTATATCCCCAAATACCACATAAAATAGATAACAAAGAGAAAAAGAAACAGTGGAGAGTAAAAGTAGTTTTGCCAATAAAACAACTTCTGATGAGAAAAACCTACATGTTTGCATTAAACCACATCATTTACATGTGATTAATTATACTGAATACCTCTCTGTACTAGCCACAGCGTTGGTTCTGAGTACTGAGGAGTAAGACTGCGTGGTCTCTGACCTCAAGAAACATCTCTCAGAGTTGGCCTTTGACAGATACTGGCTAAATGTCTCAGTCACCAGAAATTTCATGAGATGAGACCCTTCATTTCCAAAAGAACAATAACTATAAACCACAAGCTCTGACTATTTTGCTTTTCAATAACCAGTCCTACCATAGCATCCAACAAGATTTTTGTAGCCCATCTAACACGTCATGTTGCTAATTAATTTCAAAATTGTTTGCATTAATTCACCGGGTGCCAAGAAACAGCAGTCATGCTGTTGCCTCAAATCATTTGGGAAATTAAGCAGACCACAAAGAAATTTTTTTAAAAAGCCATATCTTTCACAGAAATATGGAATTCGCGTCTCTGAAAACACTTGTTCTTGCAATCACTTCCTGCAGACGTTGCACACAATAGCGCTTCAGAATTTCAACTTCAGTAAGAACTTATCATTCTTTCATTAAAATGTCTCCACGTGCAAAACCAAACTCAAGCTTCGCATGTAAGCAGTTGTGGGGAAATATAAGCTCTACATTTGAATTCCAGCTCTTTTGCTAATCCTGCAACATTAGCGACTTCACTGTGGCCCTTTCCCATCTGATCAACAGGGAAACTTCCCATATCACGGAATGGTTTTGAGCGTCAAATATGAGGACATACGAGAATTCGCTTAGGAGAGTGCCTGGCATACAGAGAATCTCTGAAGACCTACATCTAAGAGAGGAAGCCCCCAAACATCTAGCTTTGGAAACACAACAGGGCTCCCCGCCAACGGGCACAGACTCAGCCAACTGAGAGGGCTCTTAAAGGGCCCACGTCCTCCTTGCGGACTCATCTGCCCAGAGGTCCAGCACAGAAGCAGCCGGTGGCGAGGTGCCCAGACTAAGAGAGACATATTTGCTGGTCTTGGGAGGATTGGTCTGAGGGGCAGGCGACTGCTTTGGAGAGCATCCGGACGCCTGCTAGGACGCGCTCCACGGCAGAAGGCGAGGCATGCCATCTTAGGTTCACCATTCGCGGTGCTGCAGCGCGCAGGCGCCGGCGCCGACTTTTTTCCCCTCCAACCCTGGGCCTTGTCAAAGAGTTGAAATAAGTACTGACAGTAAGATTTTCAAAATATATTTGCAAACTCTGTCAAGAAGATTTTAAGTGGCTTTCCATGACAATGGAGGTTTAGTAGTGAAGACGATTGTATGAATTCTTCTGGTGTTCAGCGTTATAATGTGTAGTTTACCTTGAGAACTGATGAGATGGTGTCACCTGCCTGGCAAGACTTTCCGTGGCCATCCTGGCACTTTGCGTATATGCATGACTTTGAAGTTTGGATTTATCAATGAAAAGAATAATATAACATTTAACATTCACTGTCACACTTAGCAAATGAACATATCCAATGAACCTAGATTTTACTTTTTCTGAAATTCTTCCCAGTATATTGCTCCCAATTATTGCTCATGAAGATAAACACCAACTTCTTAACCTTTACAGTGTTCTTACTCTCCTGGGAACAACCCATGATTTTTGGAGCACAGAAATCAACAGAGTGAGTGTTCATGCCGACTTAGCTCTTTTTCCCCTGCCAGACACTGTAGCTAATTCTTTTGGTTGACCTTCTCACATCAGATTCTTCCCTTTTGAGGGCACGGGCATTTTGGATTTTATAAGAGACAGCCTGGGCTTAACACTCAGGATTTGCCAGGGGCTAACCGATAACGCCACCAGTGGTTGGTGATCCAAGTGTGGACATAAGCCACAAGTCCAAAGGGCAATCCTAAACCCAAAAGATCATTCTTAAGGAAAGCAGAGGCAGGACTTCAGTCCCAGGAACAGACAGAAGCACAGTGGGAAAACCATGGGCAAGGATAAAAACCACCAACAGGGGTTACTGCAGATATCAGGACCACCAGAAGTGTGTGTGGGGGGAGTGGATGGGGTGCATAAGCCCAGGGAACTTCAGAAATAAAGGCAGACTCAAGAGGGACAGGCAGAGCTTGGGAGTGAAAAGCTGATATGCTCAGTAACACAGGGCTCTGGGACTCCACCAGCTGCATGTACATAGAGTGGGTTAACCACTGATTGCTCTCAGTTATATTCCTAAAAGGGCTCTTTCTTTCCACAATCAGCTCCTCCACTAGGAATCTCTGTGTTAATTAGTCTCCAATGTGCTTCTCTATTAGGATGTTCAAGTTGAAGTGTTCATCAGGAGATTGGTAAAGAGATTTATTTTGGGGAGAGCATTGCCTTTTTGGAGGAGGGATAGGGAGGTTGCTGATTTCTCATCCCAAACCTAGTAAGGGGGCTTCTGGAAGACAATGACAAGAACTTTTAAACGTGTTCCCCAAAGTTCAGCGACCCAAAGGTCTGGTGCCTGACTCACACTTGAAAAAAGTAATGCTGACCTTGGACACAAGACTGACTCCTGGCTGGAGATGCTAAGAGGTATAGAGAAGGGTTAATTGCTTTGCTGGAAAAATTGGGATGGGCCTACCAACCTGTGTTTCTTAGGGAAATAGATATGATAATGTAGCCCCAAATCTGGGCTACATTGGTGAGAGAGCCAGTGTGGAATTGTTGGAGTCCTGCCTGACTATGGCACTAAGAAACTGGAGAAGTAGAGCATGCAGGCTTGGGGGGAGGAGTGGAAAGCCACCACTTTGAATACAGAGGCTTTTTGGTGGTTTTTTGAAGAGGAACTACCGAAGGGATGCCCCCTGAAAAGATTCCCCCCCCCACTTTAAAAAATAGTTGACTTATACATAAGCTAGGGCCAGAAAGAAACTTCAAAGCAAATAAGAGCTGGAGTTTCTTGCCTTTCCTGCCTCAACCCTTTCAGAACCATCCCCCAGCCACTTACCTCCTCCCAGCCATTTTGATCCTGCTGACCAGACAGTGCAGCTGTGAATGAGGACCTGGGCAGGGCTGCGAAGCAGAAGGTAACCATGGTCTTCACCCCACAGCATAGCTCCAGCATGAAGCAAGTATGAGCTAGAGGAGGGCAGAGGGTGTCATCCAAAGTCAAGATCAGAGTTTTTACTAAAACATGAAACTGTGCTGTAAATGTCCTATTTGTGCATTTTGTGACCTCAAGTGATGATAGAAATGTTTACTACCAAAAAGAGAGCTGATAAGCCATGGGACTTGCCCAGGTTCTAATATGGTGCAGCAGATCACCCCGCTAAATTAAGCTTAGAATGTGAACAAAATGAATTACCTTTTGATTATATTGTTTGAGTGATTGCTATTCAATTTACATTTCACATACTTGGTCACCTAAGTTGGACATCTAGGAACCATCCTGAAGTCCCCCCTTTTTCTCATTTTCTACATGTACTCTGCCAATCAAAACCTAGAGATTTTACTTGCTAAATATGTTTTAACCTATTCCTTCATCTTCATCCTAAACTCTGTTTTGGTTGAGGTCTTCATCAAACTCAATATGTTTCCTTAACTGGATCTGAGCCTTTGGGCTCAGCCTATGTCTCCATTAAATATGCTTTGAATAGTGCAGCAATTCCAAAAAGAAAGAGTTAATGTTTTATATCGGCTTCCCGACTAGACTCTTGAAAAAAGAAAGGGCGAGCTCAATGGGGCATGGTAGGTATAGGTCACAACAATAGATTGGAAAGAGAATCAACGGACACCCCCTCCATCACCTGCAGGAGAGTGAGGTGATGGTGCCACATTGTCTTCAACCTAATTCCCATGTGTATCCCTTTTTCTTTAGATTCAGGTCTTTTGCTAATTGATTTGTAACTCTATTGCCTGTTTGTCAGTTGACTGCCAACCCAAGAATTGGATATATTTAATGAGACCAAACCACAGAGAATTAAAAAGAAAAAGGTGAACAATGGAGGAGAAAGTGAAGAACCAATTGATACTGAAAATTCAAATCCTATTCAAAGAAGTTTCCGATGAGTACATTTTAAAATGTTATCTATTTCTTAGGTCCCACAAAGCAACAGCAACAATGCTACGGCTAACACTTCACTGAGCAATTCTTATGTGCTGGAAGAACTTGTGGTCACTTTATTCTCATCAATAGGATATTTTCTTACATGTTCTTATCAGTAGGATGCAGGCTCACTGAGGGTAGGGCTCTCTCTTGGCCTTTGTTCACAGCTATGCTCTCCAGGGCCTAGAGTGTGGTCTGGTTTGTTGTCAACGCCAAATAAGTATGTGTTGAATAAATGAGTGAATGGATGCGTTGAGTCTTCTGTCACAAAGCCCTGTGAGTTAGGAATATTCATCACGCTCATCCTGCAGTTCACGAACCTGGCCTCCTGAACCACGAAACCCTCAGGATTCTGCAGATGGCTTCCGAATCTACTCCAACCTGCCTGTGATGACTTGCTCCTCTTGCTTTCATTTTCTGCTCCACTTCTTTATCTAGTTCTTTATCTCCCTCACAGCACATGCAATATGCAAAAAAGGCACAGCCAGCAACTATGACCCACAGCTGTACAACCGATCCACGGTGAAGACGCTTTGAAGCCAAAATTGGGGATTCGGAGTCACCTAGTCTCCTCACTCCAAGCCAGCTTACCCCAATCAGAATAAATAACTCATTATTTATTGAAATTGGGTGTTGATTAGCTCTTGAAAGCAGCACACATTTGCTGCGTTTTTGTTTGTTTGTTTGACCTATTGAAAAAATAATTACTTAGATCATGATTACTAAGTTCAGTCATCTGGTTTAGATTTATTCTTTATTTTTAAATTTTTTTTTTTAGGGGCGCCTGGGTGGCTCAGGTGGTTAAGCGTCTGCCTTCGGCTCAGGTCATGATCCTGGGGTCCTGGGATCAAGCCCTGCATCGGGCTCCCTGCTCGGCGGGGAGCCTGCTTCTCCCTCTCCCTCTGCCTGCCACTCTGCCTACTTGTGCTCTCTCTCTACCGCTCTGTCAAATAAACAAATAAAATCTTTAAAAAAAAATTAAATTTATTTTTATTTATTTATTTATTTTTAATTTTTATTTAATTTTATTTTATTTTGGAGAGGGTGAGGGACAGGAAGAGCAAAGGGAGAGAGAATCTTAAGCAGGCTGCACACCCAGCATGGAACCCAATGTGGGGTTCGATCTCACAACCTGAACTCTGACCTGAGTGGAAATCAAGAGTTGGACGCTTAACTGACTGGGCCATCCAGGTTTAGATTTTTAAGAGAGTGAATCGATTATAGTGAAGCTGAAAGAGACCTTCAAGGACAGTGGTGAAACACCCTTTCTTTCTAAACATATGAGCAAACCGTGACAGAGGGGGAGGGAATCTGTTCAAGGCAACCCACTGAGTGAGTGAAGAATCACTGGAAGAAGCTAAGCCTCCAGAGACCTAGTCCTCTGCCTTCCACATCCATGTGCTAGGGTAGCTTCCTCCTCACGGGTTCATCTGTCAGGCATTTGATTTAATTACACACCAATTTGAGAACAGGATGCGTCAAGTTGGATGAGACCAATGATTTTCTTCCACCTATTATGCTTTTTCAAAAAGCGGCAACAGGAAAAATTAGGTGGCAGTTTGTTACTTACCCCTTAGGCCTGGCATGCCCTTTATGTTCTCCTATTACATTTGCTTTCACTGCTATTTAAGATTTTGCGACTTAATGTTTTCTGTAAGGTTCGACACAATTCTTGAGTCTTAGAGCATGCTCACATTCCACAGTTCTGTATCCAGAAAAGGATATTAGAAATTGAATCTGCACTAAAGGGATACAGAATTTAATGAGGTCCTTCTATAATGGACAACTTTTTGGGGGTGCAGGGAGAGGTGGGTGGAAAGAAATTCAACTCCGAAATATGAATATTATGTTTGGATAACTACACTGAGAGCCTGATGTAATCAAACTCCCAATTCAGCAGCTTTCAAGGAAACAAATCCTTGCCAACCCTTGACCTTCATATCACCTGACTCGAGGAACCCATGGCCCAGTGGAAGGATGTTGAGGAGGTGGAAAATCCTACTCCGAGGGGAACCCTAATGGCAATTCTCAGGCCTATTGTCATCCATAGTCAGAAGTTCCTCTTACATACGATTGCTCTAGCACAGTCCAGTGAGAGGGTTAAAAGTGAGTCTATTCTGTCTGTTGGATATGGATTTACTGGGACTGTCACTTTTGGCTTCTTGATTAGGAGGAAAGTCTATTTTCCTTAGAGCCTAACAACAGGCAGTACAGGGGACGGTGTGCAGAGACTGTGTGCTGCTGAGCGGGGGCTGGCATGGGCAGCCGTGGGAGCCTATGAACGACACAGTATTCTCCACAATCATAAGAGCAAAGGCTTCAGGCACCAGAGTTCCAGAGTTTGGAATAGAGGGGATTGTGTCCAGAGGATACATGTTATAACATGTACTCAGGTCATCTACCTCTCCATCCAGGTGGGGTCTGAGAAACATGGTTAGATAAACATGGCCAAGGTCAAACGGAGACTTTCCATTTAAGATAGTGCTTCAGGGGTTCTCATGTATATAGGTCTTCCAGATCCCTTCATTTAGGACTCCTGGAGGAGGAGAAGTTGTTTGAACTGGAACTATTTACATTAAGGATTTTGAGAGAAAGATAAATTTAAACAAAAGTTCACTTCTATCTCACAAACATATCTCAGAGCAATCCAAAGGCTTGGCTACAAATGACAGAATAAGGAAGCTGTCCTGGAGCCCCAACAGATCAAACTTCAGCCTCCTATGAATGCCCCTCCCATGTGCACCTGAGCATGTGCCTCAATTCCCTATGAATGGAAATCATTTGGGTAGTCCCTGAGTACCTACTAAGCATGGAGACCATATTTAGGGCTTTGTGGCTAACAGAGATTCACCAAATTTAATAGTCTCACCAATTATACTTTCCACTTATCCTGCTTTAATGCTGAATATCCCAGTTTGAAATTGTTCCCAATCCATTGATCCCATTCACTGATAACCCTCTCGGTTCTGACCCACAGGGTGAATACTTCTCGGAGCTCACTGCTGTTGGTGAGCCAGACATGGATTGGTACATCAGTGGACTTCATATTCTGCTCCCTTTCCTGTTGACATGACAGAAGTTACTAGTAGATGATGGCACATTTTCTTCTAAAGTGAAGTTAAGGTCTCATAGTCATCAGGTATTTATTGAACTTCTACTATGTGCCGGTGCTCCAGGTAGTCAGTGTGGATCAATCAGGGTTGACAAATTACATGAAACCAGTTTTCCATTTAAGGCCCAGATCCTACATTCAATCCCACTCCGTTAGACAGTGTATGGAGTAACACATCCCAGCTGGTTAACTCCCACCAATGCCCTCTCTCGCCAAAGGGCTACGCCATGGGACGCTTCCTGCACTAGAAAGGGCTCAGTATAGCTTAGTCAAGAACATTCTGGATTATTCAATACTGGCCATGTTTTCTTAAACGTCAAAAGGTAAATGGATGGTTTTTGTGACCCTGTGGGCAAGTAAAGCTTATCGACGCAAAATCCACCTTTGAAAAAAGTTATAGTGATCACCAAATATAAAGTTGCTACCTATTAGCTTTTTGATGAGCTCTGCTCCACGGGAAGCCTGCTTCTCCCTCTCTCACTCCCCCTGCTTGTGTTCCCTCTCTCGCTGTGTCTCTCTCTGTCAAATAAATAAATAAAATCTTTTAAAAAAATATCACTGTTTACAAGCCATAATTCCTGGGTTCTCTGGCGTACAATATAAAAACTTTTTCCTCCTGATTTTGATTAGGTTTCTTGGAAATATAGCCGGATATGTCATCTAACTTCTGCCAAGGGGCTTAAAGCCTCTTTTTTGATGCCTGATCTCAATGTATCTCTCAAATTTTATGTATCACATGTGCTCTTTAAGTGACCCAGTAATTTTTTTAAATGCTAGAAATAACAATTGTAGTTTCAGAATGTCCCCCTTAGAAAATTGAGATAGTAATGGTTAACTGCCTAGACTGCTCATTCAGTAAAATGATAGCATGCGTTATCCAATAATAACAACTTCAAATTTATGTGGAGAAAAATTAATGAAATATTTCCTTTTTGTGGTGGACATTACTATAAGATTATTTATAAAATGATGGAAAAATGAAAGGTGAAATAAATATTGTCAAATAACAAACATAACCAATTATGTATCAGAATAAATATTAAATCAACACTCAACAGTGGCAGATAAGGAGAATATATGTGAGAACCAGATATCAGAGACTGGAAACAACCAAAATGCTGGATTCTTTCATGAGACTCACACGGATTTTCATGGGCTCTTGGGAAATCAGTTTGACCTGTAGAAGTATTTTCAAATTCATTTAATTCTATGCAATCTTATTCCTTTTTATTAACTTTGAACTAATCCTTATTACCAAAGAGGCCAAAACTATAAATCAATGTGTGGCATTGGTAGAAAGCTTTTGATATTATTTCAAGACTTTTAACATCTAGGTCCAATGTCTGCAGATGAAATGTTTCTATTGAGGTTCTGTTGATTTGATTTCTTGTAGATTAGCTGCTTAGCTGTTCTTTCTCTGATGAAGGGCACCAAATAGAACACTTGTACGCTGGTGTAGAGTTCAATTCCAAGGACTCTCAGGTCGGTGCTCACTCAAATTTTTGAAAAAAGTTTTCAAAAAAATTTTCCCCCCAAAGCTTAATTTTCTGGCTGTGGAGGCTATGTGAATATATGATCGTAATAACTCTATATTATATTAGGACAAGTATCATTTTTAAATTTTATAACTTTCCCCTGAGATTGCTTGTTAATTTTTTCCAGCACATTTCATCTAAAAGGATTTATCATTTTATATGTTGCATTTTCTATAGCGTCGTTTAAATATATTTAAAGGAGAATTAAGCAGGGAAGACAAGTCAGGCGCTCCCTCCCCTGTGTCACATGCCCCAGGATACTAAGAATAGAGACTGCCTTGGAAGGTAGGAAGAGAGTGGTGGCGCGGCGGCTTTGCGTCAGATCAGCATCCGCCTGGGGTTATGGGAACACGCGAGCGGCTCTGCGCAATCGCCCCAGGGCAATAGCAAATTGTTACTGAACGCACAGGCTCTATTGGCCAGGAATTGAGAAGAGAATCACAGAGCTGGTCGAGTTTCAAATTGATGACCTCTTCAGTTTTATAGTCGTGACATGAAGAGTTGAACAATTACGTATCATGGTGGGCCAGAGCAGGCACGTTTCCTTTAGTAACTTTTCCTTATCTCGTCTCCTTTCTACACACCCCACACTCTGCATGTGAATGTTCTCTGTCAACCTTTCGACCTCACTGATCCTCAAATATGAAGACGGGGACAATCATTTCTCTTATGTAGATGTTCTTATTTTCTGCAGGAGCCCTGGAAACGAAAGACCCATGAATTGAGAAGATCAGATCAGCTCCAACTATAGGAGATTGGGTGGTATTTATTTCAAAGACTCTCAAGTAAACCTTCACAGCCCAGTGTGAAATCAACAATATACATTTAGGGCTTAAAGTTATGGTTTTATTTCTGAAGTATGCACGTGTGAGTGTTCATAGGTGCATACATTGGCTTAATACATCAGCATTAACACAAGATGCAAATTCCTCAGAAAATGATAAACTCACTGCTACTGATCTTTCCATTTACTTGGCTGTCACATCGTTCCTCTTTGTGTTGTTGGTGACTGAACATAGAGAGTCAAAGGAAAAATATATCAAATTGTGGGTGAAGCCATACTTTTGTATCTTAAGTAATCTTGTACTCTGGTGTTTAAACATTTTTGCGTGCAATTTAAAAACCGATTAATGGTGAAGAGATGTAGTTTAAGTTCTTTTCCATCATTGGCATTTAAATGTTAGAATTTGTCTGAATATCATTTTATAAAAGATTTGAAACAGTAAAGACTTGGGATACTTAGCTTTCATTCTCCTGCCTGGAGAAAATGGTTAGAATGTGACTTACCATCTGTATTTCTCTTCTGTTTAGTTAGACTTTAGGTTGCCATAGTGTTGTTGTTGTTTTTAACTTTGAAAAAATCCAAACTAATTTAGTGACCAGTTTTTTACAAAGCAGCTGAATCCTCCATTGATGCAACTCAACATATCTGGGTACCACAGTGTTTTAAAATATAGAGTGACATGAGTTTGAATTTAGACGTAAGTACAAAACATTTGCTGAGTAAGTTGTTTTCTTTTTAATTGTTGGTTTTAATCTGTAAATTGTTCTCCTTGCATTAGAGCATAGAGAATGTAAGGATTCACATCTTGTTCTACAGCCTTAAGGAAGTTAACAAAATATACTGGGCGGGGGCAAGTTGGCATTCATTTACTTTAGACTAATTGAGAGTGAAAACTGAATTCTAAGTTTCAAGGAAATTAATCTCATGTTCACATTTCTGTTGAAACAATTTTTTTTTTTTTTTATCCTGTGGAAAGCTCTTCCGTCAAGGTATTCTTCCACTGGGATGACAGAAAACATTCAATTACGCATAAAATAAAAATATACTCAACATATTCATTTTCTTTTTATTTTGGATTACGACAGATGTAGGAGTATATACTGAAGGTAGAGAAAAAGGCAAACTTTCTTCTGCAGAGGCCCTGTCCTGCCTGTTTTTGCTCCCAGTCAAGGTCTGGGAGTGCTTGCTGGACGCATTAAGAAGCATTCCCTTAGAAAGCGACTGGCCCTACCCCTGGGCATTCTCCTAAACCACAGCAGAATCCATGGCTGTGACTGGTATTTGGAGCCCAAAAAAGGATATAGTAAAGAAGAGTCATAAAGTTAAAAAGAATAAAGTAATCATGTTTTCCCTTTTTTTTTATGTTCAGAATTTATGATGTCAAATTCTATTAGGATAAAAACATGAAAACATGAGATGATTATGTGAGGAAGCCAATTTTGAACGTGAAGATAGTTTTTAACATAATGTATTTGACAAGCAGCCCCCGCTTTTATTGACTAAATTCGAGTATGGTTTGGTTTATGAATCCCCAATTCCTAAGGAAATGATTTTAAACAAATTGTGGCACATGTGTACACAAATTTATGACTTGGCTCTGGCAGGGAAGAATGGTCTCTCCGAAAGAATAAAATCCTAGGGGTTATAAATGGGTCAAAAAGAATTAGATTTTTTATTTATACTTCAGAAATGTAATCAAGTGAATGAAATGGTTTCATATACATTTTTACATCCAACAGCAGTGACACACTGTTCATACATTAATTCTATAGGAAAATGTACATCCTTCTTTTTTTGCTAAGTAAGGTTTGCCAAGTGTTCATGGACAAAACACCTTTCATTGCAACCTGAACTAGTGGAATAACAAGGGTAAGCCGTGTTCCTTTCAATAGCTTTATGGCATTAATAAAGCTATTGTCCAAATGCATGTTAATATTCTTCAAATTCTTCAAAATGTGAACGCCCAATTTGAGAACTTTACAAAATAGTGTAATGGATTTTGTGACTGAATCTGCCCAGGGACATTAAAGTCCAGGATGGTTTATTTTAAGTGTACTTCTGAGGCTCTATTCCTAGCTGACTAGTCTTCGATTCCCTAATCACAAAGAAATGCATTCTTATGAAGTTAAGCAGCTGTAGACACAGAATGCTGATGACATTTTCTCCATAGCTGAGTTATCTAAAGAAAACCCAGGTAGTGGTAATTCTACCAAATACTTGTAACATTCACATGAAATTTTAATTGATTTTCAAACAGTACAACTGTGCCATGAATCCAACCACATAGAATATAAGCCTTAAGCCCACTAGGTTTAAGCAATTGTGTCTTTGTAGACTAAAACTATGTAAAATAAAATCTGATAACTCCCTGGTGTTAGAGGTAGACAGTTTTCTTTCAAATCCTAGGTTTGGTCCTTTATTTTATTCAGCAGTGAAAGCCATGAATACAGAACGAATAACAGCTGTTACAATTCTCAACCATGACTTCTAATGTCAGAGAATTCAAAGTATGAACATAGTACACAGTAATGAAAAGTATCAAAAATTAGTTTACCTCAAAAAAGATAAATAAAACAGGTATATTCCACCAATACATAAACAGATGTTTGTGCTACAGTTAAAATTTGCTGTATACAAAAGATCATAGTCCCCATAATCAGCTTATGATAGAAGCAAGAATACATGAGCCATTTAAATTGTCAGACATTATGCTTTATAAGGTATGCACAGAAGTTCAAGCAATAAATACATACATTAGTTCAAAGCCTTACAATAGCTACGCAAAGCAGATGCAGAAAAGCAGATTTGCTATTACTAGCAAGCAATGATATAAGAGTAAAAATTCATGAAATGCATTAAAGCAACATTTTTCTTAGAAAAAGTCTGGTCATTTATGGGTCCACCAACATTTTTACATAATATGCACAATTATCAAAATACAGACCAAGCATTTCAGAAAACTCCAAAAAACCTAAAATCTATTTTCAAAGCAATTGCAGTTTTGGAGGTTTTTCTGGTATAATGTGCAAGCAGCTATTTTTTAAAATTGTATTCATATAAAACCCATGCAAAACTCTACAGGTATATGCATTCTGTGGCTGAGACTTCCTTTCAAAAGTTTTGTAACTGAGGTATGCATACTTTAGCATCGTAGTCTTAGGCCACCCTCCTGATGGTACAGCTCTCACAGTTACTTTCAGTCCCTCAAAGCCTTTTGAACATGCACCTGAAAGACCCATTTTCCCTTCAGATAATCCTTACAGTAGGATCCTAGATGACTGAAAACCATCCTTCACAATACCAATCTTTCTTTTGAAACCATATCGGAAACTTCCCGTCCGTTGATCATGACCCAAAGACAAACATAATGAAAAGTAGCAGTTACTGTGACGTTCTCACGTTTCATGCAATCTGCCGTAATTGTTCTAATTTTTTTTTCTTTTTTTTCTTTTTTTTTCTTTTTTTTTTGCAGAGGTAGAAGCTTTCAGAAAGCCTTTTGGGTATGTGGGAAAACCCTTTGAAAGCCGTTATGTCCTTTTATTTGGTGTGATAGATGACTGGGTATCTCTCTAACTCTATTTGCTGACTTCAGCAAAGAATAAATGATGAGCTTAGTTTGCAAGAACCGGCTCCATCACATGGAACTGGTACGTATGTTAAGCTCTAGCAGCCACCTTCTGTCAAAACTGTTTGTAAAGCAATAACCATAATCAGGTTATGAGGTCCCTTGGTTGGGGGAAAAAGTATTATCAAGACTTGGCACAGCACATGAAAAGCAACACGTAAAGTTTCTAGGTTTTAAGCAAACATCTGACTATGCTATTTTCAACTACACCATAACGCGTTATCATAGTTTTGGGGTTTGGAGTTGTCAAGAAAACCAGCGTTCCAACAATTTGGCCTGTGCAAGTCTTTGAAAGGGAGCGTATTGTTAGTGTTAATATCCCGTATAAGCAGAGGCAGAATTATATGTAACTTTGGTTTGACTGAAAATAAATACCATGGACTACAATTGCTATAATCTTTGCTTTCAGTGTAAAAACTCAGCTAGATCACTTTAAAATCAATATGAAATTAATTTTTGGCTTTACTAGACCTTTTATGTTTGGTTCCTACTTTTGTTTTTTCATTATAACTTAAGACTATAAAAAATAGTACACAACAAAGATTCAGACCATACACGTCATCTTCTAACAACATGTATTCACCACCGAAAGTAAGTGACTGGATGGGGGAAAACAAAAACACAATGTACTATATATATAACAATATGCAATCTGCATTTGCATCAAGTACATAATCGTTTTGGTCAGTGATCCACATTTGTTGCTTTCTAGCACATCATAACGTCCACTGCGGATTTTGTCCTCACCTCTGTCTTTATGAAAGCAAATCTTCATTGCGTTTAGATGGACTTTTGGCCTCAGAAGATTACTCTGTGACTGAATTAACTTTTTAGTTGTGGTTTTGTCATATTCGATTCTTTGTTTAGGGCTAAATGAAAAGATCCCAGAGGTCATCAGAAAACAGCAGGTAGTTCATGGAAAAGGTTCCTTTGTACTAATTGAAGTTACAGAAGGCTGACCAAAGCATGTGGCTGCTTCTGTCCTTGAGCTCTTGGCCATGGTTAGAGTTGGCTTTGGTTTGCAGCTGTAGCCTTTGACTGTGTTTGCAGGTAGACAAAGCTTTATCACAAGGAGGTAAAGAGTACAGTTGTAAGATCTATGCAGATATGCAAATGTTTCTATGGTGCTTGCACAGATAATGTTAGCTTAGGATTGCACTTTACATCTTAACACTAACAGCACAGACTGGAAGCCTAAGGTTTTAGATGGTCGCAACAGTCTAATTACTGTGTTTTGTAATAACTAACTTATGTCATTTACAGTTGGTGGCACCAACATAAAAAACTAATGTTCTGTTGTTTAAAATTCAGCTAGATACAAGCAGTGACACTAATTTCTGATACTACTCCTGTGCAAATTAAAAACAATAGCAACAAGTTGAACTTGACCAGCAATTGTTTCTAACATTACAACTACTGAATGCTGGAAAATTCACATTAATGAAACTAACACTATTTTTGGCAGTATATGAGGCGCGTTTGCTTTCTACAGGACATGTATCCTCATATTCAGTCATTTCATGAACCCTTAAGAGCCGCATTTTTTAAATGGGCAAAGCCATTATAGAAAGAAAGTTTATTTTTTTTCAAGAAAATCAGTTTTTGTCTTTTTTTCTAAAAAAAAAAAAAGAGAGAGAGAGAGAAAGAGAGAGGGAGAGGAAAGGAAGAAAACAAGCAATTTGCCTGTT